>NC_068282.1:40239477-40546582 GCF_025860055.1 Xyrauchen texanus | reverse complement strand
TGACTTCCATGTGGGTTACAGTGATGTGAAGGGGTGTGGAAATCTGTAGACCTACCTGTCTGTATGCGTGTACACTGGTGGTGTCAGAAGTAAAATGTTGGCTTTGTTCTGAGCCAGAACTCGTCTCTCGAAGCACTTCATTATAATAGGGATGAGTGCTTTTGTTTGGTAGTCTTTCAGGCTTCTCACAACAGAGTATTTTGGCACTGGGATAATGGTGGCTGATCTAAGGCATGCTGGAACCACTGCTTGTGACAGAGACTAGGGTTGTACAAGATACTGGAAAAAGTACAGCAGTACCAGAGGTTTCATTTTTTATTTCATTCTGAGATTTCAACAGAATGACACCAGTATTTTGCACATTAATCTGATGACCATGTGCTGCTATTCAAGCTTCCTTTGGCAGTTCATGCAGAGAATGAAGTTAATGTTTAGATCTGTAATAATGCATTGATTCATAATTTAAGCGATTCAATGTTATCAAGCCAACCCTACCATGGACAGATTGAAGATGGCATACATGTTTGTATGTACTCCTGTACAGAGCACAAATCAAATATGGCTTTTGGATTCTTGCACATCTCAGTTGGGACCAAACATAATGACGTCAGCACTTGAACCAATGAGGTTTGATGTTATGATGCATTCAGTGTCTTTCAGCTGAAGGATGTTCAAATGCACATGGTGTGTTGATGCTAGCTTAAGTGCCTCAGCCAATCTCAGTCAGACGCTTATATCTCAAATAATAATATAATTATGACAAATACTCGGTGTCACTTTACAGCTCTTCCCATTCATTTGTGTAGTGTATGCAAACAGTGATTTCTTGTCAAAACAATCTGAATGCAGTGATTGATGTCAGGGCCATTATATGATTGGATTAGAAAACTCACGTGGTCCAAGTTGACAATTACGCTCTCTCCTATGGTGGAGCTGCAGAGGTTGGTATTTTTGTAATAGTGGCTTGTGGGTGGGCTTTTTTTTCTTGGGACACCAAGCAACCACCCAGAATAGCCTGGCAATCACCTACTGTAGCAATACCTTTGCAACTACAAAGCAACACCCTGGCAACACACATTTTTCAGAAATATATACCTCTACTGTTTCCTCTCGCTCATTTCTTTTTTGCAGTCTTCAGGTATGGCCATGCTATTCTGATCAATTCCAATACTTCCAGAATAATTTTTCCCTACTGGTAGTATTCGCAGAATTGTACTGGAGACGTAACCAATGTTGCCTGTATTCTCATCATGGGAGTTATAGAGCACAGTCTGGTTCCGGAAGTAAAAATCCCATTCCTTCTTACCATAGTGGAATTGATTTTTAATAATAACTTATAAACCTTTAAATTGAAACCTAGCTTGAGCTCAGAGGTTTTTAATTGATGGTCAGTTGAAGCCATTAGAAGCCAAAGAAAAACCGACCCGAGACACACTCGATAACATTAGACCCGAGTCAGACCCGATCTGATGGCTATTTTTGTAGAACGTGACTGGACCTGAATGTAAAAGGCAGCACTGACATTCACAAAATGGGGCAGCAGGGGTGCAAGATTTCACAAATCTAAAAGGTCCCTTTTGGTCACCCAGAAAAAGGGGAGAAATTATAATAATTAAGTTAAAATAGTTAAATAAAACAAAATTAAAATCTCATAATCTCACAATAACACCAATAATGTGTTATGAGAGTTCTTTGTAAATCACAGGCGTATTGTACAGTACCGCCACCCCTATATGCATATTACGCAATTTGCATGGGACACTAACTCCCTAGTGGTGCACTATCATACCCTAAGGGGGCACCAGAAACTCCAACAGCTGCCATTACTCACATGTTATACGTTATTCAAGGACCCTGTTGCATTCGCGGAACTCAGTTGATCACTTTGCGCTCACACTTTCTCATCACGCCTTCGCACCATGTTACCAAGGTAATGCCATAGTACTGAATGACTGATCATGTTGATATTTCATGATACTGTGATGGTACTCCAAAGTGGTTTTACTCACACATAACATCTTCTGTATTTACCTTTGTTAACTTTTTTTATATGACCATTTTGTGAAAAAAATGCCATCTTTTCTAAAGGACACTTGCCATATGCTGTCTTTTATTGATTCATTCAATCCTGTCCCTAATGATATCTTACTTGTATCTATTGATGTTCAATCCTTATATACAAGTATACCACATAAGGAAGAATGAAGAAGGGCATGGTCATGTGTCTATGACTGTGGAGAGAGGAAGCGGTGATGTGTAACACCTGTGTCTCAGTACAGTGATGTCGGAAATTTGGGAGCAGTTCGACAAAGCACAAGTGGACCTGTTTGCTTCCCACGAGACCCCACACTGCTCACTCTGGTACTCTCTAATGGAGGCTTCCCTCCGGCTAGTCAACCTAGTGGCCCGCCCTTTTGGCTCACCACAATGCAGTGGACTGTAAGTCCTTAGGGAAGCACAATCTGATCATCAGGCTCCTTAGAGACGCCTGGAGGCTGAACTCTCCCAGGCCATGCCTGTTCCCCTCATGGGATCTCTCCGTGGTCCTTTCGGGCCTTCAGAGACCCCCCTTCGAGCTGCTAGAGTTAGTCGAGCTTAGAGCCCTCTCCTTGAAGACGGCCCTCCTGATTGCGCTCGGTTCCATCAAGAGGGTTGGGGACCTGTGAGCGTTCTGTCAGTGTCAGTGACACTTTCCTGGAGTCCGTTCCGGCAGATGCTCACATCATCCTAAGACCTCGACCGGGCTACATTCCCAAGGTTCATATGACTCCCTCAGTGGTAGTGAACCTGCAAGCGAAGCAGCCCCAGGAGGAGGCAGACCCAGCCTTATCAATTCTGTGTCCAGTGTGTGCTTTGCGTACCTACAGTATATGGACTGCACACAGAGCTTTAGATGTTCTGAGCAGCTCTTTGTTTGCTGTGGCAGACAGCGGAAAAGGGTGCTGTCTTCAACAGAGGTTGCCCACTGTGTCGTCAACGCCATGGCTTTTCTATCAGACCCAGACCGTGTCCACCCCTTGCTGGTTTGAGCACACTCTATGAGCAGTGTGGCATTCCTGTGGGCACTGGCCAATGGCACCTCCCTAGCAGACATCTGCAGAGCCAGTACGTTTTCCAATCTCAGGGCTGAGTCGGTCTCGTCCCGTTTTTTCCCAAGTAGAACTCGGCTGACCTGGTGTTCCACTTGCACATAGAGCCCTTTCCCTCTACTGAGGCGATCACAAGCGCTCTTTCTCCCAGGAGAAGTCCACTAAACTTGCACTCACTGGATGTCTTTCCTCTCTAGCCCTCTGGTTCGCAACTTTAGTGGAGGAATCCCCGAACAGACCTACTACGGGTACTAACTACTCTGTACTGGAATAGGTGCTCCACAGGCTTTGGCTATCACAGATTAATCCCCCTGTGTGTATTTTCTGCAGTATGGACCCACGTATCTCTTGGGCAGTCCCCTCTGCCCCCCAGTTGCTGTGCTTGTAGTAACTCCTCCCTCGCTAGGTAGGATCTACCACCGTGGCACTTCCACATGTGGCCTGAAAACCCATGTGATGTATTCACCACATTTAGCCTCCCCAGCCTGTGCAGCATGTGGTCTCTGCAGAGTCTTTCACCCTGAAAGAATAGGAGTTGGAAAAGAACGCCTTCCTTGATGCACGTTATAGCGTTAAATGGCACCAGCCGCTTTAACTCTATGCGAGAAACATAGAGAGAGAAAAGGCATGCTGGCGCGGCCTGCTCCCATGCTTGGCACGTCGCTTGTTCCCCCCCTTTCAGGGATGCTGGAAACCTAAAACATTTATGATGTTTTTATGGGGCGTTGGGGAAGGGTGCGTGCAGTCTGATGCAGCCTGCTGCTTTGGCACAAAATTGCCTGCCTGCACTTGCATTAGCAGTTTAAGTACACGGTTCAGCAGATGACGTGATTGAATAGGGAGCCTTAGTGTTGTTTCATTCAACACAACGTCGAGTGACCGACAGACGGGGAACATCTAGGTTACTGTTGTAACCCCTGATGGAGGGAATGAGACTGTGGCAGCGGAGGCATGGTCAAGCGCCCGTCCGGGAGAGAAAAGCGGTAAGGGCGCTCACACCTGAGCTAAATTATGTCTAACACCTGTCTCTAATTGCAGTAGCGCGAGGAGAGCGGATAAAAAGCCAGCAGCCACAGAGCAGAGGGAGACCGACCTACAGCAACCCAGCGTTTCTGTGTTGATGTGTGTGTGCGTGCACATTATAAAAGACAATAAAAAAAAGCTTACCTTGTGCCGGAGACCTGTTTTCCTGTCCTCTTTTGGAGAAAGTTACTACACTGGTGCCGAAACCCGGGAACTTTGATAATGGAACAGAGTCGCCCCATAGAGTCCTCCCAGCTGGCGGAAGTCCTCCAGTCCCTCGCGACACTCCATCAGAGCCACCAACAATCCCTGCTTGAGCTCCGGCAAGACCAGGACCGTCGGTTCTTCGAAATCATGCGGGCTCAAGCAGAGGACCGGCACGCCATCCGGAGCCTCCTCAGCCAGGAGGCCGCTCCAGCCGCAGCCGCGACCCCGGACACCCGCGCCACATTGCCCCCACCCGCGTTACAGAAGATGGGGCCGGCAGATGATCCAGAGGCGTTCATCGATCTGTTTGAACGAACGGCGGAAATTTGGGGGTGGCCCCAAGACCAGTGGGCAGCCCGCCTAGTCCCTCTCTTGTCCGGGAAGCACAGCTCGCGGCGCAACAACTGCCGGCAACAAGCCTCCTGGCTTACCATGATCTGAGGAAAGCCATCTTGCAACGGGTTGGTCGGAGCCCGGAAGAAAGTCGCCAGCTCTTCCGGGCCTTGAAGCTCGAAAAGCCGACCGCCCATTTGCGTTCAGCTCAGCGGCTCCGTGATGCCTGTCAGAGGTGGCTGCTCGCGCGGGACCGCGACGTCGAGGAACTAGTCGACCAGGTGGTACTGGAGCAGTTTGTCCAGCGTTTGCCCCGAAGACGGCCGAGTGGGTCCAGTGCCACCGCCCGGCGTCGCTGGAGGAAGCCGTCCGACTCGCGGAGGACCACATGGCGGTGATTCCCAGGGCGGATGAGCCCTCTCTCTGTCTCCCCTTCCCCTGTGTCTTCCCCTGTTTTTTTCCCTCCCTCTTCCCTCTCGCTCTGCTCTCTCCCCAGGGTCCGTTCCTGCCCCCCGCAGGCGCGGAGTGTTTGTAAGACCAGCTTCCCGGCCTTGGGAACATCCGCCTAGCCCTTCCCCGTCCTTCAGCCGCTCTCCTCCTCAGGTGGGGGCACCCGCCAGCACGGGTGCGGCCGCAGCGCCTGGGCCGGTCTGCTGGAGGTGCGGAGACCCGGATCACTTCCGGGATCAGTGTCCGCTGATGGAAACAGGGGCAGTGGTGCGGGTCTCCGATGTTCCACAGGCTGCCCCCGATCGGGCTGGAGCATACCGGATTCCGGTAAGAATCCAGGGGGGTACATACCAAGCTTTGTTGGATACCGGCTGTAACCAGACCACCATCCACCAACGCTTGGTTCAACCCGGGGCTTTGGGCTCAGCTAAACTGGTGAGGGTAAGGTGTGTGCATGGGGATATTCACAAGTATCCCGTGGTGACTCTGGCGATCAAATTCAGGGGAGAAAAACATAGTGTGGAGGCAGCGGTTAGTTCCGCCTCACCCATCCGCTAATTTTGGGTACGGATTGGCCGAATTTTAGAAAGTTATTGGAGGGAGTTTGTGCGGATGGGTCCTGCGTGAAAGTGAAGGGGTGTGTGATGTGCGATGCTTTGGCGGGGGAGGCGGAGCCAGGGCCGTCCTCTGCTGCTCCGAGTGACGTGGGAAGGGGCGAGGTGGACGCTCCTCCTCTCCGGGAATTCTCGGAGGGGACTTCCCTTGGAGCAGTCGCGGGATGAAACCCTTAAGCACGCCTTTGACCAAGTGAGAGTAATCAATGGTCAACATCTCCGGCCGGGTGTCGCCGTTTCATACCCGTATTTTTCACTTATTAAAGATCGGTTATACAGGGTGACGCAGGACGCCCAAACAAAGGAGGAAGTAACCCAATTATTGATTCCACGGAGCCGCCGGAAATGGTTTTCCAGGCGGCTCACTATAATCCCATGGCCGGTGACCTAGGGGAACGGAAAACACTTCTCCGTCTAATAGCCCGTTTCTATTGGCCGGGCATTGGCGGTGACGTCCGCGAGGTGGTGTGCGGCGTGCCGTGAATGTCAGTTGGTAAACCCACCGGCCACCCCAAAAGCGCCATTGCGCCCTCTACCGTTAATCGAGGTCCCCTTCGAAAGAATTGGGATGGACCTCGTCGGGCCATTAGAACGGTCAGCACGCAGACATCGCCGTGTTAGTCCTAGTGGATTACGCGACGCGATATCCGGAAGCAGTGCCTCTGAGCAACATCTCCGCACGTAGTGTTGCAGGGGCACTCTTCAAGATAATCTCCGGGTGGGGATTCCGAAAGAAATCCTCACCGATCAAGGCACGACTTTTATGTCACGGACACTTCGCGAACTTTACGAGCTCTTGCGCATCAAATCGATTCGCACTAGCGTTTACCATCCTCAGACAGATGGCCTAGTGGAACGATTTAATAAAACGCTCAAGAACATGATTCAGTAAATTGCGTACACGATGACGCTTAGGAATTGGGATAAGTGGCTAGACCCCTGTTGTTTGCAGTACGAGAGGTCCCGCAAGCCTCCACCGGGTTCTCCACGTTTGAGCTGCTGTACGGGCGACGCCCCCGCGGTGTCCTTGACGTCATCCGCGAAGCATGGGAGGAGGGACCTTCTAACAGTAAAAATGAAATTCAGTTCGTTCTCGATCTTAGAGCAAAACTCCACACACTGGGGCAACTAACACAGGAGAATTTGCTCCAAGCTCAAGAACGCCAACGCCGGCTGTATGACAGGGGTGCTCGGCTACGGGAATTTGCACCGGGAGACAAGGTACTCGTATTACTCCCAACATCGAGCTCTAAATTACTCGCCAAGTGGCAAGGACCCTTTGAGGTCACACGACGAGTGGGGGATCTCGATTATGAGGTTAGACGTACCGATAGAGGGGCGCTAGCCAAATTTATCACCTCAACCTCCTGAAATTATGGAGGGAGGAGGCGGCCTCTGTGACGCTGGCCACGGTAGTTCGGAGAGGGCGGAGCTCGGACCGGAGATAAACAAAAACTACAATCTCAACACTCCGGTTCCTTGTGGAGACCAACTCTCACCGCGGCAGCTCACAGAGGTTTCTGAATTACAAAAAGAATTTGCGGACGTGTTTTCCCTCTACCGGGCCGCACAAACATCATACAGCACCACATCGAGACCGAGCCGGGCGCGGTGGTGCGTTGCCGCCTATCGCTTACCCGAACATAAAAAGAAAATAGTACGGGAGGAATTAGATGCGATGCTTGATATGGGCGTAATAGAGGAATCCCACAGTGATTGGTCCAGCCCGGTTGTTCTTGTTCCCAAGAGTGATGGGTCTGTTCGATTCTGTGTGGATTACAGAAAAGTCAACGCGGTGTCTAAATTTGACGCGTACCCAATGCCCCGTGTTGATGAACTGCTCGATCGGTTAGGTACTGCTCGATTTTATTCGACCTTGGATTTAACGAAGGGTTATTGGCAGATCCCCTTGACACCAGTGTCCCGTGAGAAAACAGCCTTCACTACGCCGTTTGGATTACACCAATTTGTGACGCTTCCTTTCGGTTTGTTTGGGGCTCCGGCCACGTTTCAGCGACTCATGGATCGGATCCTCAGACCGCACACCGCGTACGCCGCTGCCTATTTAGATGATATTATCATTTACAGCAATGATTGGCAGCGGCACATGCAACATCTGAGGGCCGTCCTGAGATCGCTGCGGCGGGCGGGGCTCACCGCAAACCCCAAGAAGTGCGCGGTTGGGCGTGTGGAGGTACGGTATCTGGGGTTCCACTTGGGTCATGGCCAGGTGCGTCCCCAAATTGATAAGACCGCGGCGATTGCGACTTGCCCTAGACCTAAGACCAAAAAGGGGGTGAGGCAGTTCCTGGGGCTGGCTGGCTATTACAGAAGATTTGTACCCAATTATTCGGACGTCACCAGCCCGCTGACTGACCTCACTAAAAAGGGGGCTCCAGATCCGGTCCAATGGTCAGAGCAGTGCCAACAGGCGTTTACGCAGGTTAAAGCTGCACTTTGTGGGGGGCCGCTTTATGCACCTGACTTCTCTCTCCCCTTTGTATTGCAGACGGACGCTTCAGACAGAGGGCTGGGGGCCGTACTCTCGCAGGTGGTGGAGGGAGAGGAGCCCGGTGCTGTACATTAGCCGGAAGCTCTCCTTAAGGGAGACTAAGTACAGCACCATAGAGAAGGAGTGTCTGGCCATCAAGTGGGCGGTCCTCACCCTCCGATACTACCTGCTGGGGCGGGCCTTCACCCTCTGCTTGGATCATGCCCCACTGCAGTGGCTCCACCGCATGAAAGATACTAACGCCCGGATCACCCGTTGGTATCTGGCCCTCCAGCCTTTTAAGTTCAAGGTGGTCCACAGACCGGGGGTGCAGATGGCTGCCGCTGACTTCCTCTCCAGAAATGGGGGGGAGTGGTAGGCAGGCCGGATGACGCCCCGGCCTGAGTCGGGCGGTGGGGGTATGTGGCAGCGGGGGCATGGTCAAGCGCCCGTCCGGGAGAGAAAAGCGGTAAGGGCGCTCACACCTGAGCTAAATTATGTCTAACACCTGTCTCTAATTGCAGTAGAGCGAGGAGAGCGGATAAAAAGCCAGCAGCCACAGAGCAGAGGGAGACCGACCTACAGCAACCCAGCGTTTCTGTGTTGATGTGTGTGTGTGCACATTATAAAAGACAATAAAAAAAAGCTTACCTTGTGCCGGAGACCTGTTTTCCTGTCCTCTTTTGGAGAAAGTTACTACAGAGACGTTGTGTCCCCCCGGCCATGACGCTGTACCGACCCACTGTAACGGCCGAACCTTATTCTTGGCTCCTCAGTGCAAAACCTGACTAGACGGATGCACGATTCCCTCCTTTTATACCTGTATGTCCGGGAGAGGGACATGCAAATTCTGTCTGCCAATTTCTCATTGGCCTTTTCTCAAGTTCAGAGGTAACCGAGACCTTCAAGAAGGACCCCTAGTGTCGCTTCATTCGACACAACGTCTCGTTTTCCCCATCAGGGAATGGGGTTACAACAGTAACCTAGACGTTTCTTGTGATATACGAATCAGCCTGATATTTCTTAATTGGTTGAGACAGGCTTGTTAGCTAATTACTAAAAGCCCATTGTGATGTCACTGCTTTAACCTGTGTGTAATGACTCTATTTATACTGCTCTCACTGTAAGGAAATTGTACCTTGACAAAGGCTTGTTACCGAAACTTTGGTAATAAAATAAACCTGTAAGAGAGTGTGCAGTTATACGTTTTTCTTTTTTTTTTATTGTGACATGTCAAAACATGGGGTCATCACAGACCATGTCTGAAAATAAATAATTAAACTAAATTGTATTACCATAGTACTTTTTGTGAGAAATATCACAGAATAAGCTATTACTTGTAATAAAGGAAAAAATTATAATAATATATATATATATAAATATATATATATATATATATATATATATATATATATATATATATATATATATGTGGTGTGTGTGTGTGTGTGTGTGTGTGTGTGTGTGTACAGTGTATATATACACAAGAAAGTGGTTAAATACTCAAAAAGCAAAGAAATTAGTTAAGTATTTATAATTACTATAAAAAAAAAACAGTGCCCTTTTTATCCTTCATCCCCTTTCCTTGCTAAGCTCTGTGCATGTCACCAGTGGTGGACGAAGTACACATACCATGTACTTGAGTTAAAGTAAAGATACTCAAGGTAAAATATTACTCAACTAAAAGTAGAAGTGCTGCCTTTAAACATTCACTTGAGTAAAAGTACAAAAGTTTTTGCCTTCAAATGTACTTAAGTATCCAAGTACTATGATTTTTTATGGCCATAATGTCCTATTATAATTTGTCACAAGACTCTTGCTTAACTCAGTCTACATGAAGACTAATGTCACTCTTGGCACACCAATCTATTAATAAAATGATATTAATTAGTCAGATGTATATATATATATATTTGAATTGAATACATTTTTTGTGTGTTTAATTTTGGAGGGAAGGGGACTGTTCCCATAAGGTATAATAATACATTTACAGTATTTACTGTATATATTTTTCTCGAGTGTCTATGGTCATAATTATTAACATCCTAATGTTATGATACATTCACATAAACCTGCACAATGCCATTAAATATATATATATATATATATATACACACACACACACACGCACACACATATATATACACACACTGCTGCACACACATACATAGAATATATATAAATATATATATTTATATATATATATATATATATATATATATATATATATATATATATATATATATATATATATATTCTATGTTATGGGAGCAGCCAATTTCCTCCAAAATTAAACACAAAAACGTATTAATGCAGTGTTTCTGCTACTCCCCAGAAAAAAGTGCTATTATATGCAAGTCATTTTAGTGTCAACATAATAAGCAATGTACATTATGCGTCAATATTTACTGATAATTGCTGCAATAATAGCTGCTGCTCTCTGCCCCGCTTAAAATCATTGGCAACACAATTTTTTGGAACTATTGAGAGCTACACGAATCACGTGACGCGGGCGGCGAGATCACTGTCGCAACCGTCTATGTTCGCAACTCTCATATTTAACGGCTCTGGGGTGCGTTTCCCGTACAACGACGTAACTTGCTGCTCCACTACCGTAGTACGATGCACTGTTGAAGAAGTCAACTTGCTAGTCACGACTGTTTCCCGAAACCGTATTGTCGCAAATTGGTTGTTCAACCACGTTGGTTAATGATGTCACACATGTGGTGGAGTAAAAACTACTTTTAATGAATCTGTTTGCGATCGAATTAATGCTAGATGTTTTGCTATAAATTACGGACATGTCATCTGAGGACTATCTCATATTTTTCTCAGTTATTTGCTTTATTTCCAGATTCAATCATAGGCTCGTTCTTACGCACTAGAGCACGTTCACACATGCGCACTCTTCAAAAACGGTGCTTTAAATCTATTGACAAACTAAAAGACATAAGGACATTTGTATGTCTTCTAAATAAAAGATACTGATTGTACTGAATGTAATCTTGCTTATTTGGCTCAAGATAATAATTTATTAAGCCCACATGTTATAATAACAAGAAACTCTGCTTCTAACCACAGGTCGAGAGCTGTCGTTCCAACCACACAACTCTACGATGCTGTTTGCGAATGTTCGTTGGAACGATGGTTTCGGGAAACACTGACTCGTTGAACTATGATGATAACGACGGAACTTGCGACCATAGTTGGCTAACGATGCTTTTGGGAAACGCACCCCTGGTTCGCACTTAGTAGATGCCGCCAAGGCAAGTTCAAAACAAAGCGTGCGCGCTGTACTGTGATTGGTGGCTCGTTTGACCAGTTACGTTTTTATCCAATCATAAGTAAGATATTTGACTTTGAAATGTAGTGGAGTTAAAGTAAAAGTCTCCCCAAATTTAAATACTTCAGTAAAGTACAGATACGCAAAAAAGTTACTTAAGTACAGTAACGAATTACATTTACTTCGTTACTGTCCACCACTGCATGTCACTGAAAGGCAGCGATGTCTGCACCAGTACCAGGAGGGTTTGGTAATTTATACGTAGAAGTGCGGATTGATGGAGAACAGAGAAGAAGGGGGTTAATAATGTTTGTGATGTTGTATTGAAATGATTGACTGGTATACTGAAGTACAATCGCTTTGTTCTTACAATCACACAGTGGTGCAAGAGTTCTCGGCATAGGCAGGGGGTTTGGAAAATTGCATGTAGGGGCACAGATTGTCAGAGAACAGAGAAAAAGGGAGATAATAATATTGGCATAGAAATATTTATAATATGTATTTGTGTTAAATAATAAAATATTAACAAACGCCCAAAACAAATAATGGAAAGTTGGCATATTTGGGTCTTCTCGGGTCCATTCAGTACCTCGGTTTTACCCTTGGTTTGGTTTATTGCTTACAACTTTTTTTTATAAAGGATTTCATGAAAAGTCTATGGGAAAAGTGAATGGGAACAATATTTCCTTACCCAGACGGCTGAAAAAGTGGATGGAACTGTTGGTCTCTATTGTTTCCGCATTCCCATCATGCCTCACTGATTCATCCACAGCATCCTAATCTGATCACATAGATGCATCTGTGTGTCCGGATTGATAATGGTGCCTTACAAAAGTGTGAGTGTGAGCTTGTGTGTGTGTGATCATCAGACATTTGGGATTTTAAGTTAGCTGGGGAAGGACTGTGAGAGTAAAAGAATGACAGAAATATGTAAGGGGGTGTGATAAGAATAAGCTGCGGGATAAGAAAACAACACCAGAATAAGATTAGAATATAATTAGGCAATTTTACCAGTGACAGTTTAGCAGAGGCAGAAAATTAATGGGTGAAATTGGAACGCCCAATGGCCAACGGATATAGCAAGTGAAGTCTTGGCTTACTGGTAAAAGGGTCAAACCACCTTTCAATACAGATATTGCCTGTCATTCAACACATGTACATTAAATGAAGCAGCCTGAAAATTGAATTTTTAAGCGTGATCTGAGCAAAAGAAGCACAATTTATTATACAATTGTTGTCAGATTTTATTGCTGATATAAAATATGTTCTTTGATCATAATCTTGATCAACCATTTTGAAGATTTCAGTCTTTCTCCATTCAAGTAGATAGGAGCTGCAATTTTATGTCGATTGTTTTCATGTTTGAATCCATGTTGGAAACTCCAGGGTTTCCATTTCCCCGCTCGCACTATGCTCATTGGTGAGAGCAACATCACCTTGAGCTGGAGAAAATGCTGATGCTCCAAACTTAAATAAAAGCCCACTCTTAAAAATCATACAACTCCTTAAATTTAAAATTTTGATAACTCCTACAAAAATTTATGTTATAAATTTTTTCAAAAATGTATGTTATAAAACCTTGCCTTGTCTCACGTATGCCCTTTGTTTGTCATTTTTGTCACTTTCGTAGTTCCGTAGTTTTCATTTTGTCCCTTTTGTAGTTCCATAGTTTTCTTGTTAGCCTCGTGTTCTCTGTTCATTGTTTTCACCTGCCCTTGTTAATTTCCCATTGGTTTCTGTTTATTGCCTTGTTATCTTGTTTTGAGTTCTGTTTGTTCATCGGCTCCTGTGTTTCCTTGTCCATGTATTTTAACCCGGTTGTTTTCACTCCCCTTTGTGAATCGTTGTATGTAGATGAATGATTAATGTTGTCATGCCTGGTATGTGTTCCCTGCCCGAGTTCTCAGTTTTATGTCATCGTGTTTAGTTTCCTGTTTGCCCATTGTGGCTGTTCTCTTTACAAAAGTCTTCACTACGATGTTGCGCTGCTAAGCGCTACGGGGAACAATCTTGCATTGTGAGTAGCTGTGAATTTGTGTGAAACACGTCAATGAACATTGACCTGAATTTATAGCCTCGGCTGGTGAAGATCATTAGATGCACCTGTGGCCAGGCTATAAAATAGAGGCGTCACCAGCGTGTCGACAGATATTTTTCATTCAGAGCATACTATGCTGTGTGTCTCACAACCTGCTAGAAAACTTTCTTCCCTCTTTGTTAGGAGTTAGAAATTGTTAGGCAGTGTGAAGAACTTTCTTTCTTTCTCTCTCTGCTCTGAAAGAGTATATATATTTATATATAAAAAAAAGAAGAAAAAAGAGAGAATGACGGAGAAACAGAGCAAACGATGCGTGTTTCCTTGTCAACGTCTCATGACGGACAAGGACACGCATGAGTTTTGCTTTGTTTGTTTGGGGGAAGAGCACGCGGCTCTCGCGTTGGGGCGGGGCGGGTGCGCGCATTGTGACCTTCTTTTGGTTGGGATGCTTCGCGCTCGCCTCGCTTACTTCCGAGAGCCAGCACCCGCACTTCATTCGTGGGGCTCTCATATGGATCTGGCTGAGGAGCGAGAGACGGGTGCGTCCCTTTCGCTTGCTCTCTCCCCAGATCCGGCTGGTTCTTCTCGTGTTCTTGAAGCGCGCTCCGGCGCCTCTTCAGTTCAGGAGGGGGACCTCGATTCCCTTGGGTCTATAGATTTCGAGTTACCCACATCAGAGCACTCAAAACATGATGCAAAATCCTCTGAGGAGTTACTCGATGTGGTGACGCGTGCTGTGGGCAGACTTCAATTAGACTGGCCACGTGACCAAGAAACCCCCAAACGCTCCAAATTAGAGGATAGATTTCTGTCTGATGGCCAAGGGAAGGGAACACCTCATCAGTCCCTTCCCTTCTTTGATGACCTCCACGATGAGCTTGCTCCTTCGTGGAGGAACCCTTATACCTCACGCGTTCACGTGCCCTCGACGTCGTTATATTCGACTATCGTGGGTGCTGAGGCTCGAGGGTATTCGAGGATGCCGCCGGTCGAAGAGACACTTGCGGGTTATCTCTCGCCGGGTTCGGCATCGTCCTTGAAAAAACCTGCTCTCCCCTCTAAGCCATGCAGGACTACCTCCATGCTAGTGGGGAGGGCTTATCAAGCGGCAGGTCAGGCTGGTGCTGCGCTGCACACCATGGCTGTGTTACAGGCGTACCAGGCTAACCTGCTAAAAGATCTGAGTGCGGGTGAAACTCTCGACGAAGAGGCTTTTTCAGAGCTTCGTCGAGCTACGGATTTGTCTCTCCGCGTGACCAAGCAGTCAGCCCATGCCATTGGCCGGTCTATGTAGTACGGAGAGGCATTTATGGCTTAACCTGTCAGGCATCCGAGATAGGGACAGAGTTTTCTTAATCGATGCCCCGGTTTCGCCTTCTGGTCTCTTCGGAGACGCCATGAATACGGTTATCTCCAGATTCCAGGAGGCGAAAAGCCATGAGGAAGCCTTTGGGCAGTTTCTTCCTCTGCTAGGAGAGAGGCTCAAAAACAGAGCGTGGCGAGTCGTGCTCCCCCTCGTAGGGACTGGGGACAGGCTCGTCACCTCAGCAGCCGCCCAAGGAGGACCTCAGGGCTGTGATCTCTAAAAGAAGGAAGCCCTGACGTTCTTGTACCCAACTTTGTGAGGGTAGTTCCCTTCGGGACGGGGCGCGTGTATCATCCACTTCAGCCCTCCCGATACCCTCACGAAACCTCTTCACTCCCGCCGCCTTTGGTGTTTCGGGTGATAGAGGCTTCCAACAAAGAGTTGGGTGTACCGTTGCTTCCTGCCTTAGTCCAGGACACGGAACACTCAACACCCCCTCAACAGGAAGTGTTGAAATTAGTACCCATCTCAGAGAACCTGGCAGCGTGGAAACTTCTGCCAGGTATTTCTATGTGGGTTCTAAAGACAGTAGAAAGAGGCTACAGAATTCAATTCGCTCGCCGCCCTCCGCGTTTCAACGGCGTGGTTCCCACTACCGTAAGACCGGAGCAGGCATGTCTACTGTGGAAAGAACTGCAAAATCTCTTGGCAAAAGGAGCCATAGAACATGTTCCCCATCCAGAGAAAGAGTCAGGCTATTACAGCAGATACTTCCTGGTTCCCAAGAAGGGTGGGGGGTTGTGTCCGATTCTAGATCTTCGAGGCTTGAACCGCTCGGTCAGGGTGTTCAAGTTCAAGATGCTAACTGTCAAGTCGGTCGTGTCTCAGATCCAACATCTCGATTGGCTGGTCACGATCGATCTCATGGATGCATATTTTCATATTGGAATTCTGCCACAGCACAGGAAGTTCCTTAGGTTCGCTTTCGGGGACGAAGCCTTCCAGTATCGGGTTCTTCCATTCGGCCTAGCCCTATCACCCCGCACATTCACGAAATGCATGGATGCAGCACTGGCTCCTTTGCGACTCCAGGGCATCCGCATTCTGAATTATTTAGACGACTGGCTGATACTAGCACAATCTCAAGAACTGGCAGTTCAGCACAGGGATATCGTCTTGGCTCATCTAGGTTCTCTGGGTCTGAGACTCAATGTCCAGAAGAGCGTTCTTGCTCCAACCCAGGAAATTACCTATCTAGGGATTATATGGAACTCATTCACGATGCGGGCACAGTTGTCTCCCGCTCATGTCAGCTCCATCCAGAACTCCCTGAACAATCTCAGGCTAGGTCAGAGTTGCACTGTTCATCAGTATCAACGAATACTAGGTCTCATGGCATCTGCGTCCATGGTGATTCCTTTGGGCCTTCTCCATATGAGACCATTTCAGCTGTGGCTAAAAGCCAGGGGATTTCATCCAAGGGCCAGTCCCCTAAGGCAAATAAGGGTTACGCGTCGAGCGCTTCGTTCCCTTTCTATGTGGCTCAGACCCCGGTTCTTTAACTTGGGTCCCACTCTCGGTGCGTCATGTCGTCGCAGGATGCTAAGGACAGACGCCTCCCTGATGGGTTGGGGTGCGATCTTAAGTGGTCGTCCAGCCCAAGGGGAATGGGAGGGTCATCAGCTCGATTGGCACATCAACTGCCTCGAGCTGATGGCGGTATTTCTGGCCCTGAAATACTTCCTCCGACGTCTGAGAGGCTGCCATGTCCTTGTGCGGGTGGACAACACAGCAGCAGTCTCCTACATAAACCGTCAAGGAGGTCTACGCTCTCGCCACCTGAATTTGCTGGCACGTCGGATTCTCCTTTGGGCCCAGGGCAAGCTCCTGTCACTCAGGGCAATTTACATCCCTGGACGCCTAAATGTGGGAGCAGATTTGCTGTCCAGACAAAACATACCGAGGGGCTAGTGGAAACTCCACCCCGAGGTAGTACAACAAATTTGGGAGAGATTTTACAGAGCAGAAGTGGACCTCTTCAGCCTCTCAAGAGACTGCGCAATGTCCCTCTACTTCTCTCTGAGTCACCCAGCCCCCTGGGTCTGGACGCATACATGGCCCAGAATGTGTCTGTATGCTTTTCCCCGGTTTCTCTGCTCCCGGGAGTCTTAGCCAGAGTTCAGCCAGCAAGGGTCTTGCCTCTTACTGATAGGCCTCACTGGCCGAACAGGATTTGGTTCTCAGAAATTATATCTCTCCTCGACGGCTCGCCTTGGGCGATTCCGGACAGGAGGGACCTTCTGTCTCAGGCACAGCGGATGATATTTCATCCCCGGCCCGAATTGTGGAAACTTCATGTTTGGCCCCTGAAGGGTACCAACTGAGGAACACAGGGCTGTCGCCTGAAGTTATCGAGACCATTCTTAGTGCTAGGGCTCCCTCCACCAGAAGAATCTACACCAATAAATGGGGTGTCTTCGAAAGGTGGTGCAGTTTACATGGTGCAGATCCAGTTAACTGCCAAATTGTTTCAGTTCTGGACTTTCTGCAGGAAAAACTGTCAGCAGGCATATGCCCCCCTACTCTCAGGGTTTATGTGGCCACCATTTCGGCTTGCCACGCCTTGATGGGCGGGGCGCCTTTGGGGAGGCACCCTCTACTCGCTCGCTTCATTCGTGGAGCCAGGCCACTGAGGCCTCCTGTTAGGACCAGCACTCCCTCATGGGACTTAGCAATAGTCCTGGAGGGTCTGGCCGAAACCCCCTTTGAACCTCTAGAGTCAGCGTCTGATAGACTTCTGACTCTCAAGCTGGTTTTTCTTGTGGCGATTACCTCTCTTAAGAGAATCAGGGATCTACAGGCTCTGTCTGTTTTGCCGGCCTGTTTAGAGTTTGCCCCAGGTATGGCCAAAGCTATCCTGCATCCTCATCCTGACTACCTTCCTAAGGTGCCTTTTTCGACACTACACCCTGTCACTCTGGAAGCTTTCTGCTCCCTGCCGTTTTTACGCTGGAGCAGGAAAGTCTTCACGGACTCTGCCCAGTCCGTGCCCTTCAAACTTATGTCCACCGCACTAGCCAGTGGCGTAAGTCTGGGCAATTGTTTGTCTGCTTTGGGGGCCGCAACAGGGGGGCAGCCGCTACCAAGCAGACTATGTCACATTGGGTGAGGGATGCTATTGCCCTGGCCTATGAGGCGCGCGGTCAAGCTTCGCCAGTAGGTGTCAGGGCTCACTCCACCAGAGGGGTCACTGCCTCTAAAGCCTTGGCTAGAGGGGTCCCTCTGCAGCAGGTTTGTGATGCAGCAGGCTGGTCCTCTCCGCACACATTCATCAGATTTTATAGTTTGGATGTTCATGCTACTCCGGGCTCTTACGTCCTTGAGTCAACATCCCAAGCTCATGCCTGAATGGGTTTGTGACGCAGCAGGCTGGTCCTCTCCGCGCACATTCTTCAGTTTTTTATGGCAGGCTCGTGCCTGAACACATTCGTGATGCGGCAGGCTGGTCCTTTCCACACACGTTCATCAATCTTCATGGGTTAGATGTTTCTGCTACTCCGGATTCTTACGTCCTTGAGTCGACATCCCAAACTCATGCCTGAACAAGTTTGTGACGCGGCAGTCTGGTCCTCTCCGTGCACATTCTTCAGTTTTTATGACAGGCTCATGCATGAACAAGTTTGTGATGCGGCAGGCTGGTCCTCTCCGCACACATTCATCAGATTTTATAGTTTGGATGTTCATGCTACTCCGGGCTCCTATGCCCTTGAGTCGACATCTCAGCTCATGCCTGAACAAGTTTGTGATGCGGCAGGCTGGTCCTCTCCGCTCACATTCATCAGTTTTTATGACAAGTTTGTGTTGCGATAGGGTTCTCTTCGCACACATTCATCGAACTTTATGGGTTAGATGCTTTGCTACTCTGGACACTTATGTCCTTGAGTCGACATCTCAGCTCATGCATGTACAAGTTTGTGATGCAGCAGGCTGGTCCTCTCCGCACACATTCATCAGATTTTATAGTGTGGATGTTAGTGCTACTCCGGGCTCCTATGCCCTTGAGTCGACATCTCAGCTCATGCCTGAACAAGCACAACCGTAGGGGTCCGGACAGCCCCAAGTGCGGCGGCGTGGGTATTGCGTTCCCCGTAGCGCTTAGCAGCGCAACATCATAGTGAAGCCTTTTGTAAAGGGAACGTCTCGGGTTACATGTGTAACCCTTGTTCCCTGAAAAAGGCGGAACGAGATGTTGCGCTGCTTTGCCGCACTGGGACATCCCAGGACTGCTCTTCAGAAAAAGGTATCTGTCGACACGCTGGTGACGCCTCTATTTTATAGCCTGGCCACAGGTGCATCTAATGATCTTCACCAGCCGAGGCTGTAAATTCAGGTCAATGTTCATTGACGTGTTTCACACAAATTCACAGCTGCTCACAATGCAAGATTGTTCCCCGTAGCGCTTAGCAGCGCAACATCTCGTTCCGCCTTTTTCAGGGAACAAGGGTTACACATGTAACCTGAGACGTTTTCTTTGTGTTTATTCGTTTGTTTGTTTTAATAAAGTTTAGCTGCATTTAGATCCACTCTCCTCGTCTGCTTCCAAGCCTCCCATTCGTTACAGAACGATTCACCCAAATGGATCTAGCAGCTTATCCGGTGAATTATCGGCTCCTTTGTCTCAAGCAGGGGGACCGCCCTTTGGAGGACCACATCCAAGATTTTCTGGAGCTGGCACAAATCTCTGATTTCCCCGACCACGCCCTGGTGGTATTCTTCCTGGGTAGCTTGAACGGGTCTCTGAGGGAGCGGTTGCCGCCGACGAATCGTTGCTGGACACTCCTCAATTATGTGGAGGAGACCCTTCGAGTCAGTGGATCGCCGCCCACTATGGACGATCTGGAGGATGCCGCTACCGCTCTTCCCACGAAGGTACTCCCCCTGTCTGCCACGATTCGTCTCTCCACGCCCGTCCTGACTTACAGGCTGCCAACCTCGTCCGCTTCAGAGCCGGTGTGCCCCGCTTCCGCGATCCTCGAGCCGGCGCGCTCAACTTCGTCCGCCCGGAGGAGGAAGAGAAGACGGGCTTCCGCCTTCCGGCCCACGCCTGCCCGGTCTGCGAGCCAGAGCCCACGCCTGCCCCGGTCTGTGAGCCAGAGTCCACGCCTGTCACTGTGAGCGAGCCAGAGCCTGCGCCCACGTCAACCACGGTGAGCGAGCCTGCGCCCACATCAGCCACGCTGAGGGAGCCTGCACCCACGTCAGCCACAGTGAGCGAGCCTGCACCCACGTCAGCCACGGTGAGCGAGCCTGCGCCCAAGTCAGCCACGGTGAGCGAGCCTGCGCCCACGTCAGCCACGGTGAGCGAGCCTGCACCCACGTCAGCCACGGTCAACCAGCCAGAGCCATTAGCCTCAGCCGTCAGTGAGCCAGCGCCTGTCGCCTCAGCCGTCAGCGAGCCAGCGCCTGTAGCCTCCAGTGTCAGGGAGCCAGCGCCTGTAGCCTCTGATGTCAGGGAGCCAGTGCCTGTAGCCTCCGATGTCAGGGAGCCAGCGCCTGTAGCCTCCGATGTCAGGGAGCCAGTGCCTTCCGGCCCACGCCTGCCCGGTCTGCGAGCCAGAGCCCACGCCTGCCCCGGTCTGTGAGCCAGAGTCCACGCCTGTCACTGTGAGCGAGCCAGAGCCTGCGCCCACGTCAACCACGGTGAGCGAGCCTGCACCCACGTCAGCCACGCTGAGGGAGCCTGCACCCACGTCAGCCACAGTGAGCGAGCCTGCACCCACGTCAGCCACGGTGAGCGAGCCTGCGCCCAAGTCAGCCACGGTGAGCGAGCCTGCGCCCACGTCAGCCACGGTGAGCGAGCCTGCACCCACGTCAGCCACGGTCAACCAGCCAGAGCCATTAGCCTCAGCCGTCAGTGAGCCAGCGCCTGTCGCCTCAGCCGTCAGCGAGCCAGCGCCTGTAGCCTCCAGTGTCAGGGAGCCAGCGCCTGTAGCCTCTGATGTCAGGGAGCCAGCGCCTGTAGCCTCCGATGTCAGGGAGCCAGCGCCTGTAGCCTCCGATGTCAGGGAGCCAGTGCCTGTAGCCTCGACCGTCCCTGAGCCAGCGCCTGTAGCCTCGACCGTCCAAGAGCCAGCGCCAGTAGCCGTGACCGTCCAAGAGCCAGTGCCAGCAGCCATGACCGTCCAAGAGCCAGTGCCAGTAGCCATGGCCGTCCAAAAGCCAGCGCCAGTTGTCGTGCCCGTCCAAGAGTCAGCGCCTCTCGAGCCTCCCTCGGCTCCTCCTCTTGAGCCTCCCGAGCCTCCTACGGCTCTGTCCCCAGAGAGTCCAGAGCCTTCTTGGGCTCCGCTGCGGCCCCGCCGTCCGCGGATCATCCTCGTACAGCGTCAGCCTCTCGACGCCTCTGAGCCTGCTAGGGCTCCTCTTCCAGAGTTTCCCAGGGCCCCTCCTCTCAAGCCCCTCGAGCCTTCCAGGACTCCGCCTCTCAAGCCTCTCGAGCCTCCCAGGGCTCCGCCTCTCAAGCCTTCCAGGGCTCCGCCTCTCAAGCCTCTCGAGCCTTCCAGGACTCTGCCCCTCAAGCCGCTCGAGCCTCCCAGGGCTCCGCCTGTCAAGCCCCTCGAGCCTTCCAGGGCTCCGCCTTTCAAGCCCCTCGAGCCTTCCAGGACTCCGCCCCTCAAGCCTCTCGAGCCTCCCAGGGCTCCGCCCCTCAAGTCTCTCAAGCCTCCCAGGGCTCTGCCCCTCAATCCCTTGAGCCTTCCTGGGCTCCGACTCCCGAGCCTCCTACGGCTCTGCCCCCCGAGACTCCTACGGCTCTTACGTCCTTGAGTCAACATCCCAAGTTCATGCCTGAACGGGTTTGTGACGCGGCAGGCTGGTCCTCTCCACGCACATTCTTCAGTTTTTTATGGCAGGCTCGTGCCTGAACACATTCGTGATGCGGCAGGCTGGTCCTTTCCGCACATGTTCATCAATCTTCATGGGTTAGATGTTTCTGCTACTCCGGATTCTTACGTCCTTGAGTCGACATCCCAAACTCATGCCTGAACAAGTTTGTGATGCGGCAGGCTGGTCCTCTCCACGCACATTCTTCAGTTTTTATGACAGGCTCATGCATGAACAAGTTTGTGATGCGGCAGGCTGGTCCTCTCCGCACACATTCATCAGATTTTATAGTTTGGATGTTCATGCTACTCCGGGCTCCTATGCCCTTGAGTCAACATCTCAGCTCATGCCTGAACAAGTTTGTGATGCGGCAGGCTGGTCCTCTCCGCTCACATTCATCAGTTTTTATGACAAGTTTGTGTTGCGATAGGGTTCTCTTCGCACACATTCATCGAACTTTATGGGTTAGATGCTTTGCTACTCCGGACTCTTATGTCCTTGAGTCGACATCTCAGCTCATGCCTGAACAAGTTTGTGATGCAGCAGGCTGGTCCTCTCCGCACACATTCATCAAAATTGAATGGTTTAGATGTTTATGCTACTCCGGGCTCTTATGCCCTTGAGTCGACATCTCAAGCTCATGTCTGAGACCTCTCGCGTTTTTGTGAGTACACTGCACAACCGTAGGGGTCCGGACAGCCCCAAGTGCGGCGGCATGGGTATTGCGTTCCCCGTAGCGCTTAGCAGTGCAACATCATAGTGAAGCCTTTTGTAAAGGGAACGTCTCGGGTTACATGTGTAACCCTTGTTCCCTGAAAAAGGCGGAACGAGATGTTGCGCTGCTTTGCCGCACTGGGACGTCCCAGGACTGCTCTTCAGAAAAAGGTATCTGTCGACACGCTGGTGACGCCTCTATTTTATAGCCTGGCCACAGGTGCATCTAATGATCTTCACCAGCCGAGGCTGTAAATTCAGGTCAATGTTCATTGACGTGTTTCACACAAATTCACAGCTGCTCACAATGCAAGATTGTTCCCCGTAGCGCTTAGCAGCACAACATCTCGTTCCGCCTTTTTCAGGGAACAAGGGTTACACATGTAACCCGAGACGTTTTCTTTGTGTTTATTCGTTTGTTTGTTTTAATAAAGTTTAGCTGCATTTAGATCCACTCTCCTCATCTGCTTCCAAGCCACCCATTCATTACAGAACGATTCACCCAAATGGATCTAGCAGCTTATCCGGTGAATTATCAGCTCCTTTGTCTCAAGCAGGGGGACCGCCCTTTGTAGGACCACGTCCAAGATTTTCTGGAGCTGGCACAAATCTCTGATTTCCCCGACCACGCCCTGGTGGTATTCTTCCGGGGTAGCTTGAACGGGTCTCTGAGGGAGCGGTTGCCGCCGCCGAATCGTTGCTGGACACTCCTCAATTATGTGGAGGAGACCCTACGAGTCAGTGGATCGCCGCCCACTATGGACGATCTGGAGGATGCCGCTACCGCTCTTCCCACGAAGGTACTCCCCCTGTCTGCCACGATTCGTCTCTCCACGCCCGTCCTGACTTACAGGCTGCCAACCTCGTCCGCTTCAGAGCCGGTGTGCCCCGCTTCCGCGATCCTCGAGCCGGCGTGCTCAACTTCGTCCGCCCGGAGGAGGAAGAGAAGACGGGCTTCCGCCTCCCGGCCCACGCCTGCCCGGTCTGCGAGCCAGAGCCCACGCCTGCCCCGGTCTGCGAGCCAGAGCCCACACCTGTCACTGTGAGCGAGCCAGAGCCTGCGCCCACGTCAACCACGGTGAGCAAGCCTGCGCCCACGTCAGCCATGGTGAGCGAGCCTGCGCCAATGTCAGCCACAGTGAGCGAGCCTGCGCCCACGTCAGCCACGGTGAGCGAGCCTGCGCCCAAGTCAGCCACGGTGAGCGAGCCTGCGCCCACGTCAGCCACGGTGAGCGAGCCTGCGCCCAAGTCAGCCACGGTCAACCAGCCAGAGCCATTAGCCTCAGCCGTCAGTGAGCCAGCGCCTGTCGCCTCAGCCGTCAGCGAGCCAGCGCCTGTAGCCTCCAATGTCAGGGAGCCAGCGCCTGTAGCCTCTGATGTCAGGGAGCCAGTGCCTGTAGCCTCTGATGTCAGGGAGCCAGCGCCTGTAGCCTCCGATGTCAGGGAGCCAGCGCCTGTAGCCTCGACCGTCCCTGAGCCAGCGCCTGTAGCCTCGACCGTCCAAGAGCCAGCGCCAGTAGCCGTGACCGTCCAAGAGCCAGTGCCAGCAGCCATGACTGTCCAAGAGCCAGTGCCAGTAGCCGTGGCCATCCAAAAGCCAGCGCCAGTGGTCATGCCCATCCAAGAGTCAGCGCCTCTCGAGCCTCCCTCGGCTCCTCTTCTTGAGCCTCCCGAGCCTCCCAGGGCTCCGCCTCTCAAGCCCCTCGAGCCTTCCAGGGCTCCGCCTTTCAAGCCCCTCGAGCCTTCCAGGACTCCGCCCCTCAAGCCTCTCGAGCCTCCCAGGGCTCCGCCCCTCAAGTCTCTCGAGCCTCCCAGGGCTCCGCCCCTCAAGTCCCTTGAGCCTTCCTGGGCTCCGACTCCCGAGCCTCCTACGGCTCTGCCCCCGAAACTCCTACGGCTCCGCCTCCAGAGCCTTCCAGGTCTCCGCCCCTAAAGCCTCCTATGGCGCCCCCTTCCTCGGCTCCCCCTCCTGAGACTTCCTCAGTTCCGTCTCCTGAGCCTCCCTCGGCTCCGCCTCCAGAGCCTTCCAGTTCTCTGCCCCTAAAGCCTCCTACGGCGCTACCTCCATCGGCTCCACCTCCTGAGCCTTCCAGGCCTCCGCCTCTAGAGCCTCCTGCGGCGCCACCTCCCTCGGCTCCGCCTCCAGAGCCTCCCAGGTCTCCACCTCTAGAGTCTCCTCCCACGGCTCCGCCTCCCACGGTTAGGCCTCCTGAGCCTGTCCTTTCCCTGTGGCCAGCTCCCAGGCCTCCTGAACCTGTCCTTGCCCTGTGGCCAGCTCCCAGGCCGCCTGAGCCTGTCCTTGCCCTGTGGCCAGCTCCCAGGCCGCCTGAGCCTGTCCTTGCCCTGTGGCCAGCTCCCAGGCCTCCTGAACCTATCCTTGCCCTGTGGCCAGCTCCCAGGCCCCCTGAACCGGTCCCTGTCCTGTGGCCACCTCCCAGGCCCCCTGACCCAGCCCCCTCTGTACCCCCCTTGGACTGCCGGTCTGCCCCTCGTTGCCCCCTGGACTGCCTGTCTGCCCCTCGTTGCCCCCTGGACTGCCTGTCTGCCCCTCGTTGCCCCCTGGACTGCCTCCCTGCCCTTCGTTGCCCCCCTTGGTCTGTCTGCCCACCACAAGCTCCCCCCCAGTCAATGGACATTTGTTTTATGTGATGGTACTTTTGAGCGTCTGGAATCCGCTCCTTAAAGGGGGGGCTCTGTTATGTATACCTTGCCTTGTCTCACGTATGCCCTTTGTTTGTCATTTTTGTCACTTTCGTAGTTCCGTAGTTTTCATTTTGTCCCTTTTGTAGTTCCATAGTTTTCTTGTTAGCCTCGTGTTCTCTGTTCATTGTTTTCACCTGCCCTTGTTAATTTCCCATTGGTTTCTGTTTATTGCCTTGTTATCTTGTTTTGAGTTCTGTTTGTTCATCGGCTCCTGTGTTTCCTTGTCCATGTATTTTAACCCGGTTGTTTTCACTCCCCTTTGTGAATCGTTGTATGTAGATGAATGATTAATGTTGTCATGCCTGGTATGTGTTCCCTGCCCGAGTTCTAAGTTTTAAGTCATCGTGTTTAGTTTCCTGTTTGCCCATTGTGGCTGTTTTCTTTGTGTTTATTTGTTTGTTTGTTTTAATAAAGTTTAGCTGCATTTAGATCCACTCTCCTCATCTGCTTCCAAGCCTCCCATTCGTTGCAATTTATTACCACCCCATCCCTTCAAATGCATGCCCTCTCTCCAAAATCACATCCTTCAAACACATTAGCCCAATGTCAGCAAACCTAAACATGCACAATGATTGACAGGCAGAGATTATGATAAAAACACAACAAAATTCGGCTACTACCCTAACATTTTTCTTCTCACTGTTCACAAAAGGGCAGTGTTTAGTAGATAGCGAAATCAGATGTGCAGTGCTAAACCTGCATTAAACATAGGGGTAGACTGAGTAAAGTTGTAACAGAGTGCAGTTGTAACCAGTGTTTGAATTGTTTCAGAGCTCTTGGGGGTCTCTATCTGTGTTGAATGAATGCCCTCTAGTAATTCCTATTTATAGCATAAGAGAATCTAATGCTCTGTGAGGATTATTCCAACACCTATGCACCACGTTTCATTGTGTTGAGCTTGTTTTTTCACTGTTAATTATGATGTGCCATTTTACATATTCCTTTTTGTGTTTCATGAATAAATAAAAACACTGTAATGATTGTACCCTATAGTGTACTTAATGTTTTGGCTTATTCCTTCATTAAACATAAATGGAACATGGAAAATGGCATAGCGTTACTTACAGCAGACGATCCTGATTAAAACGAGCCCCAAAACAATGTAACAGTGGGTCAATGTTTCTGTTCTTTTTTTGTGCTGCAATATCCTGCCTTGTCACACATTATATAAAAAAAGTTATTTAAAAAAAAAAAAAATTCCCACAGTGAGACATGCTAACAACACCCATCTTTATGATAAAAACACAACAAAATTCGGCTACTACCCTAACATCATGTCCATCTTGGACATGATCCAAGATGGTGGCGCGGTAGCACGCAGCGGCCACTCCGGATCCACAATGGTGCTATTTTTGTTAAAAAAGCCCGACTTTTGCAACACATGGACATCGGAGCAACCGGTGTTCGTGTCTACCATCGCCAGACACTACTGAAATATAAGACTCATGCAAAAACCAAGCTGCATGATGACCTGCAGGAGGCGCTACGCGTACTCGGCTTGCTGCAGAGACCAGGCCTCCAGCCCTCGGCGTCGCCTGATGCCGGTGGCCGGGGGAGAGGACGTCGTAGCGGTGTGCGAGAGCGAAGCGCGGAAAGAGGGCGGGGTCCATGCTAGGCTAAAACAAACCCTAGCCGGCCGGCTCTCCCGCCTATCCTGCTCTCAAATGTTTGCTCCTGGACAATAAACTGGACTATATCCGACTCCAGCAGGCTACGCAGCGTGAGTTTAGAGACTGCTGCGTCTTTGTTTTCACGGAGACGTGGCTCAGCGACAGAGTTCGGATGCCGCCATTCAGCTAGACGGGCTCGCCTCGTTTCGTGCCGACAGAAATACAGCTCTCTGCGGTAAGACTCGCGGTGGTGGCTTGTGTGTTTACATCAACACGGAATGGTGCAAGAACTCTATGCTAGTCTCTAGTTACTGTTCATCACTGTTGGAGCTTGTGACTGTTAGATGCAGACCTTTTTATCTACCACGGAATTCACCACTGTTTGCATAACCGGAGTTTACATTCCCCAGCGCTAACGCTAAGGAAGCGCTCTGTGAACTGTATGGGGCTATGAGCGAACTGCAGAACGCTCACCACGACGGACTGTTTATTGTCGCCGGAGATTTCAACCATGCAAATCTCAAGACAGTGCTCCCTAAATTCCATCAGTATGTGGACTTTGCAACGAGAGGGGCTGAACGCGCTTGATCTTGTTTACACAAACATCCCAGGCGCTGCACGGGCGGAGCCCCGCCCCACCTCGGCTACTCAGACCACATCTCTGTTATGTTAATTCCAGCATACAGACCGCTCGTCAGATGCACAAAACCGCTTCAGAAGCAGGTGAAAACCTGGCCAGCAGGAGCCATCTCTGCTCTTCAGGACTGTTTTGAGTGTACTGACTGGCACATGTTCAGGGAGGCTGCAACATATGGCGATTCTACCAACTTGGAGGAATACACAGCATCAGTGACCAGCTACATCAGCAAGTGCATTGATGATGTCACTTTCTCCAAGACCATCACCACACGCTCCAACCAGAAGCCGTGGATGACTGCGGAGGTGCGCACGCTGCTGAGGTCCGAGATTCCGCCTTCAGAGCAGGCGATAAGGCAGCCCTAAGAACAGCTAGGGCCAAACTGTCACGGGCAATCAGAGAGGCAAAGCGCGCACACGCCCAGAGAATCCACAGTCACTTCCAGGACAGCGGTGACACGCGGCGCATGTGGCAGGGCATCCAGGCCATCACCAACTACAGGACAACATCAGTTGCCTGTGACAAAGATGCCTCCCTTCCAGATGCGCTGAACGACTTCTACGCTTGGTTTGAAGTGCAGAACGACGTGATGGCGAGGAAGTCCACCCCTCCTCCCAACAACCAGGTGCTCTGTCTTACCAAGGCAGATGTGAGGAAAACTCTACGTAGAGTCAACCCACGGAAGGCTGCTGGACCAGACAACATTCCTGGCAGAGTGCTCAGAGGATGTGCAGACCAGCTAGAAGTTGTTCTTACTGACATCTTCAACATCTCTCTGAGCAGTGCCATTGTTCCAACGTGCTTCAAGGCCACCACCATCATCCCCATGCCAAAGAAGTCTTCAGTGTCCTGCCTCAACGACTACCGTCCCGTCGCACTTACACCCATCATCATGAAGTGCTTCGAGAGGCTCATCATGAGGCAGATTAAGACCCAGCTGCCCCCCTCACTAGACCCACTGCAGTTTGCGTATCGTTCAAACCGTTCAACGGACGATGTCATCACCACAACCCTCCATCTGGCCCTCACCCACCTAGACAATAAGGACTCATACGTTCGAATGCTGTTCATAGATTTCAGCTCAGCATTCAACACAATCATTCCCCAGCACCTGATTGGAAAGCTGAACCTGCTGGGCCTGGACACCTCCCTCTGCAACTGGATCCTGGACTTCCTGACTGTGAGACCTCAGTCAGTCCGGATCGGGAACAGCATCTCCACCACCACCACACTGAGCACTCGGGCCCCCCAGGGCTGTGTGCTCAGTCCACTGCTGTTCACTCTGCTGACTCACGACTGTGCAGCAATGCACAGCTCGAATCACATCATCAAGTTCGCCGATGACACAACCGTGGTGGGTCTCATCAGCAAGAACGACAAGTCAGCATACAGAGAGGAGGTGCAGCGGCTGACGAACTGGTGTAGAGCCAACAACCTGTCCCTGAATGTCGACAAAACAAAAGAGATGGTTGTTGACTTTAGGAGAGCACAAGGTGAACACACTCCGCTGAACATCGACGGCTTCTCTGTGGAGATCGTCAAAAGCACCAAATTCCTTGGTGTTCACTTGGCGGAGAACCTCACCTGGTCCCTCAACACCAGCTCTATCACCAAGAAAGCCCAGCAGCATCTCTACTTTCTTCGAAGGCTGAGGAAAGCACATCTCCCAACCCCCATCCTCACTACATTCTATAGAGGGACTATTGAGAGCATCCTGAGCAGCTGCATCACTGCCTGGTTTGGGACTTGCACCGTTTCGGACCGCAAAGCCCTGCAGAGGATAGTGAGGACAACTGAGAAGATCATTGGGGTCTCTCTTCCCTCCATCAAAGACATTTACAAAAAACACTGTATCCATAAAGCAACCAGCATTGTGGACGACCCCACATACCCCTCACACAAACTCTTTACCCTCCTCCCGTCTGGCAAGAGGTACCGAAGCATTCGGGCCCTCACGGCCAGACTGTGTAACAGCTTCTTCCCCAAGCCATCAGACTCCTCAATACTCAGAGACTGGTTTGACACACACGTGTCCTGAGTTGCACTTTAATTACTGTCACTTTATAACTGTCTGCTACATCAATAACTGCTATGTGCATAGAACACTATCTCATAGTATGTTATGTTTACATTTTAGAAACTGTCATCTTTTTGCACTACTGAGTACTGGTCGGCGCTGCACTGTCTATTGTCCTGTTCATTGTCAGTAATTTGTTGTACTGTCCTGTACTTTTTGCACATGTTTGCACGTGCACTTTATATAGGTATATATAGGTCGTTTATATAGGTATTTTATTTCGTTGTGTAGTCTCATGTGGTCCTATGTTGGTCCTTTGTTGTTTTTATGTAGCACCATGGTCCTGGAGGAACGTTGTCTCGTTTTGCTGTGTACCGTACTAACTGTATATGGTTGAAACGACAATAAAAACCACTTGACTTGACTTGACTTGACTCTTTCTGTCACACGCTGTTTGTGTGCCTTACAATCTGTCTGAGTCACACATGCTCTGTCTGCGCATGCGCACTGACACTGGACTGCCTGACCAGGAGAGAAGCTCTCTGATTGTTCAGAAATCAATCATATACCTGAAATTTGTATCTTGTTTTAAATCCTAAACTATTTGCGCAAGTCAACATTCATTAAATTCATGTGAACATACATTTTGAACCTCCAGTTATTGAATGCTGGTAGAGATGATAAGATGTCGAATATAGGACAATTGACTATAGGCAAAAGCTTAGAATTAATAATTGTTTGATTTTAAAGTATTTTACTGCCTTCAACAAAGTGAGCATTACAAAGAAATTAGAGCTAGCTATGCCACATCTTGGACAGATGCTAATGAAATGTATGCAGAACTAGAGTAATGAAGCTGGAATTAAAATGTTTTGATAAGACCTAATTTGAAAGCTTCATGGTCCAATCGCTAATAAAATAAATAATTGTTCGCAGTGCCTGTTATAATACAAATCTCCACACTGTAGGTGCCAGGATGACTTCTGATGTACTTAACATGTAACATAACTGTAACTAGGAATGGTAATGTAGAGCAGAGGAGGGCGGGGCCGGGCTGGAACAACGCATGCCCAGTCCCCAATCAGCCTGATGGGGCATGCGAGGGATAAAGGCGGCCAGGACGACGGTTCGAGAGAGAAAGATTTACAGGCAGCTGCTCTGTGTGTTTATGTTTGTGTGTTTTTCTTTTATTTCTTCATTAAACTATTATTTATATTGTCAAGCCAGTTCTTGCCTGCTCCTTTCCCTTAAAAGGTACCCTTGTTTCCTTGATTTGATTATTTCTTGTATTGGCAGCAAATACATTGCGCTGTTCAAGAAATGTAGAAATGTAATGAGCAATGCCTACCACTAGGTATCAGAGGGCATGCAACAACAATGATACTTTCGGATAGTTCCAAAAACGTGGATAAGGAATGTGAGAAAATAAAAAATGCGTGATTTAATGCAATAGGAGCGAAAACGCAACTCAAGAATATGATATTTACGGATATAATCAGACCCATGCATTGAAGTACTTTTGTAAAGTGCATGAATTAGCAACCTGCTTCCCCAATAGGAGGATGCTCAGGCATGAAAACATTGAGGTAAAATTAAGAAATTTGCACCCGTACTCAGGTGATTGTGCGTTCCGCAGTACGGTATCCGCGTCATTAGCGCATCTAACATGATCGGTGAGGACCGAACTCGCCAGCAAAATTTATATTGCCGAACAGTGAATTAATAATATTGGAAGCAGAAGGCCTGGAATCCTGGAGCAACTGTGACTCAGGTGGTAGAGTGGTTGTCCACTAATCGCAGGGTTGGTGGTTTGATTCCCAGCCCACATGCTGAAGTGTCCTTGGGCAAGACACTGAACCCCAAGTTGCTCTGGCAGCTCTGCCATCATTGGTGTGTGAATGTGTATGTAAATGAGTGAAATTTTTTGAAACAGTCTTCATAAAGCTTCGAAACCTTACGAATAATTTGTTTCAAACCAATGCTTCGGAGAGCATATCAAACTGGCCAAGTCACGTGATTTCAGCAAACAAGGCTTTGTTACGTCATACTGTTTCGAAATGTTTTGTAATTTCGATGGTTCATTACTTGGGGGAGTTGAGACCTGAGTGAACCCATAAACCTGTGTCATAGAGTTTCAACTGATTTCAGGTCAGTTTTATAATATTGGTTCATATAATTGAAATGATTCAATAGTGTTTGGACTGATCCATGGTCAGTGCTTGCCTCAAGATGTCTTGCTGATCACCTGTTATGAAATCCCTCCAAAAATAAAAAATAAAAAAAAAACATTTAATGGGCAATGTACATGGGCAAGAACTTTGGCGATTTGAAATTCTATGAAAACATTTGATATCAGTATTGTAAAGTGCATTATTTTTCAATGCCGTGACACCTCCGCACCAAAAACCCAAATGTTTAATCTGATGGGTATACATCAACTGAATCTAGAACTGCTAGTGTAGATAGACAAGGTGTTTAGATACATTGTCTACACTGAATTTTCTAGAGCCTCTAAAAGCCTAAAGGTTTTTGCATTATAAAGACAAATTTAAGAACTTCACAATGTAATAAGTAATGATTTGATTAATTTTTATAATGAAGACAAAAGGACATTGATGAGGGAATAGTGGACATGATCATTAAGGATTCACAGCAATTTTCAGTGGTGTAGGATGAGGGATTCAGGGCATTCTTCAAGAAGATTGACACAACATATGTGCTTCCTTCTAGGCATGCACTGAAGGACATGTTTGCTGCAAGATCCAACACAACAAAAGAGATTTCTGAATGCAGGGTAGAGGGCACAGAGCCATGCTATAGCTACATTGCCACCACTGGAATCACCCCAGCCATCAATTTCAGCAGAAGGTCAGGAAGATGATGGGGAGGAAATCCTATGTGATCCCCAGGACCAGGGGTGGACTGGCCGTCGTAAGCACTGGGCATTTTCCCGGTGGGCCTCTGGATAATTTGGGCAAGTTCGTTACTGCGCAAGTACCAGCCCCTCCTACAGACGATATAGGTGTCCACTCTTTAAGGTAAAGTCAATACTATGGCTTCTATTTTGTTAAACTGATATGGCATTTATTTTAAAATAGTTTACACATCGTAGCATATTCCGTATATTCACGTTGCCTATGCTCCTCACATGGATATGATTATTTGACATACAAATCACTATAATGGTGACAACCAAAGACAACATATTAAGTATAAGATGAGCGCTCTAATCACACTAAATAATCATAAAATGACAAATAACTGTAAGTTGCAAAAAATACAACAGCAGCGTATATATAAAATCTGCATACAGTAAAGCTATGAGCAGTACATAGGCATTTACATAATTTATTCATATCGCAGAGAGCTGAAGTTCGGCTTGCGGAATAATGCTCATGCCTGATAAAAAAATACAGAAAATAAGTAAAAAAATTGTAAATTGAGCCGGAAAATGAAATCAATGAGCCGGTGTGTTTTGGTGTGGTGTGTTGCGGGCCGGGTTTGGTGGGCCTCTCTGTGCCAGAATGTCCAGGGCCACTTTTTAGTGCCAGTCTACCCCTGCCCTGGACCATAAAATAGGGGAGACACAAAGAGTCCACATTACTGCTGATGCAACTGCTGAAGTACGCCGTTACTTGAATGCACGATTTCACCAGAACAAGTAATCCACTGGACTACGGGGAAAAACACAAGATGTTATTCCCTCATCTGTTCCACCTGGCCAAGAAATACCTGTCGAGACCAGCAACATTTGTGCCATGCGATAAAAAAAAAAAGAAGTAAATTCTAAAGCAGAAGTTCTTTGTATATATATATATATATATATATATATATATATATATATATATATATATATATATATATATAAAATGTAAATGCTTAAACAGTGGAGCAGCTTATTTTCCAATATAAAAATTCCTAATGACCCTGCTTTTGTCTTGTTTTGTCCTCATCACAGTTAAATAATTTCCCCTTCAGACAAAGGCCTATACAATTTTTAAAAAATATGTACAACTTTGTGTGAAGTTCTTATAAATTGTACATGGACATAAAAGTAAACTTTCAAATATAAAAAGAAATACACATTTATCACAACAATTATGGCACAACATTCTTTTCCTGACTGGTAACACTGCCCCATTCACTTTGACTGTTAGTTTTTTTATACAGGTTTTCAATGATACACAAATGTGTTCATAATGAATACAAGGTGTTGTTTACTACCATTTTATTGAACATAAGACAATAATTAATTGTCTCTAATTGGCCTGATTAGCCAAGACCTCCCTAAAACACACAAATCAAGAAGTACAAAATAATAAAAGAACACATATTATACAATGGACACTTGGTGGTATTTAATGATTTTTAGATTACATTTAATTGATTTCACTTTCATGAAAACATTTGGTTTCTACAAAGTGTTATTAAGCATGTTTGGGCAGTGTTCTGTTTGCATTTACACTGTTTGACCAGCAAGTGCCCCCTGTGTGATGTTTTTCGCGTGATTCAAAACAGTGAATCATTTTACGAAGCAATTGGTTCAATTGATTCTGAGTTTCGAAAAGCTTAGTTCCCCTTCTGTCGCTCTCTCCACGTTGTGTCGGAGAAGCGACACTAGGGGTCTCTCTTGAGCGCCGATATTCACCTCTGATCTATTGAAAAGGGCCAATGGGAGTTGGCAGTCAGTATTTGCATACCCCGCCCCCGGACATACGGGTATTTAAGCGGGGCAAATACGGGAGTTCATTCAGAAAATTTCTTCGGAGCCGATGGTCTGTCTGCAGTTGCTGCGAGTTTACACACCACTATAAAACGTTCCTGTTTCCTCTGACGATCTGCATGCTGTTGGATCTTGACGGCGCACAACACCGGCTTTCTCCTTCACTTTGCACGGCGTGCATTGTTGCCCCTGAGCGCTTCGACAGCGCAGACACACATACACACTGTGTATATTAAAAGAGTTATTTTCCTTAAAAGAGTAAATTTCTCTAAAGAGCAAACACAGCGGCGTTGAACGCCCTTTTCAGGACGCTGCTCTTTCTGAAGATGCCTTTCCGCCTCAGTGTAGTTTTTGGAGGCGGTGATTTCTCCCCACCTCTGACGGTCATAAAACCGCCTGGCGTATCTGGGTTGCGTAAACACGCAGGCAGCGCTTTTTATGAATGGCGTTTTCTATGTTTTCAGTGGCTATGGCTATGTTTTCAGTATGAAAACATAGCCATGACAGCATTGCGGTCGTAGGCTTTCTCTTGTAGTGAGAGAGAGCCGCTTCAGCCGCCTCGCCTCGCCTCCTTCCCACGGGATTGAGGCAGGCGCCGTGGCGATGAAAACGATCTGGGGTCAATGACGGGCTGCGTTTCCGGGTGAACCCCTTGAAACCCCCCGCCTCCCCGCACGCTTGCTGTTTTCCGTCCGGCTCGGGATGAGCATGCTCTCCAATGAGTTATGTTTTCAGCCTGAGAACATAGCTGCAGCAGCGTTGCAATCTCTGCTTTCTTGTGAGGAAGAAAGCCACTTCAGCCGCCTCCGCCTCGCCTCCTTCCTACGGGATTGACGCAGGTGCCGCTGAGCGATGAAGATGATCCCGGATAATGGCGGCTGCGTCGCCGGGTAAAACCGCCAAAACCCCCGCCCCTGCACGCTTGCTTGCTCCCTCACGAGCTCGGATAAGCGCGTCCGCCTAACGGCCGGCCGCCCGGTCCCTGGAGCTCCCGGACATTGGATGACGACATCACCGCTGCATCGGAGAGCGCCACAGCGGCATCGGATGCGGATAACTCGCCTGGGCCGCCACCCACGGGTCTGCTTGCCCAGTCTCGAGCCTGACGCACGGAGATCCGCTATGCTTCCCCGGCTTGATGATTCACGGGCTGGTGCGCCGCCCACAGCCGCCCTCGCTCCTTCCCGGACGTGCACGACGAGCTGAGCGAGCCAAGCTCCTCCCTCCTCCGCCTCACTACCTTCGGCGTAGAACGGTCCCAGACCGCTCCCCTGCATGACATGGCCCCTCCCTGCAAGTCCACCGGGCCAAGGCACTTCAAGATTTGCACTTGGGTAGTCCTGTTCTTGACGTGCTGCAGGAACTGCACTCGACAGGCGATGTCCACCCTCGTGGTCCAGAAACATAACAAATGGACTGGATCTGGTCGTAGTACAGGAGGTAGACAAAGCACGCTTCTCAAAACTCTCCAGTCTCCCAGCTCCATTCGGCGACACCACCTGACCGACTCCACCCAGCAGTCCTCAGTGGTGAAGAAACAGACGGAGGCCAGGTCACACGCCCTGCCCCGCCAAGAACCTGCACGCCAGGGGCCATGCCCTGTCTGCTCGCCGAGGGCATCCTCCTGTGGCTTTCAAGGAAGAAAGGAAGTGGTGCTCCGCCTCAATCGAACGAGAGCGGGCCTAGCTCTCAGCCCCGCTGAGCTCCCCACAGAAAGAGGATGCCCCTCGCCTCACGGACCCCCTCGAGGACCCGGAAGGCTCCCAGGCGCTCCTGAGACGACTCACCCAGAGACGCGTTAGCTCCGGAGGTGGTAAGACCTCTCCGCTCCCGGTGGAAGGCCGGAGGAGAATCCTTTGTTTTTACATTTTCCACATTCTCAATAATAGAGCTATTTCCTTTGCCTCTGGGTCACCTGGCCTGCAAATGCCGTTCTCACGGCAATCTGCTTTCAGATTACGACAGTCCCGGTACACCGGACGCGGCGATCCCGCTTCCGCCTGCCCACGACTGTCCCCTCGGCCGGTTCAGACGAGTCCAGAGGACGCCAGCATCAGACCTCCTCCTCAGTCACGTAACCCGCCCCTGCCGGGTGCGCGGAGCAAGGTAAGTGCTTTGAGTCTATTCTCAGCACCTCAGCCTCAGGCCGCAACGGCCGCCCGACGCTGCATTACCTGTTCCGCCCCGCTGCGAGGCCCCGCCGGGTACGTCCAAAATACTCGTCCCTTTGGTGCCCCTAGCGTAGAGCTGGGAAGCGTGGCTTTCGCTTCCCAACGCATCACGCTGGCTGCACCGGACCATTCAACTCGGTTACACAATTCAGTTTGCCTGGCTTCCGCCCCCCTTCAGGGGCGTCCGCGGAAATCACGACCTACTTAGCCAAGGGCGCGGTAGAGCCCGTCCCTCCAACCGAAATGAGGAAGGGTTTCTACAGCCCTTACTTCGTTGTACCCAAGAAAGGCGGCGGCTTACGACCAATCCTGGACTTGCGAAGTTTTCAATCGGGCCTTGTTAAAACTCCTGCTCAAGATGCTCACGCAGAGAAATATTCTGGCTGGCGCTCAGCATCTAGATTGGTTCGCAGCGGTAGACCTGAAGGACGCTGCACTTCCACGCCTCAATTCTGCCACGACACCGACCCTTCTTACGGTTTGCGCTCGACGGCCAGGCTGCTTCAGTACAAAGTCCTCCCCTTCGCCTGTCTCTGTCCCCTCGCGATCTTCACGAAGATCACAGAGGCGGCCCTTGCCCCGGCTCATCGAGTAGCCGGCATCCACGCAGAGACCAGGTGCTCCGCACCTCAGCCGCTTGGGGCGTCAGGTCAACTGGGAAAGAGCAAGCTCACTCCGGTTCAGAGCATCTCTTTCTCGGGTTGGAGTTAGACTCAGTCTCAATGACAGCACGCCTCACGAGCGAAGCGTGCTCAGTCGGTGCTGGACTGCCTCGCTTCCTTCAAGCCAGGCACAGTGGTCCCTCTAAAACTTTTCCAGAGGCTCCTGGGGCATATGGCGTCCTCCGTGGTGGTCGCCGCTGGGGTTGATGCATATGAGACCACTCCAGCACTGGCTCCAGACTCGAGTCCCGAGACAAGCATGGCACCACGGCACACATCGGGTAAGGATCACCCCGCCTGCCTCAAAACACTCCGACCCTGGACAGACCTCTGCTTTTTAGGCAGGAGTGCAGCAGGTGTCCCGACGCATCCTGGTCACAACCGACGCCTCCCGTCCGGGTGGGGTGCCGTGTGCAGCGGGCACGCAGCAGCGGGCCGCTGGAAAGGGGCCCCGCCGCGCTGGCACATCAATTGCCTGGAGTTGCTGACCGCCCTTCTTGCTCTCAGGAAGTTCCTCCCGCTAGTTCGGGACAAACATGTCCTCGTGAGATCGGACAGCACCACGGTGGTGGCGCATATAAATCGCCAAGGCGGCGTACGCCCCGCCACATGTCACAACTCGCCCGCCGTCTCCTCCTATGGAGCCAGCAGCGACTCAAGTCGCTGCGTGCCACTCACATCCCCGCAAGCTCAACGTCGTGAGCGGACACGCTTATCATGACAACGCCTGCCCGGGCGGGAGTGGAGGCTTCACCCCAGTCGGTCCAGCTGATTTGGGAACGGTTTGGCAAGGCCCAGGTAGACCTGTTCGCCTCCCAGGAAACCTCCCACTGCCCGCTCTGGTACGCCTCTAACAGAGGCTCCCCTCGGACAGACGCGCTGGCACACAGCTGGCCCTCGGGCTGCGCAAGCACGCATTTCCCCAGTGAGCCTTCTTGCACCGGTGCTGTGCAAGGTCAGGGAGGACGAGGAGCAAGTCACGCTAGTGGCCCCCTACTGGCCCACTCGGACTTGGTTCTCGGAACTCAGGCTCCTCGCGACAGCTCCTCCCTGGCGAATTCCCCTGAGAAAGGACCTCCTCTCTCAGGGACGGGCACGCTCTGGCACCCGCTACCAGACCTCTGGAACCTCCACGCCTGGTCCCTGGACGGACGCGGAAGAGCTAGCCGGCTTACCGCGCAACCGCTAGAATACAATCAACCAAGCCAGAGCCCCTTCTACCAGGCACCCTCACGCTCTAAAGTGGCGCTTTGTTCGCAGATTGGTGTTCTTCCCGAACTGAAGACCCGCAGAGATGCGCTATCAAGTCTGTGCTCCTGTTCCTACAGGAGAGGCTGGACAGGAGGCTGTCCCCGCCCACCCTCAAGGTGTATGTTGCGCCATTGCCGCTCACCACGCATCCTGTAGACGGCAAGTCTTTGGGCAAGCACCGACCTGATCCTCAGGTTCCTGAAAGGCTCCGGAGGTTAAATCCCTCCCGCCAGGCCTAGTTCCCTCCTGGGATCTCTCGGTAGTCTTGGCAGGACTCCAGAGACCTCCCTTCGAGCCGCTTGAATCAATTGGACTCAGGGCCCTCTCTTAAGACGGCCCTGCTGATCGGCCGCCTCTATCAAGAGGGTCGGGACCTGCAAGCCGCTCTCTGTCAGCTTACACTTGCCTGGTGTTCGGTCCGCAGATACGCCTGTGATCCTAAGACTGCGACCGGCTATGTGCCCAAGGTTCCTACCACACCATTCCGAGATCAGGTAGTGAACCTGCAAGCGCTGCCCCGGAGGAGGCAGACCCAGCCCTTTCGTTGTTGTGTCCAGTGCGCACTCTCGCGATTTACCTGGACCGCACACAGAGCATCAGACGCTCTGAGCAGCTCTTTGTCTGCTTTGGGGACGGCAGAAAGGGAATGCCGTCTCCAAACAGAGGCTCGCCCACTGGGTTGTCGACGCCATCACACTGGCTTATCACACCCTGGCCGTGCCCCTACCCTTGCAGGTCCGAGCTCACTCAACAAGAGGTGTTAGCGCCCTCGTGGGCACTGGCCAAGGGCACCTCCCTAGCAGACATCTGTAGAGCCGCGGGTTGGGCAACACCCAACACCTTCAGCGAGGTTTTACAACCTCCGCGTTGAGTCGGTTAGTGCCTCGTGTTTCTCAGGTCCGAGCCCGTAGAACTCTGTAACACGTAGACCGACCGGCCAGGTGGATCGCTTGTGCTCAGCCCTTTTCCTGACGCCAAGGTTAAGTAGTGCTCTTTTCCCAGGGCGCCCCACTCGAAGTCGGGACCCTGGTCGATTCCTCCCTAGCCCTCCGGGTCCAGCGGTTCAGCGGAGGAACTCACCGACCCAAGCCACTGCGGGTATCCTGATGGCTACCCTGTACTGGTATAGGTGCTCCACAGGTAAAATAGAAGGCCTCCTGTGCAGACTCCCCTGTGTGTATTTCCACGGTTCTGTCCCCTTACGAAGGACTCCCGTGTCTCCCTTAGGCAGTTACAGCTGCCCCGTCGCCGTGCTGTAGCAACTCCCCCTTCGAGGCTGGGATCTACCACCGCACCATACTTTCCACACGAGCCCTAAGACGGCCGTGTGACGTGTCTACCACTTTTCCTCCCCAAGAAAAAGGGCAGGTGTGGTCTCCGCGAGGGTCTGGGTAAGACCCCTTCCCTATATGCGTGTAAGGGCCCCGGCCGTGATTGCTCTATGCGAGAAACATAGAGAGAAAAGAGGCCCAGCCAGGCTGGCCCGCTCCCATGTTGGCAACATCGCCTTGTTCCCCTCCCAGGGTAACTAGAAGGATCCCGATGTTCGTATGGGGCACTGGGGAAGGGTACGTGCAGCCGGGTACAGACGATGCGTGGCACTGGATGAATCCCTGCCCGCCTCTGTATCGGCAGTTCACGTACACGGTTCAGCACATGGCAAGATTGGAATGGGTCCCCTAGTGTCGCTTCTCCGACACAACGTGGAGAGAGCGACAGAAGGGGAACGTTTGGTTACGTATGTAAAGACACAACGTGTCGTTCCGAGGGAGGGAACGACACATTGTGTCTTTCCTCCGCCATGTCGCTGAACCGAGCCACTGTTGTGGCCGGACCATTTCCGGCTCCTCAGAAAAATCCTGAATGAACTCCCGTATTTGCCCCGCTTAAATACCCGTATGTCCGGGGGCGGGGTATGCAAATACTGACTGCCAACTCCCATTGGCCCTTTTCAATAGATCAGAGGTGAATATCGGCACTCAAGAGAGACCCCTAGTGTCGCTTCTCTGACACAACGTGTCGTTCCCTCCCTCGGGGAACGGAGGTTACATACGTAACCAAAAGTTTCTGCCATCACTAATTGTTGCTTGGAGAAGTAAGGCATCTGCGCAAGAGAAAAAACACTAAAGTATTCGAACAGTGAGACAGCTGGCCAACTTTTAAAGCAAAGCTTTATTTTGATTGGATGAGATGCCTGAAAGATGAATCCTGAGGTCTTCCTTCTAGAACTACACATTCACTTACATTTCTGAAATTGCAGTATGTTTTAATAGTAAAATGACCTCTTATATTTCAAAAGATCAATTCCTTGTGTCATGGCCCCATAAACTAAATGCGTGCAGCACAGCTCCAACTTCAGGCAGCACGCTGAGGTAAATTTTGGCTCTAATTCTAAAGCTGGCTTTTCTGTGTATTGAGATCATTCTCATCATTTTCAGGGTAATTCTGTAACTGGGCTCTTATGAAATCAGTTTTTAAGTGTACAGTCATTAACTCAGATAACCGCTTTGTACAATTGTGGATGCAAGATATAAAGTTGCAGTTATGAGTTTTTAATTACACAATTATGACTTTATATTTGCATTTGCAGTGGCATTTCTCATCATTGTGTTGTGTACTCTCGATACGACAATCTTACAAAGATATCATTAGCACATTTATGTTTAAGAGTATTCACTCAACTGACCTATGCCTATATATATATATATATATATATATATATATATTTACATTTACATTTATGCATTTGGCAGACGCTTTTATCCAAAGCGACTTACAGTGCACTTATTACAGGGACAATCCCCGGAGCAACCTGGAGTTAAGGGCCTTGCTCAAGGGCCCAACAGTGGCATCTTGGTGGTGCTGGGGCTTGAACCCCTGACCTTCTGGTCAGTAACCCTGAGCCTCAACTACTGAGCCACCACTGCCCCACCACTGCGATATATATATATATATATATATATATATATATATATATATATATATATATATATATATATATATATATATATATATATATATATATATATATATATATATATATATATATATATATATATATATATATATATATATATATATATATATATATATATATATATATATATATATATATATATATCTCGAAGGTTGTAATAGTGCTATAGACATACTAGATGCTATATTTTCCCAATATGTGCAATTAAATGATATAGTTTTAAATTTTTTAAAAACAAAATCACTAAAATTCTACAATGTCATTTTCAATTCCTAAGGTTGTTCCTAGTGTTCTGTATGACTAACTACAGGTATTATTTTCCCAATATGTCTAATTATACGTACACAGTATACGCATACAGAATTCACAAATTTGTGCGTGAGGAGAGGAAGAGACACTGTGCTGTTGTTTTCCCCCTGATTGGTCTGAATAACTCGCTGCTGCATGGTGCTGCCTGCTCTGTCTTGTCTGACCATGTGCTGTCAGTGTCGTCTTTTCTCCGCAACGTTATTACTGCGTGAGAAAATGGACGTGTGATGTGAGAGCGTGAGAACAGTGTCAATTGTGTGACTCTCACGCTCAATGCGTGAGAGGTGGCAGCCCTGGTTACACCACAGATGTGCATTAACGTTCAAAACTTATATGGTTTTTCCACTTTTGTTTGTTTTCTCAACACATTTTCAGGTTTTTAACTTGGGTTGATAATTTTCTGTATACATGTAACCGAGAGATACTGCGTTGCAGATGGGGGCATGATAGAGATATGCCGTGTAAAAATTCAAACATGGACATGTACCATGAAGCCAGTTTCAGTTGCTAGCCGGGTATGATTTAGATTAGTTTACCTCAACTCCAGGTTTTAAGTACCATGAAAGTTGGTCGGCTTTTAGTTGTGTTCATCTCCATAGTAACTTACGCTGGCTAACCTGCTCTGTAGCAGGTTTCGTTCTGGATTACAGATAACGTCTAGGTTACTATTTTAACCTCCGTTACCTGATGGAGGGAACGAGATTTTGTGTCGAAGAAGCGACGATGCCGGTTTCGGGCAACAAAAGGGTGCCCTCTACGGCTTCCTCAACTCGTCATGCACCTCCGGGAAGAAATAAAGCAGGGGGGGTGCGTGGCTGTGAGCGGGGAGGTTCTAGTCCTGCCCCACGCTCCCGGCGGTCCGGGCTAGCATAGTGGACATCTGCGTATCAGGCTCACACTGGACGAGAGGTGGCAGCCCAGTTGAGTCATCAGCATCAGATGATGCTGTGACGCTCTCCGATGCAGTGGTGAAATAATCATCCAGCTCTCTCTCTCACCTCGAGCACGGACGGAAGCAAATCGAGCGTGCTGGGGAGCGAGTGGTTCATGGGGATTTACCCGGCGAAACCGAGCCCGCTGAATGCCCCAAATCCCCTTCATCGCCAGCCGCGCCGGCCCCAATCCCATAGGAAGGAGGCGAGGCGCGGGGGCGGCTGAAGTGGCTTTCTCTCATTTTGAGGGAAGAAAGCCACGACCGCAACGTTGCCATGGCTATGTTCTCACACTGAGAACATGAACCATTCATAAAACGCTGCATGCGTGTGATCGTCTGACCTTCAGAAGTGAAGAGAAATTCAACCACATCCAGGAACTACTCAGGGGCAGAAAAACATCTTTAAAAAGATTCGTCCTGAAAAGGATGTTCAACACAAGCTGTGTATTGCTCTTTTAGAGAAATAAACTCTTTTAGGAAAACATTCTCTTTTAAAAGTGCTGTTGAAGTGCCCAGGGGAAAAGCTGCACTGCTGTGCAGAGAAGGAGAAAGCCACGGATATGTGCCATAGATCCAACAGCATACGCTCATAGAGATGAAGTGAGCAGTCTTGTGAATAGCAGCTCGCTGATCACACAACCGGTCGGATCCGAAGAAACTTTCGAATGAACAGAGGCATTTCCCTCCATTTATACCCGTATGTCCGTGGGCGGGACATGCAATTTCTGTCTGCCAATTTCTCATTGGCCTTTTCTCAAGTTCAGAGATGTGTGAGGCTCTCAAGAGAGAACCCTAGTGTCGCTTCTTTGACACAACATCAAAGTGATGACAGACGGGGAACTAACAGATGCTGAACCAATCAGCTGTGAGTAAAATGACATCTCTGACCCAATCAAGTCACCCCATGTCCCCCGTGTCTCTTAAAGCACACTTTACAAATAAAATCTTAGAAATCCACAAAATATATTCTTCATGATAAATTATTTATTTGAAAATCTAAATGTAGATTTTCAGCAGATAGAGTGCTGTATTTTATTTAAAAAGTAATTGCTTTTCATTTACCCTCTTTAGCATAGCAAAAAATATCTTTGAAAATATAAACATACTATATTAGGCAATCTATAAAACTGCCAGTAAAATGGATTAATATGATAACTGCAAAAACTAATCATTTTTCAATTTTAAAAGCTCAAGATTGCTAATGAAAGGCGTGAATGCCACCCAAACCCCTTCTTTCTTTCATTGACTCGAGATGAACATACAGTGTTTTTCTTGAAGTTATAATAATATAAGCAATAAGCAATATAAGCAGTACACAAATGTCTTATAAAAAGAGCAAATACATCTTATTATTGCATTCCAGGTTTTTTGCATACAGTATTCCAAGTGCTCACTTTTTAATTAATCAATAGTAGCCTTTTTTATGCTTGTGATTTTATGCATTTATTTTTACTAAACACAATTTACAAATTGTACATCAAAAAAGATAAATAAAAAAACACACAATGTTATTTTGCATAACCATTTCAAATAACCATTCACACCATATTTGATAAATAACATGTGTAATTCATTAATTTACATGTTATATATTATTTCAAATAAAGTGTAAAGAAAGTTAAGGCATCACCTCCTTTTTTAAAAATAAATTAATGAGATAGGATCATACCTCGTATTTTAACAAATTTTGTTCAAAAATCAAGAATCTGAAGGAAACAATCTATCTAAATTATTTATAATATTTTTTAAGCAAATCCCATTTATGTTCACATTCGAGACTTTTATTATTAATTATATATGTTATATGGTATATTTCCAAAATCATTTCTCTCCATCTTTGAAATTGTGGGGGTTCTGGTTTAAGCCAATGTTTTGTAATCTGTTTCAAAGTTGCTATTCTGATTGCCCTAAATATATTTTTTTCAGTTTTATTTCTTAAGGACAATGGCATTTTACCAAAAATACGGTTTTCTGGATGTATGTCTATTCTGCAGTTAAATAATAAATTAACCTGTCTAATCACTTCACAGCAATAAGTTGTCAATTTAGAGCATGCCATTTAGAATTTGACTGTAATGAGCCTTTTTCTCCACAATTTCTCCATCAATCCTCTAGTACCAATATAATTTTTATCTTCCAAGCATATTCCATCCAAACTGGATTGAGTAGCATGGAATGTATTATATGATATTTCTTCCCAGTCTTGCTGATTAATTTGTGTTTTTTATTCATCCGCCCACCTACTTATAATTGTATTCAGGGTGTCCTGTATATCTCATTCAAGTGCACTCATAAAATTCTTAAAATGTTTATTGTATTAATTGTATTGTATGTATCAATTATCTAATTTATTAATGGTTGCTAAAAACAAATTAATCCAAGGCACTCGATTTGTGTAGAAAAAACGTTAAAAAGCCTTTATTAAATCATGGCTTTATCAATAAAATTGGTGACAGATACACCTACGCGTTGCGGCTAAAGCCTTCGTCAGGGTGTGTGTGTTATTAATGGTTGCATTTCCTTTTTTTATTTCTTTTACTTTATCTTCTGTTAATAAATGTCTTCTTATCTGTAAATGATAAAATTTTAATTTGGAAGCTCATAAATTTTTTGCTACGTTTGAAAAGGTATCCATTCCTTTATCAGTGAACAGTTGGTGATATCTTTCAGACCTCTATCTGCCCAAAACTTATATGTATTATCTAATCTATTTGGTATGAAATCAGGACATTTAGCAATCTCTTGTAATTTTACTATAATATATCTTTTCTAACCAACTTCTAAAATTACTATTAATACAAATAATATGTATTGATTTCAATTTGTTGCTTTTTTTGGTTAGGAACAGGGATATACTAATAGGTTCCCCCATTTGACAAGTTTCCATCTTCCTCCATTTCAATTTAGATTCTTCATTCATTTAAATCAATATAGGTTGAATTTGGGCAACTTTATAATAAATGTAATACATGTAATTAATTACATATGGAATTATAGTCCTCCAAGCCTTTTTGACAACTTAAGAATTTTAAGTCTTATTAAGGTTTCATATTATCCAATATATATTTACAAAGTATCTTATTCCATTGTCAAATTTAGATATTTTTATTTATATAATAACTAATAGATTTTGAAAAAAGAAAATAAACTTAGGGAGAATATTCATCTGTATACTTTCTATTAGTTTTGTAATCAGTAGTAGCCTATATTTATTTGTAATAGTTTTGAATGATATATAAAGTTTTGAATTAAAAAAATATAAGAGCTTTTATATTTTAAATAAATGTAAGCTTTTAAAATTAAAAAGCCTGTGTTTTCTTGATGTGGGCCTAGATGAATTCACTTATGCATTGATATGCCAGCTGTTTTTATTTTTTTATTTTTTTATTTTTTTATCACAGTAAGAATTTGTTTGCAGCAAACAATTGGCCATGAAGACAGTGTTAGGATCCATGTGCAGCAAGTTTATTAAAAGAGACACAAGCAAACAATCCAAAACAGCAGGCAGAGAGCTGACATAAAGCAAGCAGATAAATCCAATAAACCAAATAGACAGTCCAAACAGGCAATCAAAGTAAAGGGTAATCCAAAAAGCAGTAAATTCAGAAAAAACAGGCAATGGTCATAACTTGAATCGAGAAACAATGGAAAAAGCGCTTGGTAAGGCAGGGTAAACTGGCAATACTTCGCAAAGAACAATGGAACTGCATGGCTAAACATACATGTGGTAAACAGGAAATAAGCAGTGAAGAAATGGGTGAAGATCAGTAATCGGTAGATGGCTCCCTCTGGTGTTTGGTAGAATGGGTAACAACCTCAGATGTTACAGAACCCCCCTCTACAAACAACTCCTGTTGTTCTTCTGCTGGGACATCTGCTTGGTCGTGGTGCTGGAAGATTAGGATGAGCTTGGTGGAATTCTTGGATCAGGGATGGGTCCAGTATGTCCTTGGCGGTTACCCACAATCTCTCCTCCAGTCCATACCTTCCCAGTCCACCAAGCATTGCATCTGGCTCACTCATTGCCTTGAGTCCATGATCTCTCTGACCATATCCACTGATGCTCCATCAACCTCCAATGGAGGTGGAGGCTTGGGATTCATGATTCCAGGACCAGACACCGGGTGGACCGGTTTCAGCAAAGACACGTCGAATGAAGGAGCGATGCGGTAGTTAGCAAGAATCTCTAATCGGTAAGTAACTGGGTTTCTTTGACAGATAATTCTGAATTGACCCACATACCTTGGGAAGGGGGTTAGCCCCATAGAGGTATGAGTGAGGAAATGATGTGTGTATTCAGTCCACGGCAAGAAGTCACTCCACTTCTCCTGTTCACGGCTACAGTAACTCTGAAGATATTTGTCAATCTCCTGGTTTAAATGTTCCACCTGTCCATTGGCTTGGGGTGATAGCCTGAGATGAGACTCACATTGATGTCTGTTTGCTTACAGAATGCCTGCAAATCTCAGGATGTGAACCTCGATTGGACAAGATGTCTTCTGGTAATCCATAGACTCTGAATACTTGGTGGAATAGAGCATTAGCAGCTTCCATAGCCATGGGTAAACCCTTGAGCGGGACAAGTCTACATGATTTTGAAAATCGGTCGATAATAACCAGTATGGTAGTGTATCCGTTGGAGTTTGGCATGTCTGTGACAAAATCGATGGACAGATGGGAACATGGTCTTTGGGGAATTGGCAGTGGTTGAAGTAATCCTGTGGGCAGTTCCCTGGGTGTCTTAAATTATGCACACACTTGACAAGACTTCACATAGTTAGTAACATCACAAATTACAGATGGCCACCAGAAGGAATTAAGTACCAGAGTGATTGTTCTTTGGATGCTAAAGTGTGTACTGTGCTAGTTCTCAGATGTAGAGCTTGTGGTACAAATTGCTTGGTTGGGGGGGGGGCAGTCAGCTGGTGACGGTTCGTGCTGTTGTTCTCATTGTATTGCTTCCATGATATCCCAACTAATCAGTGCAATGATGGCAGATGGTGGTAGGGTTGATCCAGGATGAGGTTGGATGTGAGGTGGATCATGCCTGTGTGAAAGTGCATCTGCTATTTGCTATTCTTGCTGCCAGGGCGGTAAGTGATGGTAAAATTGAACCTGGTGAAGAACAATGACCATTAGGCTTGACGTGGATTTAGTATCTTGGCTGCCTTGATATTTACATGGTTCTTGCGATCAGTGATAACATGGAATGGGTGGACTGCCCCCGCTAACCAGTGACACCACTCTTCGAGTGTTGCCTTCATGGAAAGTAATTCTGTGTTCCCCATATCATAGTTTCGTTCAGCAGAATTTAACTTTCTGGAGAAAAATGCACAAGGGTAAAGCTTGCCTGGGGTTCTGTGATGTTGTGACAATACCACTCCAATCCCACAATCAGAGGCATCTACTTCAACGATGAAAGGAAGATTGGGGTTGGGGTGTTTCAGTATAAGAGCGGTCATGAAGCTTGAATTGAGGGAGACAAAGGTTTGGTATGTGGTGTCATTCCATGGCATCTTGTTGGGTTTTCCCTTGAGCAATGACGTGAATGGTGCTGCAATTATACTGTAGTTTCTGATAAAGCTGTGGTATAAATTGGCAAAGACCAGAAACCGCTGTAGTTCTTTGATTGTGGAAGGTCAAGACCATTCTGTAACTGCTGTAGTTTTGGAGACATCCATTTCTACACCTTGGTGGTTGATATTATTCCTGAAGACGTGATAGGACTGTCCTGACATGCTGGATATGTTGTTCCTTGTTTTGAGAGTAGATAAGGATGCCACCACACACTTATTCAGTAGGTATTCATAGTGCCCCCTGGTGGTGATGAATGCAGTTTTCCACTCATCTCCATCTCTGATTCTGATGTAATAAGCACTTCTTAGTTCGAGCTTAGTATAAATCTTAGCCTAACAGAGTTGTTCCAAGGCTGAGGGGATAAGTGGCAGTGAGTAAAGGCATTTCAAGGTGACTGTTCTGATGTTCGCTCCCATGCCTGTCTTCCCGTGTTCATTCCAGCCATGTATTCCCAGTTCCAGTGTTTCGTGTTTTAGTTTCGTTTTACCCATCGTGGTTATTTCCTTTGTTCCAGTCTTGCTTGTTTTCACTTTGTCTTCAATAAAACCCGCATGTAGATCCAAACTCCTTGTCTGCCTCATCCTGCAATCATAACAGAATGAACGACCCAATGGATCTAGTGGTTCTACAAGAGAACTGTCAGCTGCTCAGCCTAACGCAAGGAAACCTTCCGGTGGAGCACCACATCCGTGGTTTCCTCAAGCTGGCAAGTGCCACGGACTTCCCAGACTCCTTCCTGGTGGGTTTTTTCTGGGACAATCTGAACGGTGCGCTCAAGGAGCGGTTGCCACCGGCGACGCGCGGCTGGATGCTCCACGATTTCGTTGAGGAGACTCTGCTGGCCTGCGGTTCATCGTTCACTGTGGGCGTCCCCGTGGCTCCTCCACAGTGGTAACTCTCCATTCGCCCATGGTTCGTCCCTTCATGCCTGCCTTGGTCAAAGAGCCAGTGCTGCCAGCTTCGTCCGCCCGGAGGAGGAGGAGAAGAAAGGCTTCCGCTCCCCAGTCAACGCCTGCCACGGTCAGCGAGCCAGCGCCTACGCCTGCCACGGTCAGCGAGCCAGCGCCTACGCCTGCCACGGTCAACGAGCCAGCACCTGCAGCCCCTACCATCAGCGAGCCAGCGCCTGCGGCCCCTACCGTCAGCGAGCCAGCGCCTGCGGCCCCTACCGTCAGCGAGGCAGCCCCTACCGTCAGCGAGCCAGCGCCTGCGGCCCCTACCATCAGCGAGCCAGCGCCTGCGGCCCCTACCATCAGCGAGGCAGCCCCTACCGTCAGCGAGCCAGCACCTGCAGCCCCGACCGTCAGCGGGCCAGCGCCTGTAGCCTCGACCGTCCCTGAGCCAGCGCCTGTAGCCTCGACCGTCCAAGAGCCAGCGTCTGTAGCCTCGACCGTCCCAGAGCCTGTAGCCATGACCTTCCAAGAGCCAGCTTCTCCCGAACCTCCCAGGGCTCCGCCTCCCGAGCCTCCTCCGGCTCTGTCTCTTGAGCCTTCCAGGGCTCCGCCTCTCGAGCCTCCCGAGCCTCCCAGGGCTCCACCTCTCAAGCCACCCGAGCCTTCCAGGGCTCCGCCTCCCGAGCCTTCCAGGGCTCCGCCTCCCGAGCCTCCTGCGGCTCCACCTCCAGAGCCCTCCGCCTCTAGAACCTCCTACGACGCCACCTCCTACGGCTCTGCCTCAAGAGCCTCCAGAGCCTTCTAGGGCTCCGCCTCTAGCGCATCCTACGGCGCCACCTCCCTCGGCTCCACCTCCAGAGCCCTCCAGGCCTCCGCCTCTAGAACCTCCTACGGCGCCACCTCCCTCGGCTCCGCCTCCAGAGCCTTCCAGGCCTCTGCCTCTAGAGCCTCCTACAGCGCCACCTCCCTCGGATCCGCCTCCCGAGCCATCCATGGCTCCGCCTCGAGAGCCTCCTACGGCGCCACCTCGGCTCCGCCCTCGGAGTTCCCCATCCCTGTCCTGTGGCCACCTCCCAGGCCTCCTGAACCTGTCCCCATCCTGTGGCCGCCTCCCAGGCCTCCTGAACCTGTCCTTGCCCTGTGGCCAGCTCCAAGGTCTCCTGAACCTGTCCTTGCCCCGTGGCCAGCTCCCAGGCCACCTGACCCAGTCCCCGTTGTGTGCTCCCCTTGGACTGCCCGTCTGCCCTCTGTGCCCCCTTGGTCTGCCCTCTGTGCCCCCTTGGTCGCCTATCTGCCCTTTGTGCCCCCTTGGACTGTCTGGTTTCCCTGTGTGTTCTCCGTGGTCTGCCAGTCCCCCTCTCATTCCTTGGACGATTTTTTTTATTTGTTTTTTGTGTATGTTCTGTTTTGGTGAAGATCGTCTGGAATCCGATCCTTTGAGGGGGGGTATTGTTACGATCCCTGGTTATCTGGCCCGTGTTTTTCGTGTCACCGTCACCACGTTGCCCGGTCTTCATCACTATGTCATTGTTCGCACCTGTCTGTCATTTGTATAATCATGTGTCTGTGTATTTAAGCCCTGTTTGTTCCTCCATTACCCTGTCGTTCATTGTCTCAACTGTTGTGATGTAGATGTAGTAGTAGTCCTTTATTGTCACATAGTAAACCAGTGAAATTGGCCATCGACCTGTCCATACAAACATACATATGACAAGGGGATAGACAGGACAGGAAGACAGGGAATTAGAAGAAATACAGCATGACATGAGGAGAGGAGAGGAGAAAAAAAGGCAGCCCCCAGACTATGCTCCTTAAGAAGTACAGTGTGGGAACAGGGAAAAAAACACCTCAGCAACATTAGCACATAATCAGTACACTCTACAACATGAACAAGACTTGCAACAGGGGAGGGGATTGGGGGGTGGAGGTGGCCCAGCACAGGCAAGCAGCCATCCGGACCTGCAGCCATGTTCGGCGCTGGTCACAGACCCGCCTGTCAGACTGGGGGTACAAAGCGTGGCGAGGGATAGGGTATCGGGCGGATGATTGCATATCTGTATATATGTGTAAGAGTTCATGTGTGTGTAGGCCTGGAGAGTCGCTATGCCAGCATCTAATCTAGGTGCCTCAGTCCAGCAGGGTTGTCATAGCGATACACAGCAAGTTGCCATGGAGACAACCTTGATCAGGTCCCAGACATAGTCAACAATCACCAGGTGTCTGGGGAGTCGGGAAGGAACGCGAGAATGGCTCACTTCAGTGCTCTTCCGGGGGAGTTGTTGTTCCAACAGCGGCCTTGGCCAAGGCCAGTGCTGGTTGAGGGTGGCCGAAACAGATAAGATTGGGATTGTTTGGTCTTAAGGAGAGTAGCCGCATTCTAATTTACACGGCTATTCTCCTGGTCCATTTTGGTCTCTGAAACGATCCATTTGCCTTTGCAAAGCTGTGAGCTTCTCCATGATGTTATCCGTATTTTGGTTCATAGACCCAGTCTGAGTGCAGACAGCTCTGCCCACTGTTTCAATCATGACGGGCAGCCTTGTGAGGCTTTGGACAGCTGTCACCGTCTTCTTAACTCCTCGATAAACCAGGGCAATGCCTAATCCAATCAGCAGAAGACCTGTTATCATGGTACCGAATAGGTAGATTGTAACACTGTCTACTATAAGGACGACAGGAAGCAAGACTTCAGGACACGGTAAGCCTTTTTTAATTCCCCTTTTTAGTGACAATAGTATTCACAATATTCTCTGCACTCGAACGCTGAGTTCGTTGTCGGTCTCCCTCTGCTCTGTGGCTGCTGGCTCTTTATCCGCTCTCCTCGCTCTACTGAAATTAGAGACAGGTGTTAGACGTAATTTAGCTCAGGTGTGAGCGCCCTTACCGCTTTTCTCTCCCGGACGGGCGCTTGACCACGCCCCCGCTGCCACATACCCCCACCGCCCGACTCAGGCCGGGGCGTCATCCGGCCTGCCTACCACTCCCCCCCCATTTCTGGAGAGGAAGTCAGCGGCAGCCATCTGCACCCCCGGTCTGTGGACCACCTTGAACTTAAAAGGCTGGAGGGCCAGATACCAACGGGTGATCCGGCGCTAGTATCTTTCATGCGGTGGAGCCACTGCAGTGGGGCATGATCCGAGCAGAGGGTGAAGGCCCGCCCCAGCAGGTAGTATCGGAGGGTGAGGACCGCCCACTTGATGGCCAGACACTCCTTCTCTATGGTGCTGTACTTAGTCTCCCTTAAGGAGAGCTTCCGGCTAATGTACAGCACCGGCGCTCCTCTCCCTCCACCACCTGCGAGAGTACGCCCCCAGCCCTCTGTCTGAAGCGTCCGCCTGCAATACAAAGGGGAGAGAGAAGTCAGGTGCATGCAAAAGCTGCCCCCACAAAGTGCAGCTTTAACCTGCGTGAACGCCTGTTGGCACTGCTCTGACCATTGGACCGGATCTGGAGCCCCTTTTTAGTGAGGTCAGTCAGCGGGCTGGTGACGTCCGAATAATTGGGTACAAATCTTCTGTAATAGCCAGCCAGCCCCAGGAACTGCCTCACCCCTTTTTGGTCTTAGGTCTAGGGCAAGTCGCAATCGCCGCGGTCTTATCAATTTGGGGACGCACCTGCCAATGACCCAAGTGGAACCCCAGATACCGTACCTCCACACGCCCAACCGCAAGCACTTCTTGGGGTTCGCTGTGAGCCCCGCCCGCCGCAGCGATCTCAGGACGGCCCTCAGATGTTGCATGTGCCGCTGCCAATCATTGCTATAAATGATAATGTCGTCTAAATAGGCAGCGGCGTACGCGGTGTGCGGCCTGAGGATCCGATCCATGAGTCGCTGAAACGTGGCTGGTGCCCCAAACAAACCGAAAGGAAGCGTCACAAATTGGTGTAATCCAAACGGCGTGGTGAAGGCTGTTTTCTCACGGGACATTGGTGTCAAGGGGATCTGCCAATAACCCTTTGTTAAATCCAAGGTCGAATAAAATCGAGCAGTACCTAACCGATCGAGCAGTTCATCAACACGGGGCATTGGGTACGCGTCAAATTTAGACACCGCGTTGACTTTTCTGTAATCCACACAGAATCGAACAGACCCATCACTCTTGGGAACAAGAACAACCGGGCTGGACCAATCACTGTGGGATTCCTCTATTACGCCCATATCAAGCATTGCATCTAATTCTTCCCGTATGATTTTCTTTTTATGTTCGGGTAAGCGATAGAGCGGCAACGCACCACCGCGCCCGCTCGGTCTCGATGTGGTGCTGTATGAGGTTTGTACGGCCCGGTAGAGGGAAAACACGTCCGCAAATTCCTTTTGTAACTCAGAAACCTCTGTGAGCTGCCGCGGTGAGAGTTGGTCCCCACAAGTAACCGGAGTGTTGGGATTGTAGTTTTTGTTTATTTCCGGTCTGAGCTCCGCCCTCTCCGAACTACCGTGGCCAACGCCACAGAGGCCGCCTCCTCCCTCCATAATTTCAGGAGGTTGAGGTGATAAATTTGACGCGCGCCCTCTATCGGTACGTTTAACCTCATAATCGAGATCCCCACTCGTCGTGGTGACCTCAAAGGGTCCTTGCCACTTGGCGAGTAATTTAGAGCTCGATGTTGGGAGTAATACGAGTACCTTGTCTCCCGGTGCAAATTCCCTTAGCCGAGCACCCCTGTTATACAGCCGGCGTTGCGTTCTTGAGCTTGGAGCAAATTCTCCTGTGTTAGTCGCCCCAGTGTGTGGAGTTTTGCTCTAAGATCGAGAACGAACTGAATTTCATTTTTACTATTAGAAGATCCCTCCTCCCACGCCATGGATGACGCCAAGGACACCGCGGGGCATCGCCTGCACAGCAGCTCAAACGGGGAGAACCCGGTGGAGGCTTGCGGGACCTCTCGTACTGCAAACAACAGGGGGTCTAGCCACTTATCCCAATTCCTAGCGTCATCGTGTACGCAATTTACTGAATCATGTTCTTGAGCGCTTTTATTAAATTGTTCCACTAGGCCATCTGTCTGAGGATGGTAAACGCTAGTGCGAATCGATTTGATGCCCAAGAGCTCGTAAAGTTCGCGAAGTGTCCGTGACATAAAAGTCGTGCCTTGATCGGGTGAGGATTTCTTTCGGAATCCCCACCGGAGATTATCTTGAAGAGTGCCCCTGCAACACTGCGTCGCGGAGATGTTGCTCAGAGGCACTGCTTCCGGATATCGCGTCGCGTAATCCACTAGGACTAACACGAGCGATGTCCGCGTGCTGACCGTTCTAATGGCCCGACGAGGTCCATCCCAATTCTTTCGAAGGGGACCTCGACTAATGGTAGAGGGCGCAATGGCGCTTTTGGGGTGGCCGGTGGGTTTACCAGCTGACATTCACGGCACGCCGCGACACCACCTGCGGACGCCACCGCCAATGCCCGCCAATAGAAACGGGCTATTAGACGGAGAAGTGTTTTCCGCTCCCCTAGGTGACCGACCATAGGATTATAGTGAGCCGCCTGGAAAACCATTTCCGGCGGCTCCGTGGAATCAATAATTGCGCTACTTCCTCCTTTGTTTGGGCACCTGCGCCACCCTGTATAAGCTGATCTTTAATAAGCTGAAAAATACGGATATGAAACGGCGACACCCGGCCGGAGTTGTTGACCATCGATTACTCTCACTTGGTCAAAAGCGTGCTTAAGGGTTTCATCTTGCGACTGCTCCAAGGGGAAGTCCCCTCCGAGAATTCCCGGAGAGGAGGAGCGTCCACCTCGCCCCTTCCCACGTCATTCGGAGCAGCCGAGGATGGCCCTGGCTCCGCCTCCCCGCCAAAGCATCGCACATCACACACCCCTTCACTTCCATGCAGGACCCATCCGCACAAACCCCCTCCAATAATTTTCTAAAATTCTGCCAATCCGTACCCAAAATTAGCGGATGGGTGAGGCGGGGACTAACCGCTGCCTCTACACTATGTTTTTCTCCCCTGAATTTGATCGCCAGAGTCACCACGGGATATTTGTGAACATCCCCGTGCACACACCTTACCCTCACCAGTTTAGCTGAGCCCAAAGCCTCGGGTTGAACCAAGCGTTGGTGGATGGTGGTCTGGTTACAGCCGGTATCCAACAAAGCTTGGTATGTACCCCCTGGATTCTTACCGGAATCCGGTACGCTCCAGCCCGATCGGGGGCAGCCTGCGGAACATCGGAGACCCACACCACTGCCCCTATTTCCATCAGCGGACACTGATCCCGGAAGTGGTCCGGGTCTCCGCACCTCCAGCAGACCGGCCCAGGCGCTGCGGCCGCACCCGTGCTGGCGGGTGCCCCCACCTGAGGAGGAGAGCGGCTGAAGGTTGGGGAAGGGCTTGGCGGGTGTTCCCAAGGCCAGGGAGCTGGGCGCGCAAACGCTCCGCGCCTGCGGGGGGCAGGAACGAACCCTGGGGAGAGAGCAGAGCGAGAGGGAAGAGGGGAGGGAAAAAAAACAGGGGAAGACACAGGGGAAGGGGAGACAGACAGAGAGGGCTCATCCGCCCTGGGAATCACCGCCATGTGGTCCTCCGCGAGTTGGACGGCTTCCTCCAGCGATGCCGGGCGGTGGCACTGGACCCACTCGGCCGTCTTCCGGGGCAGACGCTGAACAAACTGCTCCAGTACCAACTGGTCGATTAGTTCCTCGACGCCGCGGTCCCGCGAGAGCAGCCACCTCCGACAGGCATCACGGAGCCGCTGAGCGAACGCAAACGGGCGGTCGGACTTTTCGAGCTTCAGGGCCCGGAAGAGCTGGCGACTTTCCTCCGGGCTCCGACCAACCCGTTGCAGGATGGCTTTCCTCAGATCGGGGTAAGCCAGGAGGCTTGTTGCCGGCAGCTGTTGCGCCGCGAGTTGTGCTTCCCGGACAGGAGAGGGACTAGACGGGCTGCCCACTGGTCTTGGGGCCACCCCAAATTTCCGCCGTTCGTTCGAACAGGTCGATGAACGCTTCTGGGTCATCTGCCGGCCCCATCTTCTGTAACGCGGGTGGGGGCAATGTGGCGCGGGTGTCCGGGGTTGCGGCTGCGGCTGGAGCGGCCTCCTGGCTGAGGAGGCTCCGGATGGCGTGCCGGTCCTCTGCTTGAGCCCGCATGATTTCGAAGAAGCGACGATCCTGGTCTTGCCGGAGCTCAAGCAGGGATTGTTGGTGGCTCTGATGGAGTGTAGCGAGGGACTGGAGGACTTCCGCCAGCTGGGAGGACTCTACGGGCTGATTCTGTTCCATCCTTTGGAAGACAGGTGTTCCTAATAATGTCCCGGTTTCGGCACCAGTGTAACACTGTCTACTATAAGGACGACAGGAAGCAAGACTTCAGGACACGGTAAGCCTTTTTTAATTCCCCTTTTTAGTGACAATAGTATTCACAATATTCTCTGCACTCGAACGCTGAGTTCGTTGTCGGTCTCCCTCTGCTCTGTGGCTGCTGGCTCTTTATCCGCTCTCCTCGCTCTACTGAAATTAGAGACAGGTGTTAGACATAATTTAGCTCAGGTGTGAGCGCCCTTACCGCTTTTCTCTCCCAGACGGGCGCTTGACCACGCCCCCGCTGCCACATAGATATCTTCAACGTCCTCCACGGAAAGAGCCGCCAGACACACGACCCGCCACCTCTCCCACGCGTCCATCGTGTAGCCAGCTGCGAACGTTCCGTCAGGGCAGACAGGTTCCCCCGAACCCAAGCTTCTCGTCGAGAAGATGGTGTCAATTGCGTTGAGAGACCAGTTGATCAAATCCATGATGACTTAGTTTGAAGAGCAGTGCTGAGAGAGTCTCTCAAGTACAAGACAGTAGACTAGATATGACGAGAGGAGCAAAGCAGGGAAGATAAGGGTAGGGAGAGGGTGAGAAAATGCGACCGCCTTCGTTGAGAGCCAAGAGAGAGTGATGTCGCTGATGTTCCCGTGTTCTGATGTTCGCTCCTGTTCCCGTGTTCTGATGTTTGCTCCCATGCCTGTCTTCCCGTGTTCATTCCAGCCGTGTATTCCCAGTTCCAGTGTTTTGTGTTTTAGTTTTGTTTTACCCATCGTGGTTATTTCCTTTGTTTCAGTCTTGCTTGTTTTCACTTTGTCTTCAATAAAACCCGCACGTAGATCCAAACTCCTTGTCTGCCTCATCCTGCAATCATAACAGTGACAGAGTTCAGGCCTCAATAGTTGATACATGGACATAGACCTCCATCCATTTTCTCCACAAAGAAAAAACCTGCTGCTGCTGGAGAGGTGGATGTAACCAGAGGCAAGGGCTTCCTCGATATAAGTTTCCATATCTAGGGTCTTGGGGCGTGACAATTGATAAGACTTGCTTCTCGGTGGAGCTGTATTAGACAGAAGTTCAATGGCACAGTCTCATGGATTGTGAGGAGGTAGTTGAGTAGCTTTGACTCTAATAATATCTTAATTAAATTCTGCATACTCCTTGGGAATCATGGTTACTCTTTGAAATTCAGGGATTACAATGCTGGTGGTAAGACAAGGCATGGAGACAGCAACATGGAGACAATGTTCATGACAGAAACTTGACCATTGCGTGAGCTCACCCTGGTTCCAGAATATAGAAGGGCTGTGGATGGCCAGCCAAGGATGACCCAGGATAAGAGTGTGATCAGTTGAGTTTGACATATAGTGAAATGTTCTCCACATTTATTAGTCCAATCTAGATGGTTATAGGAACAGTCTGTTGGGTTATACCAGAACCAATGGGAGCATTGTCAACTGTGGTGATATAAATTGTTGGAATGCATTGAATGGTGGGTATACTGAGATCACTAGATTTATGAAATTCACAGCAGCCCCAGAATCCACTAAAGCTGTAAAAATTGTATATGTTTACCAATGGAGACTGTGAAGGATAGGTGATATACAGTTCATGGTACTCACTTTCAGCTTTGATTCATGGGAACTTGATTTCTTGTGTGGGCATGCAGCATTGAGATGACCTGGTTCACCACAGTAATAGCAAAGTTTTTCGTTACGTCGATGTTGGCATTCCTCCATAGAAACATGGGCGTAAACAACTTGCCAAGGTTTCGGTGATTCAGTGGATACCTGTGCCTGTTCTGAGACTGTAGACTTAGAAGCAGAGTGAAACTGGGGTCATGGAGCATTACAGTGCTGGTTATCCATCTTGATAGCCATGGTAATTAATTATGACAGAGTACAACCCTCATCCTTGTATGTCAGTTCTGCCTTGAGTTCTTGGTGAAGCCCCAAATCATTCCACCCACTTTGAGCTGCTAGCGTCCTGAACAGAATTGCGTAGTCTTCTGCAGATCGATGGCCTTGGCGTAAATGAAGCAGCTGAACAGAGATATCTTGACCACCTGCTGGATACTCGAAGACTTTGTGGATTTGTTGATCGAAGTAGTAAAATGAGGTCTGGATTTGAGGATCTTTGTCCTAAACAGCAGCAGCCCAATAGAGTGCTCTACCGGTAAGCAGAGACATCATAAAAGGTACATTTCTTGGCATCTAGATAAAATGAATGAGGTTAGTTAAAGAAATAAACTTTACACTGTCATAAAAAGCCCGGCATTTCTCAGCAGAACTATCAAACTTGTTGGGAGGAGCAAAGCTTACCGGCTTAGCATGGGGAACTGGCAGTGAGGGAATGTAGTGAGTCAAACATTCATTGGCAGCATAACGCAGAGACTTCAATGTCTGCTGACTCCAAAGGAGGAGGCAACAGGCTAGTTGTGACATAAGATGTGAGCATTCACTGCCATGGCAGTTTACATATGCCACAGTCGCGTAAAACACATGCTTGCCTTGGATCTACGGCCGAAGCCTCCGCAGGCCCAGTGATACTGCCAGCAACTCTAGGCAGTTGATGTCCCATTTCAGGTAGGGCCCTGTCCAGAGCCCTGTGTATTGATAAAATACGATTGTGAATTGTGTTTTAAATTAAGTCATTAAATAATAATTGTATTTAGAAACCAAGTGAGTAAGCCAAAGGCAACTGTGGCAAGGAACACAAAACCTCATAAGATGTTGGTTAATGGATGGTAAAGTCACATGGGGTAACCTTCTCGTTGTCGCTATAATGTGGTTTTCGCTCTTGGTGGGATGTGTGGTGAGTTGTGCATGTATGCCAGGGAGAATAGCGAAAGCCTCCACATGCGCTACGTCTCCATGGTAATGCGCTCAACAAGTCATGTGATAAGATGCGCAGATTGACAGTCTCAGATGCGGAGGCAACTGAGATTCGTCCTCCGCCACCCGGAGTGGAGTCACTACGCCACCACAAGGACTTAGCGAATTGGGCATTCCAAATTGGGGAGGAAACAGGAGGAAAAAAGTAATATAATATCAAAGTCTTAAGTACAATAAGGGGAAAAAACTAATATACAGTATATAAAAATGCACTTATGCCACCAACCCCCACACAGGAACACACACACAAGCTTAAAAACTAAAGACACGAGGTGGTTCTGGTGCTCAGTGCTCTGTAGCACCTGCCAGAAGGCAGCAGTTTAAAAAGGCAGTGGGCTGGGTGAGTGGGATGCAGAATTATTTTCCCAACCATTTTCCTCAATCTGGAAGTGTGCAGTTCTTGAAGGGAGGGCAGGGGGCAACCAATATTCTGATATCCGATTTTGTAGCTGTACAAAACCAGACAGTTACTGAAGGACAGAGGACTGACTCAATGACTGCTGAGTAGAACTGTATCAGTAGTGCCTGTGGTAGGTTGAACTTCCTCAACTGGTGAAGGATCGTCAACCTCTGCCTGACCTTTTTCACAATGAATCAGTGTGGGTCTCCCACTTCAGGTCCAGTGAGATGGTAATGTCCAGGAACCTGAATGAACTGCTTTCACTGTGCTGTTTAGAATGGTGAGGTGGGTCAGTGTTGAGTCAATCAATGTAAAGTCCACAATCATCTCCACTGTTTTGAGCATGTGCAGCTCCAGGAGGTTTTGACTACACCAGTGAGCCAGCCATTCAACCTCCCTTCTGTATACACACTCATTGTCATCTTGGATGAGGCCGATGACAGTAGTGTTGTCTGCAAACTTCAGGAGCTTGACAGAGGAGTCCTTGGCAGTGCAGTCATTTGTGTAAAGGGAGAAGAGCAGTGGGGAGAGCACACATCCCTGGATGGCACCAGTGATAATTGTACATGTGCTGGAAGTGAATTTCCTAGATGTGTCACCAGCGTGTCGTCAGATCCATTTTCTTCAGAGCATACTGTGCTGTGTGTCTCACAAGCCTGTCAGAAACTTTCTTTCCTCTACTAGGATTTAGAATTTGTTAGGCAGTGTGCAGTGAACCTTTTCTCCTTTCCCTCTTTATATATATATATATATATATATATATATATATATATATATATATATATATATATATATATATATATATATAAAGAAAAGAAAAGGTGGAAAAATGTTGGAGAAGCAAAACAAACGATGCGCGTTTCCCTGTCAACGTTCTATCACTGTCAGGGACACGCATCAGTTTTGATTTGTTTGTTTGGGGGAAGAGCATGCTGCTCTCGTGTTGGGGCAGGGCGGGTGCGTGCATTGCGACCTACTTTCGGTCAAAATGCTTCACGCTCGCCTTGCTTACTTCCATGAGCCGGCACCCACACTTCATTCGTGGGGCTCTTGTATGGATCTGGTTGAGGAGCGAAAGACGGGTTCGTCCCTTTTGCTCGCTCTCTCCACAGAGCCGGCTGGTCCTTCCCGTGATCTCGAAGCGTGCTCCGGCACTTCTTCGTTTCACGAGGGGGGCACTGAACCTCTGTACATTTCACGCATAATAATAAAGCGGCTGAGAAATTACTTGAGGTGGTTACTCAGGCTGTGGCCAGACTACAGCTAGACTGGCCACGCGGACTGGCCCTGAAGGGTACAAACTGAGGGACACAGGGCTTTCACCTGAGGTTATTGAGACCATTCTAAGTGCTAGGGCTCCCTCCATTAGAAGAATCTACGCCAATAAGTGGGGTGTCTTTGAAAGATGGTGCACATGATGCAGATCCAGTTAACTGACAGATTGTTTCAGTTCTGGACTTTCTGCAGGGAAAACTGTCAGCAGGCCTATGCCCCGCTACTCTCAGGGTTTATGTGGCCACCATTTCGGCTTGCCACGCCTTGGTGGATGGGGTGCCTTTGGGGAGGCATCCTCTACTTGCTTTGTGCACACAGGGACCTTGTGCTCAGGCACCTCAGCCATTTAGGGCTTCAGGTCAACTGGGAAAAGAGCAAGCTCTCCCCGATTCAGAGCATCTCCTTTCTCTGCATGTAGTTAGACTCAGTCTCAATGACAGTGCGCCTCACAAGCGAGTCGGTGCTGAACTGCTCTGAAATATCAGAGGCTGCTGGGGCATATCGTATCCTCAGCGGCAGACACGCCACTCGGGTTCATGCATGTGAGTGGGGTGTCTTTGAAAGATGGTGCACATGATGCAGATCCAGTTAACTGGCAGATTGTTTCAGTTCTGGACTTTCTGCGGGGAAAACTGTCAGCAGGCCTATGCCCCGCTACTCTCAGGGTTTATGTGGCAACCATTTCAGCTTGCCACGCCTTGGTGGATGGGGTGCCTTTGGGGAGGCATCCTCTACTCGCTCGCTACATTCGTGGAGCCATGCGACTGAGGCCTCCTGTTAGGACCAGGACTCCTTCTTGGGACTTAGCAATAGTCCTGGAGGGTCTGGTTGAGACCCCCTTTGAACCTCTAGAGTCAGTGTCTGACAGACTTCTGACTCTCAAGATGGTCTTTCTTATGGCGACCACCTCTCTAAAGAGGATTGGGATCTACAGGCTCTGTCTGTTTGGCCGGCCTGTTAGAATTTGCCCCAGGTATGGCTAAAGCAATTTTGCACCCTCATCCTGACTACCTTCCTAAGCTGCCTTTTTCGACATTACATCCGGTCACTCTTGAAGCTTTCTGCTCCCCGCCATTTTTAACGCCGGAGCAGGAAAGACTTCACAGACTTTGTCCAGTCCGTGCCCTTCAGACCTACGTCCACCACTCTAGCTAGTGGCATAAGTCAGGGCAATTATTCGTCTACCATGGGGGCCACAACAAGGGGGCAGCTGCCACAAAGCAGACCATGTCGCACTGGGGGAGGGACGCCATTTCCCTGGCCTACGAGGTGTGCGGTCAAGCTTCGCCAGTAGGTATCAGGGCTCACTCCACCAGAGGGGTCGCCTCCTCTTAAGCCTTGGCTAGAGGGTTCCCTCTGCAGCAAGTTTGTGATACGGCAGGCTGGTCCTCTCCACACACATTCATCAGATTTTATAGTTTGGGTATTCATGCTATTCCGGGCTCTTATGTCCTTGAGTCGACATCTCAAGCTCATGTCTGAACAAGTTTGTGATGCGGCAGACTGGTCCTCTCAGCACACATTCATCAGATTTTATGGTTTAGATGTTTATGCTACTCCGGGCTCTTACGTCCTTGAGTCAACATCTCAAGCTCATGTCTGAAACATCTCGCGTTCTTGTGAGCACACTTCACAACCGTAGGGGTCCGGACAGCCCCAGTGCGGCGGCGTGGGTATTTCGTTCCCGAGAGTGCAGAGATCGCAACCCTTTAGCGCAAGGACGTGATAGAGCCTGTCCCTCCAGCTGAGATGGAGAAGGGGTTCTACAGCCCCTACTTCATCATACCCAAGAAAGGCGGTGGGTTGTGGACAATCTTGGACCTGTGAGTTCTGAACCGGGCCTTACACAGACTCCCGGTCAAGATGCTGATGCAGAACGTAATCTGACATGCATCTGGTATCAAGATTGGTTTGTGGCTGTAGTCCTGAAGGATGCATACTTCTCAATATTACCCCATCACAGACCCTTTCTACGGTTCACTTTCGACCAGGCATATCAGTACAAGGTCCTCCCCTTCAGTCTGTCCCTGTCCTCTTGCGTCTTCACAAAAATTGCAGAGGCAGCTCTTGCCACTTTAAGGAAAGTGGTCATTTGGATACTCAACTACCTCGATGACTGGATAATCCTAGCACACTCTCGACAGTTGCTTTGTGCACACAGGGACCTTGTGCTCAGGCACCTCAGCCATTTAGGGCTTCAGGTCAACTGGGAAAGGAGCAAGCTCTCCCCGGTTCAGAGCATCTCCTTTCTCTGCATGTAGTTAGACTCAGTCTCAATGACAGTGCGCCTCACAAGTGAGTCGGTGCTGAACTGCTCTGAAATTTCAGAGGCTGCTGGGGCATATCGTATCCTCAGCGGCGGACATGCCACTCGGATTCATGCATGTGAGACCACTTCAGCACTGGCTTCAGACTCGAGTCCCGAGATGGGCATGGCACCACGGCACATTCCGTGTAACCCATGACTTATGCAGCCCTTGGACAGACCTCTGTCTTCTACAGGCAGGAGTCCCCCTACAGCATGTTTTTAGATGCCTCCCAGTCGGGCTGGGCCGCCGTGTGCAATGGCACGTAGCTGCTGACTCCAGGATAGGGCTGGATCTGGGTTGGCACATCAACTGCCAAGAGTAGCTGGCTGTATTTCATGCCCTGTGCAGATCTGATCCGTGGCAAGCATTTGTTGAACTGCTCAGAAAACACAGCGACAGTTGTGTATATAAATTGCCATGGCTTCGTTCGCTCTCGACGCATGTCGCAACTCTGCCGCCATTTCCTCCTTTGGAGTCAGCAGTGGCTGAGGTCGCTGTGGGCCACTTATGTCCCGGGCAACCTCAATGCCACAGCAGATGAGTTGTCATGGTAGGTAACGCTCAGCAGAGAGTGGAGACTCCAACCTCAGGTGGTCCAGCTGATTTGGGGTTGGTTCGACAGAGCACAGGTAGATCTGCTTGCCTCCCGAGAATCCACCCACTGTCCGCTCTGGTACTATCTGAAGGAAGCCCCCTCGGCTTGACGCGCTGGCACACAGCTGGCCCCGGGGGCTGCATAAGCACGCATTTCCCCCAGTGAGCCTACTTGCACTCATGGCCCCTTACTGGCCCCTCGGACTTGGTTCTCATATATCACGCTCCTCCCTGGTGGATTCCCTTAAGGAGGGACCTCTCGGGGCACCCTCTAGCATCTGCACCCAGACCTCTGGAACCTCCACTTCTGGCCCTTGGACAGGATGCGGAAGATCTAAGCGGTCTACCACCAGCCTTCTTAGACACGAACACTTTTCCCAATCTGAAGACCCACAGAGGTGAACAGTCGGGTCAGTGCTCTCTTTCCAGCAGTGGAGGCTGGAGGGGCGGCTGTCCCCCTCCACCTCGAAGGTTTATGTAGCTTCCATACCGGCTCACCACGACGCAGTGGACTGTAAGTCGTTAGGGAAGCACGACCTGATCATCAAGTTCCTTAGAGGTGCCCAGAGGCTGAACCCCTTAGGCCATGCCTCTTCCCCTCATGGGATCTCTCCGTGGTCCTCTCGAGCCTTCGGAGAGCCCGTTTGAGCTGGTAGAGTCAGTAAAACTAAAGGCCCTCTCCTTGAAGATGGCCCTCCTGATTCTGCTCACTTCCATCAAGAGGGTTGGGGACCTGCAAGTGTTCTCTGTCAGTGACACTTCGGTCCGGTAGATTCTCACGTCATCCTGAGGCTCCGACCGGGCTACGTGCCCAAGGTTCCTACGTCACCTTTCATAGATCAGGTAGTGAACCTGCAAGCCCTGCCCCGGGAGGAGGCAGACACAGCCTTGACCCTCCAAGATTTTTGCCCAGGGGCCTCTGCTTTCTAAATCCGTGCTTGCCTGAACTTTTGGTCAATTTCATTGCCAGCCAACTTGAGGGACCGGGACGTCTGCATGACTGCGGTCAAGCCAGCTGCGATTTAGAGCTGAGTGCATGCATATTGCAGTAACAATGGTACTTTGCGGAAAGCACAGAAAAACGTGCTTCTTGACTCCCGTTGAGTGCAGAAGAAAGCGAGTCTTACTATATTGATGAAAAAGCGTTTATTAAGTGGTTGTGACGTGCTGCCTGGTTTTTATAATATGTTTGATTTAGCCTATGTGAAAGGTGACTGATTTATAACCAAAGTGTAATGAATTAACATAACATAATTGACATATTACATATAATACAGTTAACTATTCTGCCAAGGATCTCTCATTGTCCTTCATACCTTGTAATATATTTTGAATTGTAAATCATGTAGGTCAATTAAACTGTATAGTTTTTGAGAAAATTAAATTTGTTATGTCGAGATCACGAGAAAACAACTTTTTTTTATGCCGAGATCACGAGAAAATTAAGTCACGATCACACGAGAAAACAACCTTAGTTATGTCGAGATCACGAAAACGAGACAGAAAAATAATAATAATGCAAGGCCTCTTTGAGCTTCCATACAAATACCACAGTTTTTAATTCTTATTCCACTTCAAAGCTCGATGAGAACTGGATGCCTGTGTTTAAGAACTAGATCCTGCACTTTGGCAACAGAAAGAAGTGGCTCTTCATCTGCTGTCCAATGTGGAAACTATGACAGCAGGGATTGGGAATAAGGAACATTATCTGTATTTATGAGAACAGCAAGACTGTGCTGCATTCAGGTTTAACTATTTCAATTACATAAAGGATAAAGTTTTCCCCAAAATTAAAATTGTCTATACTTACTCACATTCATGCATTACTCACCAAAGGAGAAACTGCTTTTATGTCCATTTTGGTGGTTGACAAACTGGTCACTATGTCCTGACATTGTATGGAAAAAAATGTAATTGAAGAACATTCAAAGATTTTCCTTTTTTTTTTTCCACTGGAAAAATAACAACATACATATAAGTTTAGTACGGCATTAGGTTAAAGTAAATAATAACTAATCAAGAGTAGGATTCATACAAAGTGATGATAGAATTTTCATTTTGGGGTGAACTATTCCTTTAAGAAACTTAACATAAATTAATTTCACATTATACATCCAATGTTAGCTGGGATAGGCTCCAGCCCCCCGCGACCCTGTACACAGGATAAGCGGTTGACGATGGATGGATGGATTATACATCCAAATGTCATAGCAGTAACATTTTCTTAACAAGACTTCAACTTTTTTAGTTTACATTGAACAATTGGACATCGTTGTCATTTTATTTTAGACAAACAAGTTGACATCGCCTTTCTGGTCCCTATTGTGATATCCTGCACAGTGCAAAAGATGCCAGTTTTCCATACTCACCAATGCTTGGAGAAAACAATCCGTGCTTTCAAGCATTTGTTGTCATTCACTGAGAAGCGCTTCAACAAAATACATTGCGAGTCACAGTGTTACTTCAAAGTGTTCTACATCTTAAATATGAATTACCCCAAACAGCAAATTTGAGTTAATTTCTAATGACTGGAAACTTGTTTACCCAAACAAACAATACATTTCAAACTTTTAAATTGTTATTGTAGTCTGCCTGCCTCTCTCTCACTGTGTGGCTGTGGTAAAGTGATTTTGATGACCAAGAATTCTGTTTACAATTTTTATCCCAATTTGAGTATATTTTTACCCAGTATGCTGCAATAACTTTTCAGCAAAGTTACTGATGACAACAGTCCAACTGTTGTGATAGTCATTAAGGGGGAGCAGAGATTTATGATGTTTCAGATGTAAAGACAAATTTACCTTTTAGGTTTATTAATGGCGCCAAAGTATATTTTTCAACACATTTTTAACTTTTTAATGTTTCTTTTTATTATCAGTCTGAGAGAACGACAACCTCTGCTGGGCCTTTTTCACAATGGAATCAATGTGGGTCTTCCAATTCAGGTCATGTGAAATGGTAGTGCCCAGGAACCTGAATGACTGTTTAGAATGTGTAGGGGTGTCAGGAGTCCTGGCCTGTAATTCGTTTCGTGCCACGCCACACCGATACAGGGTCGTTAGCTGAAAACTTGTTTACTTGTTTATTTAGAACTCTGCCTTCAAGCTGCAGCACCCCCATCTCCAGTGTTAACTGCAAGAGAGATTATTCAACCAAGAACAGGGTAAGTGAATTTTATCTTTCAGTACTAAATGTATTTTGCTTATAATTTCTGTAAAGTTAATTTAAAGCCAAGTGCCTGTTTTTCATCTGTTTTTCAGATCAAAATTTACCTACGAAACAGACAGAAAGGGGAGCACCTGGCTGCATGTCTGCAAATATCGATAAATGGACCAGCACCAGAGGTGTTCCCATATGCACAAGCTTTGGAGCTTTTCTTTGAAAAACCTAGAAAGATTCAGTGCCCTGACAAACAGTGCCATCTTTGTACACACTAAAGAGTGTTTTTTTTTTTTTTTACTTTGTCTTGCTCTTCCCATGTTGGTAGATGAAGAGGAGGGAGGGTTCACATATATTATTTGAAATTAATAAAAATATTCAATAAATCAAAATATTGTGTTAAAGGTCACACATTATTTGTTGTTTGTCATAGTAGACCAATTTTGCCTTATCCACCGGCTACCACCACAAGTGGGAAACACTGATATATATAAATATATTTTAATTCATTTGTGTTCACAATCTTCAAGTGTATCACTGTAGTCATGTAGTAATGTGTTTTAGTGTGGCATATTAGTTCAAAATATTTTCAAACTAATTCAATATGTAGCTAACAATGTTTGCACATTCCGCTTAATTATGAAGTTTGCAAAATGCATTTGTCTTTGCTACTGTCATTTTTTGTTTTTTAAATTTGAATGTGATGTTGCTGCAACATGGTGAAATAATAGGTACTGTTCCTTTCTTGTACATATTTTTATACAAAACCTGTTTCTTTTTACTCTCATTTGTGTCTATATAATTTTGTGTTTTTGTAGTTTTGTATTTTTTCTTGGATACATTTGTATTGTATACAATACTAATGTATTGCTGTTGAAATGCTTAATGAATTTGTAATATTGTAATTTGAATAAATATTTTGAATTACTTTTGAAACACTTGTTGACTACACTTTTTATAGTAAATAGGCTATATTAGGAAACTTGGGTTCCCCTTCTGTCGCTCTCTCCACGTTGTGTCAGAGAAGCGACACTAGGGGTCTCTCTTGAGCGCCGATATACAACTCTGATCTATGAAAAAAGGCCAATGAGAAGTTGGCAGCCGGTATTTGCATATCCAGCCCCCGGACATACGGGTATTTAAGTGGGGCAAATACGGGAATTCATTCAGAAAATTTCTTCGGAGCCGATGGTCGTGCATGCAGTCTGCTGCAAGTTACACACCAAGTTCCTGTTTATATCCTCTGACGCTCTGCATGCTGTTGGACTTTACGGTGCACAACAGCGGCTTTCTCCTTCATACACGGCTGTGCATTCTTGCCCCTGGGCACTTCGACAGCGCAGACAACTCGAAAGAGTTATTCTAAAAGAGCAAAAAACAGCGGCGCTGAACGTCCTTTTCAGGACGCGTCATTTTAAAGACGATTTTTCCGCCCCTGTGTAGTTTCTGGATGCGTTGATTCTCCCCACCTCTGACGGTCATAAAAACTGCCTTGCATTCCTGGGTTGCGATCACACGCAGGTAGCGTTTTTATGAATGGTCTATGTTTTCAGTATGAGAACATAGCCATGACAGCATTGCGGTCGTAGGCTTTTTCTTGTAGTGAGAGAAAGCCACTTCAGCCGCTCCCCGCTCCTCGCCTCCTTCCTACGGGATTGAGGGAGGCGCCGCGGGCGATGAAAGACAATCTGGGGAGAATAACGGGACGCTTTCGCCGGGTAAATCCCCTCGAAATCTCCCACTTCCCCGGCACGCTTGCCTGCTTCCCCCGAGCTCGGGATTAGTGCGGTCCGCTTAACGGCCTACTGTCCGGTCCCTCGAGCTGTCCGGCATTGGATGATGACATCACCGCTGCATCAGAGAGCGTAACAGCGATCGCCTGGGCCGCCACCTTCGGGTCTGCCACCCAGTCTGAGCCTGACGCACAGAGGTCCGCCATGCTTCCCCGGGCTTAATTGGTTCCGCGAGCATGTGCGCCGCTCATAGCCCAGCTTCCTCACTCCTCCGCTCTCACTACCCTCGGTGGTAGAATGCCCCAGACTGCTCCCCCATGCACGCCATGGCCCCCTCCTGCAAGTCCACCGGGCCAAGGCACTTCAAAATCTGCACTTGGGTAGTCCTGTTCTTGACGTGCTGCAGAAACTGCACTCAAACAGGCGATGGCCACCCCCCCGTGGTCCAGAAACGCAATGATGGACAGGACATGGTCGCAGTACAGGAGGCAGACAAAGCATGCTTTATCAAAACGCCCCCGTCTCCCAGCTCCGTCCATTCGGTGATACCACTTGACGACTCTGCCCAGCAGTCCTCAGTGGTGAAGAAACAGACGGAGGCTATTTCACACATCTTACCCTGCTGCAAACCTGCTGCCAGGGGCCATGTCCTGTCTGCTTGCCGAGGGCGTCCTCCTGCGGCTTTCAAGAAAGAAAGAAAGTGGTGCTCCGCCTCAACTAACAAAGAGAGCGGGCCCAGCTCTCAGCCCCAGCGTCGAGCTCCCCGCAGAAGTTGGACGGCACTCGTCTCACGGACCCCCTCGAGGACCCAGAAGGCTCTCAGGCGCTCCTGAGATGACCGACCCAGAGACCAAGACGGTAGCTCGGAGCTGGTAAGACCGCTCTGTTCCCCGGTGGAGGGCCGGGAGGAGAATCCTTTGTTAAATTCATTACATTCTCAATAATAGAGCTATTTCCTTTTGTCTCTGGGTCACCTGGCCTGCAAATGCCGTTCTCACGGCACTTTGCTTCTAGGTCTCAACAGTCCCGGCATGCTGGACATGGCCACAGTCCGCCTTCAGCCCCACGACTGTTCCCCGGCCGGCCGGTTCAGACGAGTCCAGAGGACGTCAACATCAGACCTCCTCCTCAGTCATGAACCCGCCCCCTGCTGGGTGCGCGGAGCAAGGTAAGTGCTTCGAGTCTGTTTTCAGCACCAGAGCCTCAGGACGCTTCACTGCCTCCCGGCTGTACTACCTGTTCCGCCCCTAGCATGGAGGTTAGAGGCATGGCTTTCACTGCCCAACCCGTCACGCTGGCTGCACAGGACCATTCGACTCGGTTACGCAAGTCAGTTTTCCAGGCTCCGCCCCCCTTCGAGGGCGTCAATTTTTTCGCAGTATACGGCAAATATGCCAAAGTCCCTGCGTGAGGAAATCGCCTCTCTTTTACTAAAAAAGCAAAGACGCGATAGAGCCTGTCCCTCCAACCAAAACGAAGAAGTGTTTCTACAGCCCGTACTTCATTGTACCCAAGAAAGGCGGCGGCTTACGACCGATCTAAGGACCTGCGAGTTTTCAACCGGGCTCTGTCCAAACTCCCATTCAAAATGCTCACCCAGAAACAAATTCTGTCTGGAGTCCGGCATCTAAATTGGTTCGCAGCGGTAGGTCTGAAGGACAAAAACTTGCACGTTTCGATCCTGCCACGACACCGACCTTTTCTACGGTTCGCGTTCGACGGTCAGGTGTATCAGTACGAAAGTCCTCCCTTTCGGCCTGTCTCTGTCCCCTCGCGTCTTCACGAAAGTCGCAGAGGCAGCCCATAGGCATATTCAATTACCTCGACGATTGGCTCATCCTGGCCCCTTCGCGAGAGTTACTATGCGCGCACAGAGACCAGGTGCTTAGGCACCTCAGCCATTTGGGGATTCAGGTCAACTGGGAAAAGAGTAAAATCACAACGGTTTCAGAGCATCTCTTTTCTCAGCATGTAGTTAGACAGTCTCAATGTCAGCACGTCTCTCCAACGAGCGTGCACAGTCAGTGCTGAAATGCCTTGCTTCCCTCAAGCCAGGCACTGTGGTCCCTTTTACATTTCAACAAAGGCTCCTGGGGCATATGGCATCCTCCGCGGCGGCCGCGCCACTGGGGTAGATTCATATGAGACCACCTCAGCACTGGCCTCAGACACGAGTCCTGAGACAAGCATGGCGCCGCAGCACTGTGGACAGACCTCTGCTTTCTACGGGAAGGAGTACCCTTGCAGCAGGTGTCCTGACGCATCCTGGTCACAACCGACGCCTCCAAACCGGGTTGGGGCGCCGTGTGCAACGGGCACGCAGTCGCAGGCCGTCGGAACCGGGCCCCGCTGCGTTGGCACATCAACTGCCTAGAGCTGCTGACTGTTTTCTTTGCTCTGAGGAAGTTTTTCCCGTTAATTCGAGACAAACATGCCCTAGTCAGGTCAGACAGCACCACAGTGGGAGCCTACATAAATCGCCAAGGCGGAGTATGCTCCCACCACATGTCACAGCTCGCCCGTCATCTCCTCCTTTGGGGCCAGCAGCAACTCAAGTCCCTGCGCGCCACTCACATCCCCGGAAACCTCAATGTGATAGCGGACGCGCTGTCAAGACAAAGCTTTCCCGGCGGAGAGTGGAGGCTCTACCCCCAGTCGGTCCAGCTGATCTGGGACCAGTTCGGCAAGGCCCAGGTAGACCTGTTTGCCTCCCAAGAAACCTCCCACTGCCCGATCTGGTATGCCCGGACAGAGGCTCCCCTCGGGACAGATGCTTTGGCACACAGCTGGCCTGCGGGGCTGCGCAAGTACGCATTTCCCCCAGTGAGCCTTCTTGCACAGGTGCTGTGCAAGGTCAGGGAGGATGAAGAACAAGTCATTCTGGTGGCACCCTACTGGCCCACCCGGACTTGGTTCTCGGACCTCACGCTCCTCGCGACAGCCCCTCCCTGGCGAATTCCCCTGAGGAAGGACCTTCTTTCTCAGGGACGGGGCACGCTCTGGAACCCGCACCCAGACCTCTGGAACCTCCACGTCTGGCCCCTGGACGGGATGCGGAAGATCTAGCCGGCCTACCACCGACCGTCTTAGATACTATCAACCAAGCCAGAGCCTGGCATCTTTACGCCCTAAAGTGGCGTCTGTTCGTAAACTGGTGTTCTTCCCGGGCTGAAGACCCACAGAAGTGCGCGATTAGGTCAGTGCTCGTGTTTCTACAGGAGAGGCTGGAGAGGAGGCTGTCCCCTTCCACCCTCAAGGTGTATGTCGCCGCCATTGCGGCTCTCCACAACACAATAGACGGCAAGTCTCTTGGTAAGAACGACTTAATTGTCAGGTTCCTAAAAGGTGCCCGGAGGCTGACTCCCTCCCGGCCTTACCTGTTCCCCTCCTGGGATCTCTCGATCGTCCTCACGGGCCTCCAGAGACCCCCCTTTGAGCCGCTAGATTCAGCTGGACTCAGGGCCCTCTCTCTCAAGACCGCCCTGCTGATCGCGCTTGCCTCCATAAAGAGGGTCGGGGACCTGCAAGCGTTCTCTGTTAGCGACACTTGACTGAAATTCGGTCCGGCAGACACATACGTGATCCCAAGACCGCGACCGGGCTATGTGCCCAGGGTTCCTACCACACCCTTCAGTGATCAGGTAGTGAACCTGCAAGCGCTGTCCCAGGAGGAGGCAGACCCAGCCCTTTCGTTGCTCTGTCCGGTACGTGCTTTGCCTATCTATCTGGACCGCACACAGAGCACTAGACGCTCTGAGCAGCTCTTTGCCTGCTTCGGGGGACAGCGGAAAGGGAACGCTGTCTCCAAACAGAGGCTTGCCCACTGGGTTGTCGATGCCATTTCATTGGCTTATAACACCCAGGCCGTGCTCCCCCCCTTGCGGGTCCGAGCTCACTCCACCAGGGGTGTTGCGTCCTCGTGGGCACTGGCTAGGGGCACCTCCCTAGCAGACATCTGCAGAGCAGCAGGGTGGGCAACACCTAACACTTTTTTGAGATTTTACAATCTCCAAGTTGAGTCAGTATCGTCCCGTGTTTTCTCAGGTCCGAGCCCGTAGAACTCGGTAACATGCTGACGATCTGGCCGGGTGAATCGCTTGCGCCTGGCGCCCTTTCCCTCAGCCGAGGTAAAATAGTGCGCCTCCATTCCCAGGAGATCCCATCTTCGGGTCCCTGGTTGACTCCTCCCTAGCCCTTTTTGGGTCCGCAGTTCAGCGGAGGAACTCACCGACCCGAGCCACTACAGGTACCCAATCTACCCTGTACTGGAATAGGTGCTCCGCAGGTAAGGCCTCCTGTTCGAACTCCCCCTGTGTGTAATTCTGCGGTACTGTCTCCTCACGTGTCTCCATTAGGCAGTTACAGCTGCCTCGGTCGCCGTGCTGTACCCTTCCCCCCTCTACGAGGCTGGATCTACCACCGCACCAACTTTTCCACATAGGTCCTAACAGGCTATGTGATGTATTTGCCACTCTTTGCCTCCCCTGCAGGGTAGGTGTGGCCTCCGCAGGGTCTTCTCCCCCTGAAAGAAGGGCTAAGACCCCCTTCCCTCAATGCGTGTAAGGGCCCCGGCCGTAATTGCTCTATGCGAGAAACACAGAGAGAAAAGAGGCCCAGCCAGGCTGGCCCATTCCCAGGTTGGCGGCCATCACCTTGTTCCCCCCCTCCAGGGTAACCAGAAGGACTCTGATGGCTTTAATGGGGCATTGGGGAAGGGTACGTGCAGTATGATACAGCTGGTCGCCTTTGCACGTAAGAATACCTGCTCTCTCCTGTATCAGCAGTTCACGTACACGGCTCAGCGCATGGCACATTTATAAGTGGACCCCTAGTGTCTCTTCTCTGACACAACGTGAAGCGAGCGACAGAAGGGGAACGTCTAGGTTACGTATGTAACCTCCATTCCCTGATGGAGGGAACGAGACGTTGTGTCTTCCCCGCCATGTCGCTGAGCCAAGCCACTGTTGTGGCCGGACCATTTCCGGCTCCTCAGAAAAATCCTGAATGAACTCCCGTATTTACCCCGCTTAAATACACGTATGTACGGGGGCGGGATATGCAAATACCGGCTGCCAACTTCTCATTGGCCTTTTAAAATAGATCAGAGTTGTATATCGGCGCTCAAGAGAGACCCCTAGTGTCACTTCTCTGACACAACGTCTCGTTCCCTCCATCGGGGAACGGAGGTTACATACGTAACCTAGACAATATAAATTAAATGCATTTGAAAATCAAGTGTAACAAACTTAAAAATCTGTGTAGACTATAAGAAAAAATAAGTAAATATTACTTGATAATGGTTGTTCCCCACAAGATAAATATTTCCTTTATAACTTAAAACATGGCCTGCAAATTGATAAATTTGTGTTGGCATTACATGTAAAATCTAATATGTAAAACAAAACATTAAGTTCAAAACACTGCAATGCAAATAGTTATCACAATTGTTCCAAGTGGATAGTCTGACTTACTGCATGTCATATTATTACAATAAGTCCAATTGTATTAATACATTCTTCAATTATTTTAGGGAAAAAAAATAATAATTCACCTAAATTATATTTAATATTTCAAAGGTTGTAGTAAGCTCCTAATGGGGTGTATGACTTTCTACAGGTTTTATTTTTCCAATATGTCGAATGATACTTATAGAGTATCCAATTATTTAAGAAAATAAATTATTAAAATTCATAGAAATCATAGATTCACATTCCAAAATTTGTTGTAGGTTCCCAACAGGGAAGGTTATACGTGACTTTCTAGAGGTGTTGTTTGTACAATATGTCTAAACGTATACACTATTTGATTTTTAAGAAAAAAATACACAAAAATTCACCAAAATCATACTTTTACATTTAAATGGTTGTAGTAGGCTCTTGGGGTGGATGCATGACAAGTCATATTCAGCATGTATATCTAATTATAGATATAGTTTTTAATTATTAAAAAAAGAAAAAATATATATATTTTCCCATTCTAAGCCACTCAAGTTGGATTTACGGTTGAAGGAGGATCCCAGTGGGTAGACTGACTTACTACAGGTAAAAATTTGCCAACATGTACTACTATACAGATGCAGTATTAAACAAAACTACCAAAATTCACCTAAATGACATTGACACATTCTAAAGGCTGTAGACCCAGTTGCGTTATACATCCTTTTTGAGTTGGGGTTAGGGTTGCGTAAGGGTTGATATAGGGTTAAGTGAGGGATAGGGTTGTGTTTGCTGGGAGTTTATGTTATTTATGTATACTGTTTGTTAGTGTTTGTTTTAGGTTGCACAACACTGTTATGGTTGCAGTGTTTGTCTCACATAGCAAAAAGAGAACAATGTAATCCTAACTCAAACCTCAAACCTATGCAATCTAAATTCACAATTTTAGTGATTTCATAAATGATCATTTTAAACTGTATATTTGGTATATACTGGCAATATTTGACCTGTAGTAAGTCAGTGATCCCACTTGGATCCTACAATATTCAGAAATTGAAAATAATTGTTTTACATTTTAGTGATTTCTAAAACAACCAAATACTGTATTCATATAATTGGACTAACTTTAAAAATCTTACCTGTAGTGAGTCAGTCTAACCACTGGGAACCTACTACAACATTTGGAATGTGAAAATATGATTTAATTGAATTTAAGTTATGTTTTTTTGTGAATGTTGTAAATGTATACTGTATACTGTATGTATAATTAGACATATTGGAAAAATAATCACACTAGAAACAACCTTTAGAAAGTGAAAATAACATGTTGGAGAATTTTTGTGATTTTCCCCCCTAAAATAATTGAAAACATACAGCACGTATAATTACACGTATTGGGAAAAATGGCATGTTGTAACTCAGTCTATCCATCGGCATCCTACTATAACCTTCAAAATCTTAAATTGTATTATCACTGTTTTTATATATAGTTGATTGAATGCTTGGACAACGCTGATGTTTTAGCACAGTGTGTGGAATTTTCAGACAGCACGAGTGTATGCTTTATTCTGTCAGCACAACAAACATTGATGGTTTTGAGTCAAATTATTTATGCCCGTATAGTATGGTTATATACTATTTAACTTAACTGTGATAACGATATATTTGTATCAAGATAATATGGATAGGAGAAACTGAATATCCGACAAATATCCCTCAGACACTCCATTCAGAAGTGATTATCCCTATGCCCTATTCCCTTCGAAGACATTTCCATCCACTGCGAGAGCTTTGGAGGTCTAAAAGGTTTGGGGCTTAACAATTAGGGTCATTCGGAACAATTGTATTTATTGGAAACTCTGTTTGAAGCGATCTTACAGCTGCACCATCATGACTGTTCTCCCTTAAAGTGTCCTTTTTAGGGTGATTTATCCCATTTGGAACACAGGGAAAGACGAGAAATGCCTTAAAAATTCACTAATCCAAAAATAAAGTCGCAGTTACGTGATATAAACCGGACTTCTACATGACTTTATGTCTCTCAGGATTATATCGCAGGATTATATCGCACAATTGTCATTTTATATCTTGTGTTTGTGTGGAAAAAAAAGGCACAATTGTGAGATAAAAAGTCAAAATTAGCTCTTTTACATATATTTTATTGCGTGGTTGTCCTCTCATTTCCACTCTCAGCCTTTTATCCACTCTCACATAAGAGCAGCAATCTGCCAACCCCCCAGACGAATCATAATTCAAGAATGACACGGCCTGACTTCTCGGCCTGATCTAGTATGGTACAGAGCAGAACATGCCTCAGAATCTCTAACCTGTTGCTCTGGCTTTTTTGAATACTCACAATGTAGTGATGGTGAGTGGCTGCTCTGCTTGTCATCATTTGTGTCGGCTGAGTTGTTGGTATGGCCCAAATTATTTTGTTTTGTGCTGAGAAGGTGGTGGTGGTTCCGGCAGTACACTTGTCTTTCCAATGTGCAAACGTGGTAGGACCTTTGTGTGCTGGCCGGCTGAAAAACAACAGCTTCCAGAGACCATGCTCTTGTATGCACACAGACTGTCCAGTGTGCAACTCAACCATTGGTTGAGCTGAGCAGTCATAATACCTTTTCTGCTGCTGTTGTCTTTTTGCATGTCTTGCATAGGAGTCTGTGAAGTTGACGGCTTTTGGTTGTAGTTTCTGGTTGCTGGCTGGCAGTATAGAGAGGAGTTGGCAGCTTATTTGTGGCCATTCCAAACATGGCCAATGTCTTGTTCTGCTTCTAGCACTGGCATTGCACACATAACATATTTGATGGAAGTGAAACACTGTGCCATGAAAACGCTGATGCTTCACTCCAAAGAGCTTAATATATTTGCCAAAGCTGAAGCGAGTCATGTGAAGTGAATTTAGTTTGTTGCGAGTGTGACTGTCCACAGACCTTCCACTGGAGAACTATCAATAGTCTCTCATAAGTGATTGTTTTATGTGTTTGGCTTTTAGGTATTGTTAAGACTTGTATATACACAGTATATTCCCATAGTCAAGTGCCCCTGTCAAAAAGCTGGCTTTGACGTTCTTGAGCTTGGAGCAAATTCCCTTGTGTTAATTGACCCAAAGTGTGGAGTTTTGCTCTAAGATTAAGAACGTACAGAATTTAGTTTTTACTGTTTGAAGGTCCCACCTCCCAAGCTTCCCTTATGACGTTGAGCACACCGCACGGCTGAGAAGACCTCCCTAAGCATGGAGGAAACCTGGGCATTGGACCGCCCAGCCTCCTGGTGGCAGGAATGGGATGGAAAAAGGAGGGGCAGAAGTGGGGTTTGGGGGTAGGAGAGAGAGAGAGAGAAGAAGACAGAGAGAGAGACTCCAGATCACTGCTTCCCAGAAAGCCACGATGAAGACCTCAGCAGCAACCCCCTTGTGTGTGATTAGGCTCCAGAATGCCTGTCGGTCCTCCGCTTGGGCCTGAAACAGGAGTTGAAAACATTGCTTCTGCTCCAGCCACAGCTTGACGAGGGCCTGATGCTGGTTCTGCTGGATGCCAGCGAGGGTCTTGATCAGTGGTGAGGACTCCATGACGACGTGTCTCCTCGCTTCCTAGGATTCAGCATGAATGTAACCGTAAAGACCAACAGAGTAGTTAAGTACCATTTTGATTATAGTTACGCTATAAGGTTTCATTATTACGGTATCGAGCTTCACTTGGTAACCATAGAAACCGGAAGTATGGTAACGGAAATCAGTTTAACGAACGACGAAGAAGACGAAAGAAAGGTCTGAAAAGGTTCACGGAAAAAAACAGTTAAAACTACAAGGTTTAGCTTCGGTCAATTGGGGAACAAGGTTTGTAAAGTTAATGAAGCTTATATTTGAGCTACTTAAAAATGTTCATCGCAAAATGTATAATTTGGTAATACTAACGGATTGAAACTAATGTAATGAGCTGTGTAACGGTCGAAATGTGATGGTAATGCATGGTTTATTTGTTTTTACCCAGCTCTTACGTTGGTTAATGACACAGATGGCAATAAAAATCATTTAACCATCAGTTCTGGCCTTCTCAATATTGACTGGATGCTACAGTAAGAGCTTGTCGGCCACCGCCACATGCTGCACAACGTGGATACAAGATCCAACGGCAGTACCCGAGATGTCCAGCAGATGGCAGAAGTTGGTCAGAGAATAAAACAGTTCAACGAAAAGTGTTAAAAATGGAAGGATCACAGGCTGCTTCAGTAAGTCAAATCGACATGAATGAACAGATCACAAGTCTACAACAAGAAATTCAAGATTTAAAGGACTCACTTAAAGATGAAATTGAGGATAGACAAAACATTAAAGATTCTAACGCATGTAAAGAACAAATCTTAACAAGGCTTCAAGATAAAGCTCAAAGCATGTCAGAGTTGCCAAGACGTTCTGAAAGAGTTAAAGTACAAACGGAAAAGATGATAACATTCCAAAGGGAAGAAATGAGAAAGAGGGAAAAAGGACTAATAACTCTTTACGTACAATGGAAAACACAGGTACGCGAAACAAGAGAAAGGTTAAAGTTAGATATCACCGACGAGGAGATGTCAGAACTTGCAGACATAATAGAGCAAAGGAGAGATGATGTATTAAAGTTATATTCAGAAATAAGAAACCAAATGGCACCATCATCTGACATAAGGAGAAAAATTGATGCATGTGATGCAATAACTCATGACATCGTAAGGATAATTCTGGAAAGATTAAGTGGTGTTGATGAGGATTTTGATCCGCGATTTTGAGCGCGAAAGGACTCGTTTACGCGGACTTTTAAAGCACGACTACGCCCAGTCCATATATGGCTCAACCGCAGCATCAAATCGCAGCCAACGGTCCTCAGCTTCACAGCTCACAGCAAAACGAGCCGATGCAGCGGCAGAGCTAGCTGCAAAGGAGGCTGAATATGAGATCGTACTAGAGGAACAAAGACAACAGGAAAAGATAAAGGCTCTAGAGGAGGAGCACAAGAAACAAATAGCAGCTCAAACATCAGAGTTGGAACGCTTGAAAGCACAGAAGGACGTGAAAGCAGCTCGAGCCAGGTTTGAAGCATATGACAGAGCGTTATCACAGGTGGATGATGTACAGTCAATAAAAGGTGAACAGGTGAGCCCATACTTCACATCCAAACAGCCCACACCAGCACTCTCTTTCATTCCTGTGCAAACAACTCCCCCTAGTGTCACTCAACTAGCTCAAGCAGTGCAGGACAGCATCAAACTGAACAGACTTCCCACGCCAGAACCAACAGTGTTTAGTGGCGAACCAATAAGCTTTATTGAATGGAAATCCACGTTCATATCACTGATTGAACAAAAGGGCATATCAGCAGCAGACAAGTTGTACTATTTGAAAAGATATGTAACAGGCCCAGCTCGAAAATGCTTTGAAGGGACTTTCTTTAGAAACAACGAGGAGGCATACAAAGATGCGTGGGACAAATTAAACCAAAGGTACGGCCAGCCATTCGTGATACAGAAGGCATTTAGGGAAAGGCTATCAAACTGGCCTAAGGTGCAGTCTAGAGATGCTGATGGACTAAGGGCATTTGCAGATTTCATAAATGCATGCATGCTTGCAATGCCTCATGTAAAGGGGCTACAGATACTTAATGACAGCGAAGAAAACCAAAAACTGCTGCACAAACTACCAGACTGGATAAACGCAAGATGGAACAGGCAGGTAACAAAGACTTTAATGGAGGGTGGTGAGTTTCCAAGTTTTAGTGCCTTTGCCTCCTTCCTCTCATTAGAAGCTGAAAAAGAAACACAAGGGAAATCAAAAGAAACAAGGCAAGTGTATTTAACACAAACACAACTGAACAAAGTGATAAAAGGACAATAACAAAAACACCTAACGGCTCTCCATGCACAATGTGCCAAGGCACCCATCAACTTCACAAGTGCCCTGACCTCTTGAAAATGTCTCTAGAAAACAGAAAGAAACATGTGAAAGACAATAGACTTTGTTATGGCTGTCTAAAACAAGGACACAGTGCTAAGGACTGCAAACGCCGACTCGTTTGTGAAACTTGCACAAAGCGACACCCAACATGTCTTCATGATAAAAATTTCAGGAACGGTCTGCAGAGAGAAACACGTGCAAGCACAAACAATCCATCTCAAGGTAACTTACCTGAAACAGCAACAGTTATGTCACTTAATGTTGCCAGATCTGAACAGTCAGTCAGCACCTCAATGATAGTTCCAGGCTGTCAACTACCACTAATCCACTCAAGGAAAAACTGGTCTATGCGTTATTAGACACACAGAGCGACACTGTATTCATTGATCAGGATGTCACACATGAGCTACAGGCAGATATTTGTCCTGTAAAGCTGAAACTAACCACTATGATGGGTAGAAATGCAGTTGTAAGCAGTGGAAAGGTGTCTGATCTCTTAGTGAGAGGTTATAACTCAGCCACAGTCATAAAGCTCCCCACTGCATACACAAAGGATTACATACCTGCTAACAGAGAACACATACCTACATGTGAAACAGCCAAACAGTGGAGTCACTTCCTATCGATTGTAGACAAGTACATCTCCTCATAGGTTATACTTGTCCTAGAGCTCTCGCACCCAAACAAGTCATTTTAGGTAAAGTAAATGAGCCCTATGCCATTCACACTGATTTAGGATGGAGCATAGTTGGAAACTCGACACCATGCAACGAAACAGATTTGGAGAGCAGTCTCTGTCACCGAGTCACCGTTAAAGAAATCCCTCCCTCCACTCCAGCAGATGCAATACGTGCTTTGGAAAGAGATTTTAAAGAGACTGACGGGAATGAGAAGACTGTGTCGCAAGAAAATTTAGTATTCCTTCAGAAACTCGACCACGGCATAACACAGACTGAAAGTGGACATTTTGAAATGCCATTACCATTCAAAGAGAGACCACAAATGCCAGATAATAGACAACTCGCTGAAATCAGACTAAACCAGCTCAAACGCAAATTCAGAAAAGAAGAAAAATACAAAAAAGACTACATGAAACACATGAGCGACATCATCAAAGAAGGTGATGCCAAAGAGACTGATGATAATGGACTGCCCGGAGAGACGTGGTACATACCACACCACGGCATCTATCATCCAAAGAAACCCGAGAGGTTGCGCGTGGTCTTCGACTGCTCCGCAAAGCACAAAGGTACCTATCTTAACGAGCATTTACTGAATGGTCCTGACATGATCAACAACTTAACTGGTGTGCTTGTGCGCTTCAGACAGCACCAAGTAGCTCTCATGTGCGACATTGAAAAAATGTTTCACCAGTTCCAAGTCAAAGAAAATGATCGCAACTACTTGCGCTTCGTATGGTGGAAAGATGGAGACATGAACAGCCAACCACGAGCATACAGGATGACAGTACACCTCTTTGGCGCCGTTTCATCACCCGGTTGTGCCAACATTTAGCCAAAGAGAACAGTTCTGCATATCCAGTTGGCTCACAATTCATAGCAAGAGACTTCTATGTAGACGACGGAGTCACTAGTGCAGAGACAGTAAATGATGCTGTACAACTGGCAAAGGAAGCACGTGAACTATGTGCAAAAGGTGGACTAAGGTTACACAAATTTGTGTCCAACAACTCGGAAGTTTTAAAAAGCATCCCAATTTCAGAGCATGCAACAGATACAAAAACAAAGGACTTGACGTTCAAAGAAACTCAGACAGAAAGAGCACTTGGTATTTATTGGAATGTGAAGAAGGATTGCTTTACATTCAACATCACACTAAAGGACCAACCACCAACCAGGCGTGGCATCTTGTCCACAGTCGCAGCAATATACGACCCCCTTGGTTTCATTGCTCCCTATGTGCTCAAAGGAAAGGGGATTCTCCAAGAAATGTGTCGTCAAGGAACAGACTGGGACGACCCGCTACCTGAACATCTTAAGCCACGGTGGGAGTGCTGGAAAGGAGATCTACACAATCTAAAAAATTTGCAAATCAGAAGATGTTATGTTCCTGCAGATTTTGGAGAAGTGGTAAAAAGAGAAATACACCACTTTTCTGATGCAAGCACCGCAGGATATGGACAGTGCTCTTATCTCAGACTCATAAGGGAAGACATTCACTGTACCTTCATCATGGGCAAAGCACGAGTCTCTCCAACAAAAGTCACCACAATCCCAAGGTTAGAACTCACCGCAGCCACAGTATCAGTCGCTGTAAGTAACACGCTAAGAGAGGAACTGCTCTATGACAATGTTGAAGAGTTCTTCTGGACAGACTCAAAGGTCACACTAGGATACATAAACAACGATGCGAGACGTTTTCACACGTTTGTTGCCAATAGAGTGCAGAAAATCCGCAACAGTACTTCACTGCAACAATGGTTTTATGTGCCTACCAACAAAAACCCAGCAGACATGGCATCCAGGGGCACATCTGTAAATGAATTGCTTTCATCTAATTGGTTCACAGGCCCTCACTTCCTGTGGGAAAAGAAAATACAGCTTCCAACAAAAGAGACCGCCGTACTTCCAGTAGGAGATCCAGAGGTGAGAAAGGTACAGACACTAAACTCAGAAACGGTTGAACATACAAACCTTAGTGACCGGCTCACAAAATTCTCATCCTGGTCCCGTGCAGTCAGCGCAGTCGCACGTCTCAGACGATACCTGCTCAAAGACAAATCAAAGACACTCACAACTGTAACTGAAAGACAAAACGCAGAAACTGTGATTATCAAAGACTTACAAAGACAAGCATATCAAAACGAAATAGAGACATTAAACAAAGGCAAACAACTTCCAAAGAACAATAAAATGTACAACTTGGATGTTTTCTTGGACAAGGACAATGTGCTCAAGGTGGGAGGAAGGCTCCAGCACTCATCTCTTCCTAGCTCATTGAAACATCCCACAATCATACCCAGAGAACATCACGTTACAAAACTGATAATTGCTCACTGTCACGAAAGGGTCAATCATCAGGGAAAGGGCTTCACAATGAACGAGATACGATCCAATGGCTATTGGATTCCAAAGTTGAGTCAAACGGTTGCATCCTACATACACCATTGTGTGTTTTGTCGGAAACTAAGGAGACCTGTGGAAGGACAAAAAATGAGAGACTTACCCACAAAAAGAGTGGAATACTCTCCGCCTTTTACATACTGTGGTATGGATGTTTTTGGACCGTTCTTGACCAAACAAGCAAGGAAAGAATATAAAAGGTATGGCCTCCTTTTCACATGCTTTTTTTCACGTGCAATTCATGTCGAAATGTTAGAGGATCTATCAACGGACGCTTTTATAAATGGACTCAGATGCTTCATCGCTCTAAGAGGCTCTGTCAGGCAAATAAAATGCGATCAGGGTACTAACTTTGTAGGTGCTAAAAACGAACTGAATGTAGCACAAGACGAAATCGACACTGACAAACTAACAACCTTCCTTGCAGAAAAACAATGCGACTTTGTCCTAAACACACCTCATGCTAGTCACGCAGGTGGAGTATGGGAACGACAGATACGGACTGTGAGAAACGTTCTTAATGCAACATTGGCTCTCACACCAGGTCGACTCACCGACTCTTCACTCAGAACCTTCTTGTATGAAGCAGCTGCTATAGTAAACAGCCGCCCCCTGACAACAGACGATCTCAATGATCCAAACAGTTTGGAGCCGCTAACTCCAAATCATCTTGTCACAATGAAAACCTCCATTCCTCTGCCTCCCCCAGGACAGTTCGTTAAGGAGGACTTGTATGCACAAAAACGATGGCGTCAAGTGCAGTACTTGCTCGAACAGTTTTGGAGCAGATGGAAAAGGGAGTACCTGCAGAACATAATGGTCAGACAAAAATGGCACAAGCCTAAAAGAAACCTGCAAATAGGAGATATAGTAATGGACAAGGATGAAATACAACCTCGATCCCAGTGGAAACTTGGACGAATCTTGGACACTGTGAAAGATACAGATGGACTTGTCAGAAAGGTCAAAATAGGCTTTGCAGACAGAAATCTTACCAAAAGGGGTAAACGTGTGAACAAAATGTCTGTAGTAGAACGCCCAGTTCATAAGTTAGTTCTGCTACTATAAGATTGTGAAAAGCAAATTTACAATGCTTAAGTGTATTGAAATGTCGAAGTTACAGTTGTAACATGTTTACAAGGTTATTTCTATATTCTGGTTAAGTAATTTTTAAGAAATTATTTGTGTTTTATGTGTGTGTAACAGCAAATAATTTGATGGGAGTGTAAAGACCAACAGAGTAGTTAAGTACCATTTTGATTATAGTTACGCTATAAGGTTTCATTATTACGGTATCGAGCTTCACTTGGCAACCATAGAAACCGGAAGTATGGTAACGGAAATCAGTTTAACGAACGACGAAGAAGACGAAAGAAAGGTCTGAAAAGGTTCACGGAAAAAACAGTTAAAACTACAAGGTTTAGCTTCGGTCAATTGGGGAACAAGGTTTGTAAATTTAACGAAGCTTATATTTGAGCTACTTAAAAATGTTCATCGCAAAATGTATAATTTGGTAATACTAACGGATTGAAACTAATGTAATGAGCTGTGTAACGGTCGAAATGTGATGGTAATGCATGGTTTATTTGTTTTTACCCAGCTCTTACGTTGGTTAATGACATAGACAGCAATTAAAATCATTTAACCATCAGTTCTGGCCTTCTCAATATTGACTGGATGCTACAGTAACAGAACTTCAGTTTTGGGTATGGAAAAGGAGGAGACACTCTTCAGATATGGATTTTATTCTCATGTCTTTGTGTGCAGCAGATGCATACAGTTAAATTATTCACTCTCAAAATTAAACAAACTTCTGCACAAACACTCAAGTTTCAACATGTAATGTACACAGTTGGAAATGCTGCAGACTCGTTCTCTCTCTGTCTGCCTTCTCTGGCATGCTCAGATGTTTTAAGGAGTCTCTGCTATCACTGTAATGAGAAACAGCAGTTACAAATTATGTCAACCAGCTTGATGAGCTACACCACTCCCTCTCTCCCACAGACAGACATGTGACCACGCCCCCATCACCACAGTATCCATCCATCCATCCATCGTCAACCGCTTATCCTGTGTACAGGGTCGCGTCACCACAGTATGTTTAAGTTAATTTATGTATTTGACCACTGAGGGGTGACTGGTGCCGGTTTCACATATCCTCCGTGAGCGGGATGTGAGCAGCATATTTTCATTTCAGCATCAATGTAAACAGATTACATCCTTCACATTGTAAGCGTGATTCACGAGGTGAAGCGTCCCAGATGCTGTAGTGACCGGAGAGCTTCGGTGTGCGCCAATTTTTACAGCGTAACTCATGCTGAACTCTGCGACTCTGGGTGCACTACAAAATTTTAATAATCAGGAAATTATAGAAGCGAAACAAAAGCAGATAAAAAATATTTAAGCCAAACCTACAATACACTACAATTTCAAACACAAAATAACTAAATAAAGGACAGACTAAATAAATAAATAAACTGCCTACATTTTTGCCCATGTTGTATATATATATATATATATATATATATATATATATATATACAACGTCTGTTTAGAAGAGGTGGATTACTGGTATTAAAATTAATGTGAGAAATTAGAACACCAGCTTTACAGATAAAAGAGCCAATAACTTTTAGATAAAGACATAGCCCGTCAATCAACTCAAGAACGTGCATGCGCATTTTCTGATCCAGCTTGAAAAAAGCGTTTTTTAGAGTATTCTGAGGTGAAGCAGCACAATTTATTATACTATTGTTGTCGTATTTTACTGGAGACTTCTATTCTTTGATCGTAATAATGACCAACCATTTTGGAGATTTCAGACTTTTCCCATTGAAGTAGATAGAAGCTGTACTTTTATGCCACTTTTGCAAGCTGTCCAGCCTGCCCGAGAGCTTTCTAAAGATGACTGCAGTTGACTGACTTGCCTTGAAAGGGACTTCGATATATTAACCAATCACGACCAAGTACACTAATATACATGTGCAAGTGACTGCCCGCCTTTGCGGTAGGAACCTAGACAAGAGACACGGCCAATGTGAAAGCCCAAACATGACACATTGCTCACACCTCGCTCACGCCTCGCTCACGCCCAGCTTACGCCCGCTCATGGAGTATGTGTAAATCCGGTGTAAGGGTTTGACCCATGTCAGTAATGTAGTAACAGTGCTTTCTCATTTAGCCTGGCTCCCGGAGAATGAATATACAAGATGTAATTAATTCATTGATCAAATTAAGAGTTTTATTGTGTTTCAGTTTTTGGTCATTAATGTATCACATGTAATTACTAACACAAATGTATTCTTAACATTCATCACTAAAAGTATATGTGGTGTGTGAAGTGTGGTCATCTGTCGGTCTGCGAGAGAAAGAGATTTATGGAGAGCTGTCCAACACCTTTGTGTGTTTGTCTTTTTGGTTATGTTCATAATTAAACTATTATTTATATTGTCAAGCCGGTTCTAGCTCTGTTGCGTTTGGAAGTATTGTTCTCTCGTCATGATTGTTCCAGCTGGATAAGGCCTGTGTTCCAGTGAGGCCTGATTCAACCTTGAGGGAAAAATTGCCTATGTTGTAATCTGTTAAATTATGCCATTGTTGGGATTGTTTGTAAGAGATTATGTCAATTCATTTGCATATGCCAATAATTACTGTTGTTTCAGTTATCTGAGTTAGTTTGAGGTTAGATCCTTGACTCATTTTCTGTTTCTGTCTTCTGCCTTTGGAAATGTGGAGAAATTTGTCTTAAGTAAACTCTCTCTCAACTGACTGAAACTCAGCTTTTACTCCTGGTCTTCATTTTTCAGGCTGGTCTCTCTAATGGGTCTAACTACATTCCTTTACAAAGGCCACATGTGAGCTCCAATTTACAGGTGAATTGCTTTCTAAGGGGTGCCTAAAGCGAGTTGTAAAGGGAGTTGTTTTTAGATGTAAATGATGTAATACACTGAAGAGGAATGCATATTTTATTAAGTCTACCCCAAACCCGAACCTAACACCTAACCATCAGTGGAGTAAAAGGTTAATCTTAGAGGGGAAAAGGGAACCTCTGACTCACGTTTTCTTGATTGATTATGATTAATGATTACTTCCTAGTATCAATACGAGACAAGAACCCTGGTCTTCCATGCTAGGGACACAGCACACTTCCATGCATGCCATAAGGGAGGTAAGTCATTTGAACTGATTCAAGAATGTCTGATGGGAGATGGTGCTTGTCAGTAATTCTGCATGATGGGTCCCATGCCAGGTTACTGGAACATTTGAAAGCAACATGCTGAATTCCCATGTGATAATGTTGTTGATACATTAGAAAATGTAAGAATATGATTAACTGCTTCTATACCATTTGCATGCTACTAAGTGTAAGTGTCTACTAAAGCTCAATATTTTTTTTAAAGCTTCAAAGTCTACAAACCCTACAAATTTAGCAAATACTGTGACTATGTCTTCCTCAGAATTTCTTATTGTAGCAGCCTAGAATATTGTAAGCAAAACTAAATCCCTTTGATTCCTGAGTTATGAAAATTGTTTAGAAGCCAACCAATTGGATTGGACCTGGTGATTTCGGCCAGCTCTTACCATTTTTGCATGCAACATGCATCAGATGGCTTGAGAACAGTATGTGGGGGTTTTCTTGTTTTTCCCTACACATCATTTTGGAAATTAAAAGCATCAGAGACATGGACCTCATTCCAAATCACAACATAAACAGACTTTCTTGAGATGAGAACAGAGAAGAAGCATCAAAATCCATTAAAATTCATAGAATTTGAGCAGTTTTCGATAACGCATGGGAGATTCAGAGTGAAACCCAGCTCATCTTCTCTCCTTTCTGTCCACAATTCTGAGTTTCCTTATTCTCACAGATATGTTGTAGATTTAGAGCAATGAAGTGAGGTATGATTTTGCTTCTCTGGCTTCTATTCAGGGCTGCTGCACTTTAAAAGACAAATCAATTTAGATCCATGACAACTCACAGGAATGAAGAGTGCAGAAATTAAAACTGACACAGTCTGCCTACCTGCACACTATTGGGGCTCAGTTCCCCTTCTGTCACTCACTCGAAATTGTGTCGATTGTAGTGACACAAGGGCTCTTTCTTAAGAGCCTCACGTACCTCTGAACCTCTGAATTGGTAGACAGAATTTGTCCCGCCCCCGGACAAACGGGTATAAAGGGAAGCAGGTGTTCGGAGTGGTGATGGTGTAGTGGGCTATAGCACATAATTGTTAATTAGAAGGTTGCTGGTTCGATCCCCATGGCCACCATCATTGTGTCCTTGAACATGGCACTTAACTCCAGGTTGCTTCAGGGGGGTTGTCCCTGTAATAAATGCACTGTAAATTGCTTTGGATTAAAGTGTCTGCCAAATGTGTAAATGTCTGTCAGTCAGATTTTTTCTTCAGAGCCAAGCGGTTGTGCAGCAGCAAGCTGAAGTTCACTACTGTTCCACTCACCTCTGTTGGCAAAGCACTGCTGTTGGACCTACGATGCATTACCAGTGGCTTTCTCCCTCTCTGCACGCTGTGCAGTCCACGCCCCTGGGCGCTTCGATAGCACTTCTGTCTGAAAGAGTGTTCTCTCCTAAAATATTATTTTCCCTCTAAAGGAGTTTATTTTCACTCACAAGAGAGCAATACACAGCAGGCATTGAATATACTTTTCAGGATGCATCTTTTTAAAGATGCCTTTCCGCCTGGATGCGGTCTATATCTCTCCAAGACTGATGGTCATAGATGCTGCCTCGTGTGCCTGGGTAGCGATCACACTGAGGCAGCATTTGTGGATGGTTCATATACACACTGCGAGAATATGACAATGGCAGGGTTGTGGTCGCGGCTTTCATTTCTCAAAGTGAATGCCACTTCAGCCGCCCCCAGCGTCGTTCCTTATTCCCACGGGATTGAGGACGACCCGGCTGGCGATGGAGGCAATTTTGGGATGGCAGCAGGCTCGGTTTTGCCTGGTAAATCCCCACGAATCACCTGCCCCCCGGCACGGAGAGCATTAAGTCATCTGATGCAGAGGACTCGATTGGGCTGCCACCTTTGGGTCAGCCCACCCAGTCTGTTTGCCCTGGAGCTGGTATCAGGACCACTCCATCCCCCAGTGGAGGGCCGGGAGAAAAATCATTATTTTTCTTATTTTGTACCACATTTTCAATAAAAGAGCGATTTCCTCACTCCCTGGGTCACCCAGCCAGTGCAGGCCGTTCTCACGGCACCTCTGCATCAAAATCCTACAGTCCCGCTTCCCTGGACACATGATAGTCATGTCACCTGTTCCCCCTTTAGGGGTGCTGGGAACCTAAGGCCTGTAAATGACACCTTTTTCTTGTGGCGTTGGGGAGAGTTACGTGTGGCTGATACAGTTGCTTCTAGCACGCAGCAGCCTGCTTGCACCTGTGTCAGCACTTCACGTAACACGGTCCAGTGCATGGCACTTTTAAATGGGACCCCTTGTGTCACTACATTTGACACAACGTTGAGTGAGTGACAGAAGGGAACGGTGGTTACAACAGTAAACATGACGATTTCCTTGCTCTTCTGATGAGAATATGTCATTTTCAACACTCCTATTGCCCTTCCTCCTGAACACACTTAATGAAGAAGAGGGAGGGTTATATGCAGAGAGGGAGAGAGAGATCTTCAAAGAGAAGTACACTTTAAGGGTGTGTGTGAACCTCTTTCTAGCTTCAAAGAACACAGTCATGAGAGTTCTGTACAGAGGGTGGACTGATACATCCACTTCAGTAAAAACACTGCACATGTACACACACGACACTGACAAACATTTATAAAAATAAAATAAGACACACTAGCATAAATGCACAGAAATGCATGTATATGCAAACATGAACTTGTATTTAACATGTAACTTTTAAATGCACACAAAGAATGTTAACAAAGATAAATGTAGACTCTTTTAAACTACCAATCAACACATCTCTACACTTTGGTGATGCACTGTACTTAGCCTGGCTAAGGGTACTTAAGATTATTGTGAGAAACTCTTTGCAATAAAATAGCTGGCGCTGGGTCTGGTAAATGGTTGAGCCATTAAATTGACTTTAATCATTTGTTAAAATTGCGTTACAAAGACTCTTGTTTAGAAAAAGCAGACACAAAAAATGAAATTATACTGCAGGTTCATGAAGAGGACAGATTTCATCAGATTTTTAAATACACTGAATGTATTATAGACCTATCTGTGGAGATCACATCAATATTAAAACAAAGCCAATTCCCAGACATTTTAGCAGAATGTATTAATTTTAGCCAATTTTGAAATCCCGGCTGAATGCTTTTTTCAGGTTTGAATAAGAAGAAATGACAAATGGTCACCCTATGTAATATGCACCGGTTACCCTCTCTAATTGTACTTTAGGATTAATTTTGTGAAAAGAATCCACATGAAGAAGTTTTTTGTAAAGAAAGACATCGACACTACTGCAAAGATGGGTGTAGAAAAGGGTGGCAGTTCTGTACTCCTGTGTGTTCATGTTGACTGATCTCGACTGACTGAAGAAATTAACCAGAAAATGATGTTGCGTCAAAGTAGGTGGAGCACTGGGTGATGCCAACCTATCATGTGGACTAATGGCCAAAACAATTATTTACTTAAAGTTCACGCTGGCAAGCTGGTCAGATTTTGTTTTAAATTAAGTCACACCTGTTCTTTTTTTAGATTTCACTAGAAGTATGTTGCACCTTTAGTAGCAAGTCAACAAGATGTCCTTGAGCACACCTGTATATCACACTTTGCTCTCAGAATAAGGACTGTGGTTGATCACTTTACATGTCGGTCAGAAAATCCCTTACTGTCATTCCCAGCTAGAATATGCTGCCATGTGGACCAAACTTTGTGCTGATAGACAAAAGTCTGGCAACCCAAGACTAGTCAATTAAAAACCAGAATACAATACAATACAATTGTGTCATAGGATGTAGATTGCACACTGTTACAACTGGTTTTTACACCAACTACACCCAAGCCAGTCAGACTGATTGCACAGTGAATTCAGAAACAGTAGGATGGCTTTTCCTGAGCTAAACTCTGTTTGTGCTTACTGAAATGCGAAGCACTGCCCCCAGTGGCTGATGTGAGAAGTGTTTTTGAATGTAAGGAAACATGTGAGCTCCAGTTTCTGGATGAAATGCCCACAGAGGGGCGCCAAAAGCGAGTTGTAAAGGGAGATGTTTGTAGCTGTAAAGGATGTACAGTAATCCACTTAAGAGGAATGCATTTTTTATTAAGTCTACACCTCAACCCCAACCCCACACCTAATAGTCAGTGGCGTAAAAGTGTATTCTTAGTGGGGAAAAAGGGAACCTCCGAATCACATGTTTGCTAACGTGATTACTTCCGGGATTCAACACGAGACAAGAACCCTGGTCTGCCACGCTGCAGATGCTAAATGCTTCCATTTGCGCCACAGAAGAATGTAAACACATATGAACTGTTTGATGTGAAACGGCACTTGTCAGTAACTTGGCATAATGGGGCCAATGCCAGGGTACCGGAACGTTTGGAAGCAACATGCTGACTTCCTGTGTAATCATTTTGTTGCTACATTAGAAAATGTAAGAATAGGATTAACTAAGAATCTCAAACAAAGCTAAATATTTTTTTAAAGATTCAAAGTCTACAAACACTACTCAGACTTGGAAAATACTGTGACAAATAGTAATGGCAGCACTTTAACAGCCAGAACTTTTTCACATTGGCAAGCTGTGTAAACCACTGCAACATTTCTTTGGCCAGATTTTGTTTGAAATTACTTCATACCTTTATTTATTTAGCTAGAAGTACGTTGCCTCCTTTAGTAGCAATTAAACTAGATGTTGTTGAGCGCACCTGTATATTACATTTTGTTCTCAGAATAAAGGGGTGGGGCTGGGGCTGCAATGTGGGGCAGAATAAGCTGCAATGTAGACCCAATTTTGTGTTGATGGTAAAACGTTTCTTAACCCAAGACTAGTTGATTTAAAACCAGCATAAGGAAATGTCATTTAGAGTCATTTCCATATCAGACACACACAGAGCTCATCTTTTAATTACATCTGTAATGAGAGCACACCCACAGTCGAGTATCGACAGCTCTCAAAGTCTCTTGACTCAAGGGCTCTGTGAGGGCCTGATGCAGGCCTCAGGTGTTTGTGCATGATTTAATTTTATAGGCAAAGTGTTCATTTAGCACAGTCTGTGTATATGAAAATAGCATCAGTGTAATTAAGTCAGAGATGAAGGCACTGAACAGGAAATACTACACGGAACAAACCGGAAAATTCTGTGTGAGTGGAGTAGCTTTCATACACAATCGGACTAATCAGGGCCCATCTTGCACCATACACACAAACTCATCTGAAAAGTGCCTCCTGTGTGCTGTTTGAGGAGGCAATATACATATGTGTTTGTAGTGTAAAGATATTCACAGTGGCTGACAGAGGTGGGAAAAGTAGCCAAAAACTGTACTCAAGTAAATGTACAATTACTTCAAAAACATAATTACTCAAGTAGAAGTAAAATTACTAACATAAATAAATACTTGAGTAAGAGCAAGAAAGTATCCAATTAAAAGAGTACTCAAGTAGTGAGTAACTCGTTACTTTCACAAATGACATAATAGACATTTACTACCCTATATTCCATTACATAACACACATTGAACATGTACTACAGAAGTATTATTATTATTAATGGAAATTCTGTCATCAATCACCATCATGTTGTTCCAAAAACGTATGACTTTCTTTCTTCCACGCAACACAATATGGAGACATTAGACAGAATGTATGCCTGAGTCATTATTTACTTTCAGTGAATGTTTATATATATATATATATATATATATATATATATATATATATATATATATATATATATATATTAGGGCTGTCAATCAATTACAATCTTTCATTGAATTAATTACATGGTGTCCTGATTAATTAATCAAGATTAATCGCACATACAAATATTTGCTGAGAAAGCCCCTCATATAACAATAACTCAATATATAATGTTCTGGGCGCACTCTCAATAACGGTCCCCCAGGTGGACAGAGCGGTTGCGACCCACCTGTGTCCCGAGAATGCCTCCACCTGGCGGGACCATCCGGTACTCCCCTCCAGAGCCTGTAGGATGACGTCATCATTGACCTCCAAAGCCTACAGCACCACCGGACAGGCTGCCTCTGCCCTGCATGCCACGGCTCTCCTGCAGGTCCATCAAGCCACTCAAAGTTCTGCACCTTGGTTGTCCCGATCCTGACGTGCAGCAGGAATGGCACTCTGCCACCAATCCCCCTACGACCAAGCAACAGGCAGCTCCGCCTCAACCTGGGCCCAGCTCTCATCTCCAGCGTCGAGCATCTCACAGGCGGCGTATGCCCTCCATCTCCAGGACCCCTTCCAGGACCAGAAAAGCTCAGAAGCACTCCTGAGACGGGCTACCCAGGCAGTCAGATGGTATCCACATTCTCAATAAAAGAGCGATTTCCTCACTCCCTGGGTCATCCAGCTGGTGCGTGCCATTCTCACGGCACCCCAGCCACAAGACTCTACAGTCCCGGCTCAATGGACACAGCTCTCTCGCCTCCGGACTCGCGACTGCCCAGCCCCAGCAGGCCAGTGCTGACGAGTTCCGAAGAACTCTTTCTCTGTCTCCAAGCCGCCCCCTGCCGGGTGTATGGAGGGAGGTAAGTCCTTTGAGTCTTTTCTCAGCACACAAGCCTCGGGGCGCTCTTTGCTTCCCGATGCGCTATTACCTGCTCCCCGTCGCGCTGGCTAGCCAGTACCATCCTACTCAGATTCAGTTCTCCTGGCTCCCGCCTCGTTTCACCGGTATTCGCTCCACCACTGTACACGGTGAAAAAGCCAGCGCCTTACGAGCAGAGATCACAACTCTGCTTCTCAAGGATGCAATAGAGCCCATCCCTCCGACCGAGATGAAGAAAGGTTTCTACAGCCCTTACTTCATCGTACCCAAAAAAGGTGGCGGGTTGTGACCAATCTTGGACCTGCGAGTTCACAACCGGGTTTTGCAAAAACTCCAGTTCAAAATGCTCACGCAGAAACAGATTCTTACCTGAATTCGACATCTAGATTGCTTCGCAGCAGTAGACCTGAAGGATGCGTACATCCACATCTCAATCTTGCCTCGACACCGACCCTTCCTACAGTTCGCATTCAACGGCCAGGCTTATCAGTACAAGGTCCTCCCCTTCGGCCTGTCCCTGTCCCCTCACGTCTTCAAGAAGGTCGCAGAGGCGGCTCTTGCCAACCTGCCGCAGCACGAAGGCGGATGCGCTGTTGAGGCAGGTTTCGCCCAGCGTAGAGTGGAGGCTCCACCTCCAGGTGATCCAGCTGATTTGGCACCAATTCGGCATGACATAGATAGATCTCTTTGCCTCCCAGGACAACTCCCAATGCCCGCTCTGGTACTCCCTGACAGAAGCTCCTCTCGGTACAGACGCACTGGCACACAGCTTGCCCCGGGGGCTGCGCAAATACTCATTTCCCCCAGTGAGACTCCTTGCACTGGTGCTGTGCAAGATCAGGGAGGACGAAGAACAGGTCACATTGGTGGCTCCTTACTGGCCCAGCCAGTCGGATCTTACGCTCCTCGCGACAGCACCTCCCTGGAAAATTCCCCTGAGGAAGAACCTTCCGTGCCCAGACCTCTGGAACGTCCACGTCTGGCCCCTGGCTTCCTAAAACCCTACAAAAAGCTTGTAAAAATTGCTCTTTTGACAAACTAACATCAAAGCTAAACTAAGATAAACTTATGTCATGTGTTTATGAAGCAGAATTCTGTTCTTGCTGCAAAGCTCCTTCATAGGGTTTACCCCATTTTTCATGTCAAAAGATTATTTCAGCTCTGTAAAGGTGTTGCATGTAAAAATGTTCCAGGGGGTAATTACAGTCAGAAACTTTTAGTTAAATAAACAGCATGAGCAGAGGATGAGTCAATCGAGGCCAGCACAGAGCACTGACAAATCTAAATAGACCTTTTTGGTGGTGAATATTTCATATTTTAAATTTACTGAAAATATACAGGCCACATATACCAAGTTCAGGCTCTGGTTATGGCCATGTCAGGTCATGTAAATGAGCTTGTTAACTGTGTCTATCTCTAGACTTTGCTGAGCATGGCATAAACCTACCTCCTCTCCAAGGGTCATATTCTCTACAATGGTGCATTTGCGAGTGCAGAGTCTGCTCTCATTCACATCTCTCACAGAGAGAAAAAGGCAATAATCTCCTGAGATATTTAAAATGTTTCAATTACACAGACATATGAAAAAACTCTGTCGCTCCCTTGATTACTGAGGTTTGTTACAGCAACAATAATACAAGAATGCACATGAAAAGACATAATATACTCAAAGTTATTTTGAACACAAAAATGTTAGACATAATGACAGCCTTTGGTCACCATTCACTTTTAATGCATTTGTTTTTTTACCCACACAATGAAAGTGAATGGAAAATGTACCTTCATGTATTTCATGAAAGAAAGTTGCCAGGGTTAAAAACAACATGGGGATGAGTATATTATGACAGATTTGTTATTTTATGGTGAACTATCCCTTTAAGTATTTATAAAAATATTTTTATAAAAAAATATCTAAAATGTTTTGTATGAGATCTTTAAGCAACCTTTATGATGCACGTGGATAACTTGATTTTTTTTCAGAAGCACAGAGTGTAACTTCATAATATCCCCCATAATAGAGTCAAATTAGTGCTGCCAGTATTTTTCAGCCAGTTTTGATTTGATCAATCATGTTCTTGATAAGAATCACACACAGGCTGTTGATGGGACTCATATTAGCCACATGGTGTCTCATCAGAGCTGAGCTGAGCTGAGAGAGAACAGCATGTCTGTTTTTGACAAACCAGACTGTGGCTTCTCTCACAGCTGTGCTGCCTGAGGTACAAGTCATATGAACTCTGTCAGGCGGCTTCAAACAAATCAAATTTTCCTCAGAAAGAGAGGAATGAAAGCCATAGTGAGTGCGTGAGATAGATAGATAGAGAGAGAGAGAGAGAGAGAGAGAGAGAGAGAGAGAGAATCACAGGGAAGAGAAAAGTCATATGAGAGTAAACATATTAGAAAGGGCAAGAGCCTAAAATGAACCTAAAATGAGTCCAAATGTGTCAACAAAACGTCTAGGTTATGTATGTAACCTCCGTTCCCTGATGGAGGGAACGAGACGTTGTGTCAGAGAAGCGACACTAGGGGTCTCTCTTGAGCGCCGATATTCACCTCTGGACTATGAAAAAAGGCCAATGAGAGTTGGCAACCAATATTTGCATGTCCCGCCCCCGAACATACGGGTATTTAAGCGGCGCAAATACGGGAGTTCATTCAGGATTTTTCTGAGGAGCCGGAAATGGTCCGGCCACAACAGTGGCTCGGCTCAGCGACATGGCAGGGAAGACACAACGTCTCGTTCCCTCCATCAGGGAACGGAGGTTACATACGTAACCTAGACGTTCCCCTTCTGTCGCTCTCTCCACGTTGTGTCAGAGAAGCGACACTAGGGGTCCACTTATAAACGCGCCATGTGCTGAGCCGTGTACGTGAACTGCTGATACAGGAGTGAGTAGGTATTCTTACGTGCAGGATGACCAACTGTATCAGGCTGCAAGTACCCTTCCCCAATGCCCCATTTAAGCCATCAGGATTCCTTATCGTTACCCTGGAGGGGAACAAGGTGCTGGCCGCCAACCTGGGAATGGGCCAAGCCTGGCCGGGCCTCTTTTCTCTCTATGTTTCTCGCATAGAGCAACTTAGGCAGGGGCCCTTACACGCATTGAGGGAAGGGCGTCTTAGCCCTTATTCAGGAAGGAGAAGACCCTGCGGAGGCCACGCCTACCCGAGAAGGGAGGCAAGTTTAAGTGGCAAAACCATCAGAGGCCTGCTTAGGGCCTATGTGGAAAAGTCAGTGCGGTGGTGGATCCAGCCTATAGAGGGGGGAACATACAGCACGGCAGCCGAGGCAGCCATGACTGCCTAAGGGAAACACAGGAGTCAGCTCGCCAGAGGGGACAGAACCGTGGTGTTACACACAGGGGGAGTCTGAAGGAGGCCTTACCTGTGGAGCACCTATACCAGTACAGGGTAGCTTACGGTACCCGCAGTGGCTTGGGTCAGCGAGTTCCTCCGCTGAACTGCGACCCACGAGGGCTAGGGAGGAATCGACCAGTGTCCCAAACCTGAGATCTCCTGGGAATGAAGGCGCACTGTTTCCCTGGTTAGGGGAAGGGCGCTAGGTGCAAGCGATTCACCTGGTCAGATCGTGGGTGTGCCACCGAGTTCTCACGGGCTCGGTACCTGAGAGAACACGGGACGATACTGACTCAACTCGGAGATTGTAGAATCTCGCAAAAGTGTTAGGTGTTGCCCAGCCCGCTGCTCTACAAATGTCTGCTAGGGTAGTGCCCCTAGCCAGTGCCCATGAGGACGCTAACACTCCTGGTGGAGTGAGCTCGGACCCGCAAGGGGGCACGGCCTGGGTGTGATAAGCCAGGGAAATGGTGTCGACAACCCAGTGGGCGAGTCTCTGCTTGGAGACAGCATTCCCTTTCTGCTGTCCCCCAAAGCAGACGAAGAGCTGCTCAGAGCGTCTGGTGCTCTGTGTGCGGTCCAGATAAATACGTAAAGCACGTACTGGACACAGCAGTGAAAGGGCTGGGTCTGCCTCCTCCCGGGGCAGCGCTTGCAGGTTCACTACCTGATCCCTGAAGGGCGTGGTAGGAACCTTGGGCACATAGCCTGGTCGCGGTCTTAGGATCACGAAAGTATCTGCCGGACCGAACTCCAGGCAAGCGTCGCTAACAGAGAATGCATGCAGGTCCCCGACCCTCTTGATGGAAGCAAGCACGATCAGCAGGGCAGTCTTGAGAGAGAGGGCCCTGAGTCCAGCTGAGTCAAGCGGCTCGAAGGGGGTATCTGAAGGCCCGTAAGGACGACCGAGAGATCCCAGGAGGGGAACAGGTTAGGCCGGGAGGGAGTTATCCTCCGGGCACCTTTTAGGAACCTGATGATTAAGTCGTGCTTACCAAGAGACTTGCCGTCTACCGTGTCATGGTGGGCCGCGATAGCGGCGACATACACCTTGAGGGTGGAGGGGGACAGCCTCCTCTCCAGCCTCTCCTGAAGAAACACGAGAACTGACCTAACTGCGCACTTCTGCGGGTCTTCGGCTCGGGAAGAACACCAGTCCGCGAACAGACGCCACTTTAGAGCGTAGAGATGCCTGGTAGAGGGGGCTCTGGCTTGATTGATTGTATCTATGACGGTCGGTGGTAGGCCGGCTAGATCTTCCGCATCCCGTCCAAGGGCTAGACGTGGAGGTTCCAGAGGTCTGGGTGCGGGTGCCAGAGCGTGCCCCGTCCCTGAGAAAGAAGGTCCTTCCTCAGGGGAATCCGCCAGGGAGGGGCTGTCGTGAGGAGCGTGAGGTCCGAAAACCAAGTCCGGGTAGGCCAGTAAGGGGCTACCAGAATGACTTGCTCCTTGTCCTCCCTGACCTTGCATAGCACCTGTGCAAGAAGGCTCACTGGGGGGAATGCGTACTTGCGCAGCCCCGCAGGCCAGCTGTGTGCCAACGTGTCTGCCCCGAGGGGAGCCTCTGTCCGGGCATACCAGAGCGGGCAGTGGGAGGTTTCTTGGGAGGTAAACAGGTCTACCTGAGCCTTGCCGAACCGGTCCCAAATCAGCTGGACCGACTGGGGGTGGAGCCTCCACTCTCCGCCGGGCAAGCTTTGTCTTGACAGCGCATCCGCTATCACATTGAGGTTGCCGGGGATGTGAGTGGCGCGCAGTGACTTGAGTCGCTGCTGACTCCAAAGGAGGAGACGACGGGCGAGCTGTGACATGTGGAGGGAGCGTACTCCACCTTGGCGGTTTATGTAGGCTACGACCGTGGTGCTGTCTGTCCTGACTAGGACGTGTTTGTTCCGAATTAATGGGAGAAAGTTCTGCAGGGCCAGAAAAACAGCCAGCAGCTCTAGGCAGTTGATGTGCCAGCGCAGCGGGCCTCGGTTCCACCGGCCTGCGGCTGCGCGCCCGTTGCATACGGCGCCCCAACCCAATTTGGAGGCGTCGGTTGTGACCAGAACGCGTCGGGACACCTGCTGCAAGGGTACTCCTGCCCTTAGGAAGCAGAGGTCTGTCCAGGGTTTGAAGGTTTGGCGGCAGGCAGAGGTAACTTTTATGTTGTGCGTGCCGCGGCGCCATGCTCGTCTCGGGACTCGAGTCCGGAGCCAGTGCTGAAGTGGTCTCATATGCATCAACCCCAGCGGCGCGGCCACCGCGGAGGATGCCATATGCCCCAGGAGCTGAAACATTTTAGCGGGACCATGGCGCCTGGCTTGAAGAAAGCGAGGCATTGCAGCACTGACTGAGCACGCTCGTTGGAGAGACATGCTGTCATTGGGACTGAGTCTAACTCCAGACCGAGAAAAGAGATGCTCTGGACCGGGGAGAGCTTGCTCTTTTCCCAGTTGACCTGAAACCCCAAACGGCTGAGGTGGCTGAGCACCTGGTCTCTGTGTGCGCATAGTAATTCTCGGGAGTGGGCCAGTATGAGCCAGTCGTCGAGGTAATTGAGTATGCGTATGCCGGCTTCTCGGAGCGGAGCAAGAGCTGCCTCTGCGACTTTCGTGAAGACACGAGGGGACAGAGACAGGCCGAAGGGGAGGACTTTGTACTGATACGCCTGGCCGTCAAACGCGAACCTTAGGAAGGGGCGGTGTCGAGGGCGAATTGAGACGTGGAAGTACGCGTCCTTCAGGTCTACCGCTGCGAACCAATCTAGATGCCGGACGGCAGATAGAATTTGTTTCTGGGTGAGCATTTTGAACAGGTGTTTGGACAAGGTCCGATTGAGAACTCGCAGGTCCAAGATCGGTCGTAAGCCGCCGCCTTTCTTGGGTACAACGAAGTAAGGGCTGTAGAAACCCTTCTTCGTTTCGGTTGGAGGGACAGGCTCTATAGCGTCCTTTAGTAGAAGGGAGGCGATTTCTTCGTGCAAGGACAGGGCATGTTGGCTGTGTACTGCGGAAAAATGTATGCCCACGAAGGGGGGCGGAGACCTGGTGTTACGATCCTCTGTATCTGTTTTGTGTGGGTGTTGTTCTGTATGTGTGCAGGGATTGGTTGCAGTCGGAGGAGCTACTGATCGGTGGATATACTGATTCACCGCCTTTAAAAGGGCGGCGTTAACTGAAGGTGGGAGCTCATTCTGGCGTTGGCCTTGTGGCGTGAGGAGCTCCGGATTCCTCCTCCCGTCGACAGATCCCAAAACCTTTAACCTGATTATGTTCGTTTGTTTGAGATGAGTTAAATCAGTTTTGTTTGTATGTTTTAGGAGCCTAGGGGTGTCCTGTCATTTTGTTTTGACTTTGTTTGCAATTTGTTTATTTATAGGGAGTTAGGGAAGTTTCTTTGTATTTGGTTTATTCTCCCGATTAGGTAATTTATATATGTTTGTTTATAAGTCTATTTTGTTTATTATTTTGACCTTGGGGCACCCTGAAGTCATTGCTCCTTAATTTATCATCTTTTCCACTTTAAATAAATTAAACTTTTTGTGGAACTTAAGTTTGTGTCTTTGGTGATCTGTCGGCTGGGGCTGTGTTCCGAAATTTCACGTCAAGCCGTCCTTGTAAGTGCGGGACGTAACACCTGGCAAACTGAATTGCGTAACCGAGTCGAATGGTCCGGTGCAGCCAGCGTGACGGGTTGGGCAGTGAGAGCCACGCCTCTAAACTCCGTGCTAGGCGCACCAAGGGGACGGGTTTTTTGGACGTACCCGGCGGGGCTTCGCAGCGGTGCGGAACAGGTAACGCGGCGTCAGGAGGCAACGTGGCGTCCTGAGGCTCTGGTGCTGAGAATGAACTCAAAGCACTTACCTTGCTCCGCGCACCCGGCAGGGGGCGGGTTTGTGACTGAGGAGGAGGTCTGATGTTGGCGTCCTCTGGACTCATCTGAACCGGCCGTCCGGGGAACAGTCGTGGCGCTGAAGGCGGGGACACCGCGTCCATGGAGCCGGGACTGTTGAGGCCTGAAAGCAGAGTGCCGTGAGAACGGCATTGCGGGCCATGTGCCCCAGAGACAAAGGAAATAGCTCTTTTATTGAGAATTTGGGTACCGCAGCCCGTGTTAGGGGGTGCGGCAAATGAAAAAACAAAGGATTCTCCTCCCGGCCCTGCACCGGGGGACGGAGCGGTCTTACCACCTCCGGAGTTAACGTCTTGGGCTCTGGGTGCGTTGTCTCAGGAGCGCCTGGGAGCCTTCCGGGTCCTCGAGGGGGGTCCGTGAGACAGGGGGGCGTGCGCTTCCCGCGGTTTGCTCGACGCTGGGGCTGAGAGCTGGGCCCGGGTTGAGGCGGAGCAGGGGTTTGCCTTCTGGCCGCGGGAGGACGCCCTCGGCGGGCAGATGGGGCATGGGCCGTGGCGGCAGGCTTGCGGCGAGGCATGATGTGAGAGATGGCCTCCGTCTGCTTCTTCACCATGGAGAACTGCTGGGCAAAGTCCTCGACGGTGTCGCCGAAGAGGCCGAACTGGGAGACAGGGGCGTTGAGGAAGCGAGTCTTGTCAGCTTCACGCATCTCGACCATGTTCAGCCACAGTTCACGTTCCTGGACCACTAGCGTGGCCATCGCCTGCCCGAGTACTTGCGCTGTGACCTTCGTCGCTGTCAGGGCGAGGTCGGTCGCTGAGCGCAGTTCCTGCAGCTTGTCAGGATCAGGGCCACCCCCGTGCATGTCGCGTAGTGCCTTGGCTTGGTGGACCTGCAGGAGAGCCATGGCATGCAGGGCCTTCGCTGTCAGCGAGGAGGTTGCTCTACAGGTCCGGGAAGGGAGTACGGGGCGACCTCGCCAGGTGGTAGGGGTACCGGGGCATAGATGGATCACAACCGCCCTATCCACCTGGGGAATCACCACGTACCCATGGCGCGCTCCGCCATCGAGGGTGGCGAGGGCGGATGAGCCTGTGGCGATGTGACGAGTGGAGAGGGGTGCTCTCCACGAAGACGTCAGCTCGTCATGCACTTCCGGGAAAAACGGGACCAGGGGGGCGAGGCTGTGAGCGGTGCCCAGACCCCAGGAACCAGTCGTCGATGGTTGTGGGGAGGATGGAGGGTTCCAATCCAGCCCACGCTGTCGGCTGCCCGGGAAAGCATGTTCTTCATCTGTGCGTCGGCCTCAGCCTGGGCGTGCAGGCCCGAAAGCAGCAGCCCAGGGGAGTCCTCAGCATCAGATAACCCGCCCTCCGATGCTGCGGCGAGCTCATCGGCTTCCATCGCAAGAGGGTCGGCCGACTGGCTGTGAGGCGAGTCACTGCTACCTCGAGCACGGACGGGAATCAACGAGCGTGTCGGGGCACGGGTGGTCCGAGGGGGCGTACCCGGCGGAGCTGCACCCGCTGCCATCCCCAAATCGCCTCCATCGCCAGCCGCATCGTCCTCAATCCCGTGGGAAGAAGGAGTGACACGGGGGGCGGCTGGAGTGGCTTGCTCACGGTAGTAAGCAAGCCGCGACCGCAACGTTGTCATGGTCATGTTCTCGCAGTGAGAACATGAACCATCCACAAACGCAGCCTCGGTGTGATCGCTACCCAGACACACGAGACAGCGCCTGTGGCCGTCGGAAGCGGAGAGCACTCTACCGCATCCAGAAACAACACAGGGGCGGAAGGGCATCTTTATAAAGACGCGTCCTTAAAAGGACGTTCAACGCCGCTGTGTTTTGCTCTTTTATAGGAAATTACTCTTTTAAATAAAATCACTCTTTTAGGGAAAAAGCTCGTGAGAGTTTTTAAATCTGCACTGTCGATGCGCCCAGGGGCAGGAATGCACAGCCGTGCAAACAGGAGAAAGCCGCTGTTGTGCGCCGTAGAATCCAACAGCATGCAGCAGAGGGATAACAGGAACTCGGTGTGTACACGCAGCAGTTGCAGACACGACCATCGGCTCCGAAGAAATGTTCTGAATGAACTCCCATATTTGCGCCGCTTAAATACCTGTATGTCCGGGGGCGGGACATGCAAATACTGGTTGCCAACTCTCATTGGCCTTTTTTCATAGTCCAGAGGTGAATATCGGCGCTCAAGAGAGACCCCTAGTGTCGCTTCTCTGACACAACGTGGAGAGAGCGACAGAAGGGGAACTGTCAATATCACAACACACAATGTTCCAAAACCTAGTGAGCTGTCTAATTAGAAAGCATTAAATGTGCACTCCCATTGCAATGTCTGTTCCAAAAGGTAGGCAGCCTGATTATGCTGGATTCTAAAACCCTTTCACACCAAAGGAATTTTTCACAGTGACTTCTTGCTTGATGAAGATTTTTAATAGAAACAATGGATTCCTGTAGAACCTCTCACAATGGGAGTGAAAATTTGCCTTCCAAAAAAGCAGGTTTTTCTTCTACTCAGCGTGTGTTGATTTTGTCCCTCCTAGCCCAGTGATGAAATGTCCCAACCAATCAATTTGAGCATTGGATCATTTGGCAGGAGCTGTTCAGTTATCAAAACCAGCTTAATTAGTGGTGCTAAAGCACATAAAGCTTTTTGCCCACTGACATTAAACTCTAAAGTAACTCAAGGAAGTTATTCTGAACCAGTATTGAGTATGTGTATCTTATTTCCATCAAAAACAAAACCATCTTTTCTCATATGGGATGTCGTAACATGTTAATTATATTACAACATTTCTGCATTGCATCAGAGAGTAAAAAATGTTATGATCTTACGTGGATTCCCCTTTATGCTTTTGGTGGTTTTGTCATCTTTTGGTGCGAATGTCAGCAATTAGTTTCGCTTTTTTGTGTCACGTTTGGTGTGAAAGGGCCTTAAAACAGCTTATTTTTGTCACATTTACAGTTGTCTTTTGTTTGTGTACTTTTATTTTGAAATTCTTGTTAAAGTTCCTATTCTCCAGTCATGTGATTTTCTGTTTTCCCTCCATGTTCTTGTGTCTTGCTTTCATTGGTTCATTGTTTGATTACATTGTTATCAGTTCTAGTTTCTCATTGGTTTTAGTTATCTTGTTTAAAGTTCTGTTTGTTCATTGGCTTTTGTTACCCACGTCTGTGTATTTAAGCCCTCATGTTTGCCATTGTCTCTTGTTAGGTATTGTACGTGTAACCTTGTTGTTTTGCCAAATTTTAGTCTAGCCAGTGTGCATGTAACCTTGTTGTTTTTGTTTCACTCACATTTATAGTTTGGGATACTAGTTTCCACGTTTGAAGAATAAACTGCACTTGGGTTCATTTTAACTTCATCATCATCGTCTCTGCCTGTTTGTCAGCATCGTTACAGAATACCTGACCCACCCATTATGGACCCAGCAGTTCGGCCCTTGGTTCTTCGTCAGCGCCTTTTTGTCATAGACCTTATAGAATCAGTACATTCAATAGTAAATACATTTTTCTTTTACCCAAGTTGAAGTACTTATACTAGAGTAATATTTCATGTGTATCTGAACTTGAACTCATGTACAGAACTTATGTACTTCATCCAGCATTGATCCTTCTTCCTCTTTTATTCTCCCCCTCTCCATCTATTTTTCATCCTTCTGTTCGCTCGTCCTGAGTTATGGTGCTTTCTAGGTTTGAGAGATGAGGTGTTGGGAGTTTTTAATTGCCAAAATAAAAAACACATAGCAGTTCTGAGAGTCAATCTGGACATAATGGCTGCAACTCTGTTCTTATTAGAACTAATAGTGGTATGAAGAGAGGCAGATTTTTTTTATCCCATTGAGCAGCAGAACCATCTAACAATGAGGGAAGAGTACAATAAATAAAGGATAGTTAGGCAAACCAAAGAGATCAAAGCCTCTCCCTCCGTTTCTTTCTTTGGATGGAAAAGTGCAGCGAGTAAAGAAGAATTACATATATTGGCAGACACATTTCCCATCTTGACAAACAGTATATGGTAAGATACAAGCATTAGCCTACTGCCCTTTGCCAGATAAAGTGTGATTTGAGAAGTTAGAATGAAACATACTCTACGAATGCAAGGGCTTCTAGGTGCACTAGCTTGAATTCATACATTGTGAAGGTATTTTAAAGGATGTATGATGTGTTTTTGTCCACACAATGTACAGTAAGCCAATGGGGTCCAAAACATTTAAGCTTCAAAAAGGACATAAAGGCATTCATAAGGCTTGAGGGGTTTGATCCATGTCTTCTGAAGAGATAGTAATGCTATGGCTGAGAAACAGACCAATCCTTCTTCACTATATATCTTGATATCCGCAGCCTCCTTTGCATGTACATGTGAGAAGCTCGTTCGAACACTTCCACACACTTGATGCATATGCACACGAGTGCTGTACACAAATAATACACAATGTTGTCAGGTTTGTGTTTTTCATGCTGAGATGGTGTATTTTGAAAATGTAGATGCGAGTTCAGAATCACCGTCCTAAAGCCTGCACTGTGTTCAAATTGGGCTGGATGTCTGGATTTATAGTATAAATAAGGACTTAAATTTTGGTTTGTTTCTCTCCCTAAGTGATTGAATGTCTTCAGAAGGCACAACATAGTAAAAGATGTGTATAAACTCTGTGATCAGAATTTCTGACTGTCCAATAGAAATAAGTGTTATTCACAGACAAACAAGTGGAACAGTTCTGCTCATGGATAGTTAACTTACATTTACATTTACATTTATTCATTTGGCAGACGCTTTTATCCAAAGCGACTTACAAAAGAGGAAGAACATCAGCGAATCATCTTAGGGAGACAGTGGTACAAAAAGTGCCATATTACAAAGTTTCACTATCATCAGAATAGTACACCAAACAGATTTAAGTGCAACAAGAAATGTAAATAATTTTTTTTTTTTTTTTTTTTTTTTTTTTTTTTAGTGACCGGTTAAGTGCTTTTGGAAAAGATGTGTTTTTAGCCGTTTTTTGAAGATAGAGAGTGAGTTAGCTTCCCGGATTGAGTTGGGAAGGTCATTCCACCACCGTGGTATGATGGAACTGAAAGTCCGGGAAAGTGTTTTGGTGCCTCTTTGTTTTGGTACGACAAGGCGACGTTCCTTAGCCGACCGCAGGCTTCTGGTGGGAACGTAGCTCTGCATAAATGTTTTTAGCTATGCTGGAGCAGACCCAGTGACTGTTTTATATGCCAGCATCAGGGCCTTGAATTGAATACGTGCATGAACCAGCAGCCAGTGGAGAGAGACAAAGAGTGGTGTAACATGTGCTCTCTTAGGCTCATTAAAGAGCAGACGTGCTGCTGCATTCTGGATCATTTGCAGGGGTCTAATAGCACATGCAGGAAGGCCTGCAATGAGAGCGTTACAGTAGTCCAGTCTAGTTATGACAAGGGACTGAACAAGCAGTTGTGTGGCATGTACAGAGAGGAAGGGTCTTATCTTCCTGATATTGTAGAGTGTAAATCTACATGATCTTGCAGTTTTTGAAATGTGGTCTGTGAAATTTAGCCCATCATCAATGGTTACCCCTAGATTTCTGACCGTTTTGGAAGGCGCAACTGTAGTTGGACCCAACTGTAGTTGAACTTACTACTAAAGCCACTTTTCCACCATCAGACTGAATGGTTCTTGTTGCAAAATATTGCCATTCCTTGCTGATCTTGGATAGTTGGCACGGTTACAGTTTCTTTTTCCACTGTGGTGCTTGAATGTATGTAACAAATTTGTCAGTTGGTGATAGTGTGAGAGGTAAACAATGAAGCGAGTGCACAATGGAGGATGATTGCATATTCCATATATTTTTAGGACTGCTTTTTCCCCTGGTTTATACTCCGCTAAAGCACAGGAAAGAAATGTCACAGGAAAGCATAGAGAAAAATGTGAGAGGTTTACCATAATTTTCTTAAGGGTTGTGCATGCCACCGGACATGAACACACTAGTTAAAAAATATTGACAAAATATTATATGATAAATAAGCTCACTGAGCACTTTATTAGGAACACTATAGTCCTAATGAAGTGCCCAATGTGGTCTTCTGCTGTTGTAGCCTATCTGTATCAAGGCTCAAAGTGTTGTGCATTCTGAGATGCTATTCTGCTTTCTGCAATTTTACAGAGTGGTTATCTGAGTTACATCAGCCTTTCTGTCAGCTCAAACCAGTCTGGCCATTCAACCTTGAACTCTCACATTAACAAGGCATTTTTGTCTGCAGAACTGCTGCTCACTGGATGTTTTTTGTTTTTGGTGTTTTGAGTAAACACTAGGGACTGTTGTGCATGAAAATCCCACAAGATCAGCAGTTACAGAAATACTCAAACTACCCTGTCTCGTATCAACAACCATGCCATGGTCGAAATCACTGAGATTTTATGCATTGCACTGCTGCCACACGATTGGCTGATTAGATAATTTCATGAATAAGTAGGTGTTCCTAATAAAGTGCTCATTGAGTGTATAATGATATATATGAGTTCTAATGAGCTAGTAAGCGTAATATACCTTACTGACGAAAAAGGCATGTAGAAAAATAATGTGCTATACTAGTTGAACTATCATTATAAAATCATGAAAATCATACACTATACATCCACTATTTTATATGAAATTTTATTAACCTCACCAGAGTGAAGATAGCTACCTAAAAACAAATGAGTTGCTTTGGCATTGGCAAATTGACAATCGTGAGCAGCCATGTAGAAAAAAAACACCAGCATGTTTGAGCACGGTTAGCCAACCGTGTAGAGAAAACAGGGTTGAGAATGGTTTGTAACCGTACCGTACCAAACTGTGCTCAAGTGGAAATGATACTGGAACTGCTCCTCACTGTGCTCAGAACCGTTTGGCCATATGGTGGAAAACAAGCTTATGTGTCCCAAAAATCTTTGATGCCCTCCTCAACAGTGTTCATTTTATTAGCACTGTACTTTGTGAACACAACTTTGTTTTCAAGCCAATAAAAAAGCTGTTAAAAAAGCTGTGCATTCTTATTTCCAGAAGTTGCATAAAGCCAGCCAACAAGATTAGAGTTTGCAAGCTTTTCAGAAAAGATTTTCAGTTTTGTGTGCAATATGCATCAGGTGGTCAGTGAATGGACTGTGGGAGGTCAGTTTACATAACATCTAAAACTGAGTCTAACACAATTTAAGAAGCATGTTAAGTATGCGCAATGAGACGTATGGCACTTGTTATGTGTTGGCCTTCATGTTTGTGAGCTTCTTTACATTTCTGGCCTCATCCTCCTTCCCAGCTTGCAAAAGGTGTTTACCAAAAGTGATAATACATATTGAATATGTATTGAATATTGTCGCTTCAGTAAGTTTATGCAATGTTTTTTATTTCCAAACCTCTCTCACTTGTTTACTGTATTAAGGCAGGATTTTGAATGTGTCCATCCCTGGGGCTGGTGATGTGATCCCTTTTCATATAACTCATTAGGCCATCAGCAAACGATCTGTGCCAATCACAGCAGAGGAGATGGTGACATACGAGCCTGCCACACCCACCCAGACGCCCAAATGCTCAGCCAAATCAGATGCCACCATGACTAAGGGGCTACACTTCCTGAGATTGTTTGCAATATTTATGTGGCATGAATTAAGCTCTCTAAGGCATTTGTTTAATTGGGTGTCACACTTCAGATGTACTGAAATATTGGGTAGTTTTCCAGCACATTATGTACAATAACATTGTATGCAGTGTTGCTTAATATGGCCTCCATAAAGAAGCTGAACCTGTTTCCCGTTGTCTGAATGATAAAGACAGAAAATAAGAAAATAATGAGACAAACATATGAATGAAAGGAAAAATACATATACAAATGTGATTGTATATGGAGGTTAAAGCTGAAGTGTGTAATTTCTGCAACACAAGCATCATGAAATGGAATTGCAGAAATAAACACTGGTTGATCAAATCATAGAGTCCCACCCCAAACTCACACCATTGCTTGGGTCAATGATGCTGTGTAGGGCTGACTATGCCGCATAAACGGATTCATGTTCGAAATCACCACAGAGGTGTTTACACATTTAGTAGAAATCAGCCAACAAATGGTTTACTTATAGTTGTCTCTGCATAATGTATTAAGCAGTGTTGTAGTCAAGACTAGCTAATCCGAGTCCAAATCCAGTCCGAGACCAGAGTAGGTAGCGTTTGAGTCAAGACCGAGACCAAAAGAGGGTTGAGTCTGAGTAAAAAAAGGCAGAGTCTGAGACAAGACTTTTTGTATATGTATTAAATGTACAGTTTTTAAACAACTATTGACTCTAGGCTCATAAATATAAAATAAACCTCATTTATTTTTTGCTTATGCTTATGTTGGTTAAATGATATTACCAGTTGAGAATAAAAGTTAAATAAATGCCACATCCTAGGTTTAGTAAACACAATGGTATTACAATTATTACATGTCAGTGTTAAAGGGATAGTTCACTCAAAAATCAAAACGTTCTCGTCATTTACTCATTGACTTTATTATTCAACAGAACACAAACGAAGAGTTTTAGAAGAATATTTCAGCTCTGTTAGTTCTTACAGTGCAAGTGAATGGTGACCAGACATTTGAAGCTCCAAAAATCACACAAATGCCACATAAGTAATTCATATGACTCCAGTGGTTAAACCCATATCTTCAGAAGTGATATGATAGGTTTGGGTGAGAAACAGATCGATATTTAAGTCCTTTTTTAACTACAAATGTCCACTTTCACTTTCACATTCTTTCAAATCTTGAAAGTGAAAGTGAATGTAGAGATTGATGATTGAGATTGATCTATTTCTCATCCACACCTATCATATCGCTACGAGATGCCGAAAACACAGAAGTACCTGGTGCAACTGTCAAAGACATCCGTTTATCATATTTACATATAAAAGCAACTGAAAAACAATATGGATGGATGCAAAAACACATTTGGTGTGAATGGCCCATTATTAACATGGCACAGCACCAATGAAAGTTTCTCAAAGTTACTTCTCCAAAAAGCAGTCTTTTGTTTCAAATGAACTGGAGGTAAACATCCACTTTATCCAACAATTGGTTTGTTCTCCATTTTCTGAAATATCCTAATGCTTTTTACTGAGTGAGGAACTGCACAAATAATCAGACTGAATAGCGACTCGATACAGACCCCGTTTGGCCAATTCGCTGAAAAGGACTGACACAATTTGGTGAATTGGGCATCACTAGTTCTGATTCTATGCAGTCGCCTAATATATGGTACACACGTCATAATCGCTGATATTGTCAGTTAAAAAATGTTAGTCAGATAAATCTAAGCTTTCACTTTCACTACACATGAACACAGCATATGGCGAATTACACTTGTGTTGACATCCTGACTATAGCCACGTGAAAGGGTCTTAAGAAGCACATAATCATTGTTTGGTGGACGTGACCTTAACTATGCAGGGCTTTAATAACACTGTCCAGTCGTTCAGACAACCTACCAACTATTTCAATATTTTGTACAGCCCTTATTTCAGTAGTCTTTTCTTAAGCTTGCAGTTTTGTTTATTTCCTATTCTATGCTTTAGGCTCTGCAAACCACAGTGCAAAATAAAAAAACAAACTTTAATATAGAGGGGAAATGACTATACATATTTGTGTTTATTTATAAATTTAGTCAAGGTAACATCTAACTCCTCCATAGATTGCCATCTGAAGTCCTTTCCAAAGAAAAGAGCTTTGAAGAGATTTTTACAATTCTTTCTGCTAAAGTCATTCTAAGCTCTTATATGAGATGAAATTCTTTTATCCTGAGCACACATATGCTCAACAGGAGGTCTGTGCATGTCTCTCAGAAACAGTCTATGGTGCACACAATTTATTTTAACATTGCTTAAAATTGCGACACCTAGAACCAGGTGTTTCACAAAAGCATCGTTAGCCTAAGAAGATTGTAGAAATCATTGGTGCCAGGGGTCTCTCTGATCCACTTAAGCTTGCAATGCTTTTGGAATATGCAGCCCAGACTGATTATTCTGTGAATTTGGCAACAGAAGGTAAAAATTTCTGCTGCTGAAATCGGAATGTGCTTACTGAAATTCCAAACACTGCCCCCAATGGCCGACTCTGGAAGTGTTGTTGAATATATACGTAACCCAAACACCAGCCCAACCCTTACCCTAATCGTCAGTGGAGTAAAAAAATTACATTTAGAACAAAAAAGCAACCTGGTTTCCATGGGACCAGAATCCGTGTCTTGGAAGTTGCTTGCGCAATATGCTACCTTAGGGTGCTTTCACATTTGGTTCATCTGCTTGGACAGAACCAGAGTTAGTTTCCTCCCCCCTCCCCCACTGGTCACTGTTCATATAAGATTATTTTGGGCCAAACCGCAGCCCGATTACGTCATCAACGCAAGTACAAGTGACAGCTGTTTACAACTGTAACTAGGTAACAATTTGAGAAGCTTTACTGTGCTATTAAAATATTAGTCTCTTGCATTTACCACCAAAACATTCCATGCATGGAACAACACTTTTGTTTCTCTCCCACAGATGCACTGAATGTGCAGTGATGTGAAGAATGTTAGCATTTGTCTGCCGCAAGCTCGCAGATGCGTTGCAAGAGATGTGAAGGCTGTGAGCTGCTCTATAAAGGCGATTTATTTGGAGACAAGCAGGAATAAGAAATGCATTATATCATTTAATTGCGATCGGGAGCATGTAAAGATGTGAATTACTGTATGATTCCTCATAAGTGGTTCACTTTCGCGATTTGGTATTATTCCATTTATATCAGCAGTGAACCGCAACAGAGTTCACATGAGCCTTAGTTCTCAAACTCACTTAGTTTTTTTTTTTTGAATTTATTTTATTTTAATTAGTAAAATTTCTTTCATTCATCTTATTTTTTATTAGATTATGTCAGTTTGATTTTAATATTTATGTAATGTTTATTGCTAGAAACATACAAAATCAAACAAATCAGAGTTTAAACTGTATTAAGACATGGTTGCAAAAATTGTACACCTCAAATTTGTCAAAAAATAAAACTAAATGTTAAGCACCTCCTTTCACAGACCATAGTTGAAAAGAAAGGACAGGCCCCTTTCGGTCTGTGTGCCAAGCGTTCAGCAGTCATTTTTCAAAGCTAAAGCAGGTGAGTCAGACTTCTTCTGCAGGTTGTGGATGGTGCAGCTGTTTTATTATTGTGGAAAGACTGTGAAATGTTCTATGCTGCTATGAATATTCACGTTTAACAGCCACACAGGGCTACAGAAGCTGAAAGACCTGTAATTTTACAGCGAACTGTCTCAAGTGACAGCATGATTTCTCTCTGATAATTCTTTGCTTTTTCATTTTCTTTTCACCCACCGGTAAAATGGCATTTAAACAGTTCTATGAGACAGGTCCTCTAACCTTCTCTCTTACACACAAACACACACACACACACACATACACACACACACACACACACACAGACATAAACTTATTTTTATAACATTGTGAGGACTCTGATCTAATGATAATTTTGATCCTCTAGCCCTAACCCTACCCCTAAACCTAACTCTCACAGAAAACCTTTAGCATTTTTACATTTTCAAAAAACATTGTTTGGTATGTTTAATAAGCCATTTCCCTCATGGGTCTGCTGGCTGGGCTCCACAAGGTAGATAATCTCAGGTTTTACTATCCTTGTGGGGACATTTGTTCAATATAATGTAGTATAAACATGCACATACACACACACACATATATATTTTGGTGCGGCTATTCTCACGAGGACACTCCATATACATAATGATTTATAAACCTGTACGAACTATAGATTCTATCCCTTACCCCTAACCCTAGCCCTCACAAAAAAACTTTCTGCATTTTTACATAAAAAAAAATAAAATAGTTTAGTATTTTAAGCAATTTGAAACTAGAAATGTCATAAACCACAGTTATATAATAATACCCTTGTAATTACCTGTTTATTACCTAAAAATAATTCCTTGTAAACCACCCAAACCTACACACGAATGCACGCACGCACACACACACACACACACAAATACTCACAAACATAAACACACACCTCTTTTCACTAAAGAAACTCAAGGAGGAGGAATTGTCTTTTTTCTGAGGAAAGATGAGATGGGCAAAGAAAGAAAACAAGAGAAAATTCTTCGCCTTCTGTTTTCAGATAATGAATCTGTTAATGTATTCAGTGCTAAAAGGTCATGCATATTAATGTTCTGTTTTTCATGCTGGTTGTGTATGTGAGTATATCCAGAAGAGTGTCAGAGAATCCTGGTAGGATTGAAATCTTTCTCTTCGCTCTCATGTAGGCTTTTTGACCTTATTTTACCTTGGAGACTGGAAACAGTCTCTGCAACTCTTAAGGTCAGTTAAAAGTCAGATTGCTTAACATATACTGTGTTTGCTAGCACACAGAAACTTTCCAAAGAGACTGACAGATAGATAGATATGCAGACAGAAAGGAAGTGAACGCTATAGAATAGAAAAACTTTTGGACTTGTACTATGTTGGCCTCTGTAGAAAGGACCTCAGAAGAGAATCTTACTTATTTAAATACTGAGGGCTAATTTTTTTTTGTTAAATGGGTGAAAACTCTCTCCCATTGATTCCCTTCAGGAAACTACAGCTAAACTGTCATTTTGACCTTCTGAAAAAATTGCTGATTTTATATATTTTCTGGTGCTTGTGCTTTAGCTGGCTGTTTAGGTTGGTTTGAATGTATTATTACTATTGTAACAACAAGTGTTACAAAAAAGTTGTTAGAATAGTAATGTTAAAGGTGACGTGTTCTGTATAATTTCCATGCCATTAGCATCACCAAACGGAACAAACCAAGTAATGTTTTTACAGTGCCTAAGAGACACAGTAATAAAACTTTCTAAGAGGAATTTAACCTACCAATTATACTTTTTAGCAGTGATAGCAGATAGTAATAGAATGAACATTGAAAAAAAACTTGTAAAAATAAATGTATAAAAATAAAAATCCTTGTTGCGCAGCTGAGGTTAAAATGAAAATTAAGAAGTGTTCCATTTCTCATGTGTAGATGCCAATGAAGTATTCCTGAAAATGTGATGGCTTTTGTTAAATTGTGTGCAAAGATAACTGTTAGGAAGTTCAGGAAGTTTATAGAGGTCTAAAATAATTTTCTCTTTGTTTATTTTTCTGCAAAACTGAAGTTATTGAAAGGCAGCAAATTCTGCAAATCCAGGCTGCCTACAGCTCATGAGTCAGTGATAGAGGGAAGCATTCTAGGTGCTTATTATTTGGTTAGGTAAAGTTGTATGGATATACGCTGAACGTTTGTATTGATGTGGATGCTCTGATTGCTTTCTATTTCTGACTTTTAGTTACCCTGTGCCAGCCTTCATACATGGAGGGAGAAAAGAAAGAAAGATGTTCAGAAAAAGAGTATCTAGACCTGAAATAATGAAATGTTTTTACAGTTTGATGCTGCTCTCTGAATCCTTACTCTCATTTTTTTTTTTTTTTTGTCTCGTTCCCCCTCTCTTCTGAAGATCAAACACATGGGCATTCAACAGCGCAGTTTTTATTTCATTATATTTGGCCATGACTAGGGCTTATCCATGTTGACTACTTTTCTTTTTTGGTTCCTCCTGGATGAAATAAGACATGACAAAGTACAAAAAAGCTGTAAAATTAACTTCTGTATAAGTATTGTTCATGTTAATGTTAATGCATTGTATTAACAATTGTTTACATGCATTTTTGTAGTATTAAAATTCATAGCTCCTTTTATGTTCCACTGGAAAAAAGTCATAAGAGTCATGAGTGATAGGAGGGGTAGATGATGAAAGAAAAGGTCTGTGGAAGATGCGACCCGATTTGTACTGACCAAATTTAGCCACAGCCTTTTAGATAAACATATTCTAACAACAATAACAGTGCAACTAATCAAACAAAAAAATTTTATTTTTTGTATTTTCAAAATACCATCATTACCATTTTCAGAACATTCTTGAAGACATGAAATAAAATTACATCAGAGCTCTTAAAATTTCCCCACTTCAAGACTTAAGTGTTTGCAAGCACATCTAAACACAAAACAGTATTTTCTCATCTAAACTCCTTTTAATGACTTAAGCTACATTTAGCTTTGATGAAAAAGTCTTTGGAACCCCCCCCACACACACACCCCCATCTCTCTGACACCTCTACTGTTGCATTTAGTTTTCTTTACCATGCATAATGCCTACAGATATTGGTGATATGACTAATGTGTAATAACAGCAGCTGAAGGACTTCAGTATTTGATCAAATCTGAGCAGAGAATGAAGGAAAACATTGAAATAACTGGCAATTAAGACCAAATTCTGTCATGAAAAGGGAGAGAGAGGGCAAAATTTCTAACGAAAATGGCAATATTTAGTCAACAGTGCTTAGTCAAAGTCCATGGTCCTGAAAGAAGACACTTTTGGAACTATTTCTGTTAACAAACATTTACATCTGTTGATGCTGGCTGGTCCACTTCCACTTAAAGGGTCATGAAACACTGCAACATATTTTTGGAAATGTTAACAGGCATATATGTCTTGTACTCAAGGGCAGAGAATGTCAACATTCAATATTTTTAACTTCAAGAGGAAAATGGTAAATTTAGGGATTTTTCGGTCTATTTTTATCTTCCGGGTTTCAAATGAACATCGAGTCAATGTCACAGGTCGTGACATATGTGGTTTAGGCTTTCCATTGAATTTCATCAAATATACGTCATCAGTCAGTTAAAAGAGTTGATGGTACTGTGACACAAGTACCCCCCCAACCCCCCAACCCCACCCCCACCCCCTTCACTGTTGACAGAGGGACAGGACAGGCTTTCATTCAAAGGCAACACCTTTTAAATGTTCATGCAGCACACATTTATTAATGTGAGTGTTTTGCGATATGTGTGATGTGCTGTGTCTCTGACTGGGACTCGTTAGAGACGTGGTTTACATTGATTGTCCCAGACACAAACACTGCATCCATGATCCATCCATCCATGATCCATCCATCCATCCATTCATTTGAGGGTGGTCTGGGAAGAGAAATCGGCCATGGATTTCACATAGAAACAGGCCCAAAAGTTGTTGAGCATGGGTTGTCACTGTCCTTTTCTGCATATCGCGGCCCCCTTTAGCATATAATTTAGCATATGTTGCCCTCTTCAGCCAGTCACGGCCCGTTCGGCATAATGCGGCAGCCTGTTTCAGCTTAACGCCACCTGTTTGGCCACGTTTTGTGGCCGGCCCACAAGGAAAAATCCAGGTTCTCCCTATGGCCAGTCTGCCCCTACATCCATCCATCCATCCATCCATCCATCCATCCATCCATCCATCCATCCATTCATCCATCCATCCATCCATCCCTAATATAAGTGTGTAAACCGATCAAATCACTTATATTTGTAAATCATAGTCTTGGAATACGTCTCAAAAGTTATTAAAGTGTAAAAAACGTTAGCAAATGTTCTATACAGAGTGCATGGCTTAGCTTTTTTTTTTTTGCATTTTAAATTACAGATATACATTGCCAGTGTGACAAAACAGTGTATAATGTATTTGTGCATAATGTTACAAGCAAATATGAGAATCTTTGATGCATTATTAAAATAAAGTTGAGTGACAGGATCAGTCAGTTGTTGGGTTCACTCCCCCATCTCCCCTCACTCTGCTGCGGATCATGCTTACTTTGAGTGCATCATTTAAAAATGTGTTGAGAGCTCAACTGTACTGAAACAGGGTGTGTTGCATCCCTTTAAACATGAACATGCCAACCACATACCAAAGGAAAATAAACCTACTAATTTTAAGGAAATTAAAATTCTGTCATTATTTACTCATGTTATACCAATCCAAAGAAGTCTTGGAATATAGTGTACAATTCATATTTTGTGCATTAAATTCTACTGAGCAATGCAGGTGGATGTGTATTTCAGTGACTCCTGGCAGCCCATGGGAGCTTTAGTCGCCATATAAAGAATAATGAGGAAGAGATAAAACCGGGACAGAACAAGATCAGAATGGGGCCTTCGGGACAGCTTTAAAGTATGGCAATGTACAGAACATAAAGCATGGGATTTCACCCAGCTCAAACTCCTAGCAACCAAAATACAGACACTGAGACATACAGTATCTCTGTCACAAAACAGATTCAAGATTGATAAACTTCAAGAAATCAATAGCATTGAGTACAGCATATGATACCATATACTGAGCATTATGATGTTATTTTATTACGCCTGCAAAACCAAACATGAAATCTAACGGTTTGGCGAACGTATTATCAGGTTTGCAGACACCACAGTGGGTACAGCTCATAAGCAACAATGATGACAGTGCACAGAGACGAGGCGTGAAGCATAGAAATATGCGGCAAAATTAACATCCTGTTTCTGAACATCAACAAGACCAAAGAGATCATTGCTGACTTCGGGATATCTCATGCAATGTACTCACCTCTGCAAGCCAGCAGGGTAGAGGTGAAAACAGTGGCAGTGGTGGCTCAGTGGTTGAGGCTCAGGGTTACTGACCAGAAGGTCGGGGGTTCAAGCCCCAGCACCAACAAGATGCCACTGTTGGGCCCTTGAGCAAGGCACTTAACTCCAGGTTGCTCTGGGGGGATTGTCCCTGTAATAAGTGCACTGTAAGTTGCTTTGGATAAAAGCGTCTGCCAAATGCATAAATGTAAATGAAAACAGTTAACAGCTTGAAGATTATAAGGCATTTCTCTTGGAACTCAAACACTTCCTCGGTTAGGAAGGCACAATGTCTTTGCTTAAAAAAAAAGGCATAAAAATGCCAGCATGAACACCCTTGTCATCACTGATTTGTCCTGGTGCATTTTAAGACTTGGACTTGAAAGCTGTTCTTAAAGCATGTCCTACTGCGGGTGGTGAAGACTCCAATGCATATAACTGGGTCCAGTCTTGTTACCATAATGGACATCTCCATCCACCAAGAGGTGCATAAAGAATGACAATATTATTGTAGAAGGCAGTGTTCACCCCTCCTTCAAGGTTCTCTTCAGAACCATGAGACTGATCTCATCAGCCTGATCTCATGATAATCATGTGGCTGTGGTGACATTTTTGCTAAATGACATTACATGGTTTCAGGCCTGGTTCTACTTGCTTGGGTGCTTGAGGGTGCTATTAAGAATTGTTCATATCGTTAGAGCATCCTCAATTCAATCTAATAATACTGTATATTGGCAAAGCAGATTTCCTTGAATCCTGGCAAACACAGCACTCACACAAAATCCCTGCACAAAAATGTGTAGGATGTTGCAAATCAGTGTGTCCTAATTTGCAGGTGCAGTATTGTGCTTTAATGCCTGTAACATACACATGAGTATTTGATTGGTGAAGACCTCAGCTTGAACATAGAGAATTTGCTATGGAATTCTCACTCTTCACTGCCTCACCTGTTGCTTTCTGCTCCTGGAAAAAGTGGCCCATAACTGCTAGTCTAGGATCCGTTTCAAAAATCAAAAAGTCAAATCAAAACCTTAACTATAAGTGAAATGCGAAAACTGACTCTATATCAGTGGTTGTAGATAACATCTTCCAGTATATCGCTTGCTGAATTTAGGCACAGAGAAAAAGTATAATAATTGATTGTATATATATATTTTTTTAACTCTATGAAGTCAGTATAATATTGGATTAAACATTAAGTTGTTTTGGTAGCATTAAATATTATTTCATTAAAATAAATAAATAATAATAACATTGCATCTCCACATTTTCATAAGCATCCTCAGCGATTCTGATCTAGTACCGGGCATGCATGGTTCATCACACCTATCGTGGCAGTTCTGATGTGAAATGTCCTCTATGTGGTGCTAAGTTAAATGTTCTCCCAAACAGATGCAGTGAGGGTAATGCTCTATTGAGTTTTAAAGGTGCCCTCAGTAACTTTTGTCTTTGTTTCATCTTGGACTTACTTTGACAGCAAGCAGCTTGGATTCAGTATCATTTAAAATCAACCGTTTTCAATTTCAGATGCAATTGTAGAAATGTTGTATTCACAGTCAGCCCTGATTACTTTGAACAATGAGTGAAAGTATCAAATAACAGGATGATTACTGAGATTAAGTGAGTTGTATTTGGCTGATCATGTGATTCTAATATGGCAAAAACACGGACCCTTTCCATGTAGAATACATGCTTTTATACAGCTTTTATAAGGTTACTGATATGACTGCAGTCTTCATGTTAATGTGAGTGGTCATGATTTCCTACATATATTGCAAAATTACAATTCATGTCTTTATGAGTTAAACTTTTTCAATGAGGAAAAAAAACTGAGTGCACCTTTAAATCAAGTAAACCAACATATCTATCCTAAACCTTAAACCTAAACCTAAACCTAACCGATAGACCAGGCTGACAACATTACATAATTTCTTTAATTGTTTAAATTCTTTACAACGGCAATGCATGCATTAAATTGGTCTTCATGTCCAATGTGCTCTCCAATGGGATCTCATTAATATAAATAGATATTTGAACTAAAGTGTACATTTACATTTTTCTATTTGAATAGACACTGATTCTTGGGAAATTCTTTCACACATTCAATGTTAACTAGTGGACAGCTTCTAAAAGATAAACCATTTAAACACTGTATGTAGAACTTTAGAGACATAATATTTTTTTTTTTAAATCCTCTGTCCTTATTCCAAAAACTGTTCGGAACTGAAATAAGCAAGAACACCACTACAGGTGACCAAGTTCAATACTGTATTTAAGCTATGCCCATATTAATTTGGATACTTTTGAAAAAAAAAATTTAATTTTCAAAATGCTCTTCTTCCACAATGCTGTTTTCAAGCGTTTTCTAAATTTAGTTCATACACACTGAGCTTGGGGGCGTGGCTTAGAGACGTGATAGACGCGATGGAGCAATAGAGCCTGTTCCCCCAGCCGAGATGAAGAATTTTATTTCGTTGTGTTGTCTCATGTGGTCCTGTGTTGGTCCTTTGTTGTTTTTATGTAGCACCATGGTCCTGGAGGAACGTTGTCTCGTTTTGCTGTGTACTGTACTAACTGTATATGGTTGAAACGACAATAAAAACCACTTGACTTGACTTGACTTGACTTGAAGAAGGGGTTTTACAGCCCCTACATCATTGTACCCAAAAAAGGCGGCGGGTTGTGGCAAATCTTGGACCTGCGAGTTCTGAACCCAGCATTGCACAGACTCCCATTCAAGATGCTGATGCAAATACGCATCTTAGCAAGAGTCTGGCATCAAGATTGGTTCAAGTCGGTAGACCGGAAGGACGAGTACTTCTATGTCTCGATCCTTCCTCGACACAGACTGTTCCCTCGGTTTGCTTTCGAGGGCCGGGCATAGCTGTACAAGGCCCTCCCCTTTGGTCTGCCCCTGTCACCTTGCACCTTCACGAAGGTCGCAGAGGCATCCCTTGCCCCATTAAGGGAAGTGGGTATTCACATCCTAAACTATCTCAACGACTGGCGAGAGGATCTAGCCCACTCGCGGGACCTGTTGTGTGCACACAAGGACCTGGTGCTCATGCACCTCAGCCGGTTGGGGCTTCAGGTTAACTGGGAAAAGAGCAAGCTCTCCCTGGTTCAGAGCATCTCTTTTCTTGGTATGGCGTTGGAATCAGTCTCAATGAAGGCACCTGGGGCATATGGCATCTTCAGCGGCCGTCATGCTGCTCGGTTGATGCATATGAGACCGCTTTAGCAGTGGCTTAAGAGCCGAGTGGCGAGATGGGCTTGGAGCCACGGCACACACCACATGCTCGTCACGCAGTTCTGCTGCCATCTGTTCAGCCCTTGGTCTGAACTAGCATTCCTATAGGCAGGAGTTCCCCTAGGCCTGGTCTTCAAGCATGTTGTGGAGGAATTAACGACCTTCTTTCTCAGGGACGGGCCATCTGGCACCCGCAACCAGACCTCTGGAATCTCCACGTCTGGCCCTTGGACAGGATGTGGAAGACTTAAGTGGCCTACCACCTGCAGACATGATCACTCAGGCCAGGGCTCAATTGACGAGGCCCCAGTATGACCTGAAGTGGTATCTGTTTGCTAAGTGGTGTTCTTCCTGACACGAAGACCCCCAGAGATGTGCAGTCCGATCAGTGCTTTTCTTTCTGCAAGAAAGGTTGGAGAGATGGCTGTCCCCCTCCAGCTTGAAGGTGTATGTAGTCGCTATCTCGGCACATCACTGTGCAGTAGACGGTAAATATTTGGGGAAGCACAACTTGATTGTCATGTTCCTGAGAGGTGCGAGGAGGTTAACCCACCCCCAAACCGCAGTAAGAGGCAGACCCAGCCTTGGCATTGCTGTGTCCGGTGCTTGCTTTGCGCATCTACTTGGATCGCACGCAGAGCTTTAGAAGCTCCGAGCACCTCTTTGTCTGCTTTGGTGGACAGTGAAAGGAAGAGCTGTCTCCAAACAGAGGATCGCCCACTGGGTCATTGACACCATCGCTATGGCATATCATGCCCAGGATGTGTTGCCCCCTGCTGGGCTTCATACCCATTCTAATAGGAGTGTTGCGGCCTCCTGGGCTCTGACCAATGGCGCCACTCTAGCAGACATTTGTATAGTAGTGGGCTGGGCAACACCTAACACCTTTGCAAGGTTCTAGAACCTCTGGTTTGAGCCAGTTTCTTCCCGTATGTTGTCAGGTTCAAACAGGTAAGTTTCAGGACAGCTGGCCGGGTGTACTACATGCATATAACAGCATTCCCCTCCCTTGAGGTGAAGACTTGTGCTCCTTCTCACAGTCATGTTCACAAAACTGTGGACCCTTGATGTCCTTCCTCCTTAGCCCTGTGGCTGGTGAGTTTTCGATGAAACTCACCACCTCAGTACATGTGTCAATTAGGTCCTGTACTGGGATAGGTGCTCCACAACATTGGTTATCCCGTTAATTACCCCGTGGGATGTATTTCCCAATTGGTAAACCGCGTCTTCCTTGGACAGAGGCCTCTCTGTCTCCGGCACCGTGTTTGTAGAAACTCCTCCCCCTTCGGTTAGGATCTACCATGGGACCCTTCCACATGACGTGCTTCCGACCATGTGCCGTATTCCCACTCTAAACCCCCCCCTCTCTGGGCGGGGTGTGGTCTCCACCATGTCCTTCTCTTTGGTGGAACACCCCCCGACGTTTACCTTATATGACCCCCAGCTGAATTATTTCTTTCCATTTGTGTACAAAAAAAGAGAAGAGGCCCCAGCTGGGTCAGCCAGTCCTTGTTTTTTAGCAGTCGACTTGTCCCCGAGGTGCAGGGGACCATTTGACACCTAAGAGTGCATTGGGGCAGTTAAGTGACGGCCTGGTGCACGGGCTACGAGGCACACAGAGCTCTGCCCATCTCGCACAGACAGTCCACGTAACACAGTTCAGTAGTTGTGCCGTTTTCCATAGGGACCCCTAGAGTCACTACACCGACACAACGTCGAGTGAGTGACAGAAGGGTAACATCATGGTTACTAACGTAACCTCTGTTTCCTGATGGAGAGGACAAGACGTTGTGTCCCTCCTGCCACAACACTGAACTACCCGCTGAAATGGCCAGGCTCCTCAGTGCAAAACCCGAATGAGTGTTTGCATTACAGCTCCTTATATACCCGTATGTCTGGGGAAGTGGCATGCAAATTCCATGCGGCAATTTTCATTGGCCTTTTCACATATCAGAGATGACTGGGGCTCCAAGGAGCGACCCGTTGTGTCACTACATCGACTAACCGTCTCGTTCCCTCCATCAGGGAACAGAGGTTATGTTAGTCGCAGACTAACGCAGACATAGTTTATCCAACTATGATGACTTCCACTTCGTGAACACGGAAGTTTGAAAAGGGTCCATTGTGTAGTGGATAAAACTTTTATTAAAACTTTAATAATCGTATTAAAATATTATTAAGAGTGATGTTTATCTTCCATAAAGTAAGTGATATGTCGGTTATACATTTTTAATCAAATAACATAATATCAACATGAAAATATCCCCACATGATTCATCCACCAGAAGAGCAGTGCCTAATCACAACTCACGTAAAGAGGGTGAATTTCCAAACGAAAGTAAACATCCCTTGGACCTACTCACTGTGAAGGACAGAGCTCTTGATGAGCGTACTCTGAACACTGTACACTCGCTTGTCATGTGACCTATTGTGACATGCTATATTCCAAATTATGTATTTGTTAAATGAGATAACTGCCTTCATGAAGTGATTTCTGCTAATAATTTAAATTCCACTCTCTACCTCACACAAAGGTATTGTATGGACTACTTTTGTACAGCTTTTTTGCCATGTATCTAAATACATTTATTGTGATTTCATTTAGTTTACTGTTACATTTATATATATATATATATATATATATATATATATATATATATATATATATATATACATTGTTATGAAATTGTTAGGGTTATAGTAGGTTTAGGGGTAGGGGTTAAGGGATCTTAAATATCTATAAAAAAGTACAAATATAACTATAGACATATATATATATATATATATATATATATATATATATATATATATATATATATATATATATATACATAAGCAGTCGTAAATATTTTTACATTTTTCAGAACATGTAAATATGTTCGTATTTCAGAGGCTGCCAATATGTCCATATTCTACATTTCAGGGTCTATCCAAACGTGCAATAATGTTTGTTTAAATTTTATACGAATAGCTATTACATCAGGCTGTAGAATAAAGATGCTTTTACAGCCAAAATGGTGTAGTTATGGCATCTAACAGCAGTGGCTAACCATGTTAACAGGCCGAAAACGTCACAAAATGTTAACCCCCACATTTCCTGATTCAGTCAATTGTATAAAATCAAGTCCCACCCTACATTTTGTCTCGCTGAATATCCTTTTTAACTCTGAAATACATCTGATTATGGAAGTAAAGTGGGTTGTACACTATGTTTCATGTTGACTTCAATCCAGGCAGCTCATTTTGCTGTGAAACAGCGAAATGTAATAATAATTAAAAAAAAACTGGAAATGTAAATGAAAGTGATTCACTACAGTCATTTAAAAGGTAATGAAACAAAAACAGCTCATCATAAACAGTGAGCTAAATGTCTCCAGGCCAGCCATGTCTGCATCTTTATGATTCTCCAGTATTTATTTAATTATATTTTTGCTTACGTAAAACACTGTTTTCAGAGATACCAAATGTTTTGGGTTTGGCGAATACAACTTTGTCTCACTGGTTTTCAAAAAATGTAATCCAACTTTTATGTAATGAAGAACGATTAGTTATTGTTTGTTACAATCATTTATATTTGATTTTCAAAGTGTTTCTTGTAAACATTCATTTTCAGTGAGTTTTTAAAGCAGGGTATAATTTTATTTTACAAGAAAGACAATAATGGGTCCCATTCACTTTGTGTGTGAAATCTGCTGACAAACGTTTTCACGCAGAAATCTTGATTCATGAATACGTTTGCACTAAAATGTATTCTAAATTTACAAAAACATTTATGACCATATAAAATCACTTGTACACAAAAATCATATTCCCGGTGTCCTTATAAAAATTGAATAAACACGACATGAATAAAAGTATACATAAAATATGTATATACTGTATATGTGTGTGTGTGTGTGTGTGTGTGTGTGTGTGTGTGTGTGTGTGTGTGTGTGTGTGTGTGTGTGTGTGAGCACAATTATTACGTTGAAGAATCGTTGTGTCGGATAAAGTGACACTAGGAATTGAAATTGAGAAAAGGCCAATGAGAAATTGGCAGACAGAAATTGCATGTTCATCCTCCGGACATACGGGTATAAAAGGAGGGAATCATGCGTCTGTCCATTTAGGTTTTGCACTGAGGAGCCGAGAATACATTTCGGCCATAACAGTGGCTTGGTTCAGCGCCGAGGCTGGGGGGACACAACGTCTCGTTCCCTCCATCAGGGAACGGAGGTTACAACAGTAACCTAGACGTTTCCCATCTGTCCCTATCTTTGACATTATGTCGAATGAAGCGACACTAGGGGTCCCTATTCAATCACGGCATGCGCTGAACCATGTATGTGCGCTGCTGATGCAGGTGTGCGCCGGCAGCACCCTTTCCCAACACCCCATTCAAATCGTCATAAACTTTTTAAGTTCCCAACACCCCGAAAGCAGGAAAAAAACAACGTGCCAAGCATGGGAGCAGGCCACGCAAGCCGCACCTTTTCTCTCTCTATGTTTTGTCGCATAGAGTTAAAGTGGCTGGGGCCATCTTAACGCTATCACACACATCGGGGAAGGTGTTATTTTACAACTCCTATACTTTTGGGGGAATAGACCCCACGGAGACCACCACCTGCCCAGACTGGGGGGAGGTAAAGAGTAGCGAAATACGTCACATGGGTTTTCATGTGGGTATGGAGCAGTGGTAGAACCTACCTGCTGCGAGGGAGGAGTTGCTACAAACACGGTGACCGGGGGGCAGCGGGGACTGCCCAAGGGAGAAGCGGGTCCGCAAGTAGGGGGACCGTACTGCAGACAATACACACAGGGGGATTAAACAACACAAGGGCCCATCCTGTGGAGCACCTATTCCAGTACAGAGTAATTTTAGTACCCGTAGTGGGTCTGGTCGGAATTCCTCCGCCGAATTCACGGACCAGAGGGCTGAGTTAGTTTGATCTCCTGGGATAAGAGCACACGTGTTCACCTCAGTGGAGGGGAAAGGCGTTAGTTGCAAGCGATACACCAGTTGTTCCACGTTACCAAGTTCTACAGGCTCGGACCTGACAAAACACGGGAGGAGACCGACACAACCCTGAGATTGTAAAATCTCGTAAAGGTATTGGGTGTTGCCCAGCCAACTGCTCTGCATGTCAGCTAGGGAGGTGCTGTTGGCCAGTACCCATGAGGATGCCACACTTCTTGTAGAGTGTGCAAGGGGGCAGGACAGCCTGGGTGTGATAGGCCAATGTGATGGCATCAACAACCCAGTGGGAAAGCCTCTGTTTGGAGACAGCATCCATCAAAGCAAACAAAGAGCTGCTCAGAACATCTAATGCTCTGCATGCTTTCCACATAGGTATGCAAAGCACGTACTGGACACAGTAATGAAAAGGCTGGGTCTGCCTCCTCCCGGGGCAGCGCTTGCAGGTTCACTACTTGGTCCCTGAAGGGGGTCGTAGGAACTTAGGCCCCGATCGTGGTATTAGGACGACATGGGTGTCTGAACCGAAATCCAGGCAGGTGTCGCTGACAGAGAACAATTGCAGGTCCCCAATCCTCTTGATGGAAGCGAGCGCGATCAGGAGGGCTGTCTTCAAGGAGAGGGCTTTGAGCTTGACTGATCCTATCGGCTCGAAGGGGGGTCTCTGAAGGCCTGAAAGGAACACGGAGAGATCCCATGAGGGGAAGAGGCATGGCCTGGGAGGGTTCAATCTCCGGGCGCCCCTAAGGAACCTGATAATCAGATCATGCTTCCCAAGGGACTTACCGTCCACTGTGTTGTGTTGAGCCAATATGGAAGCTACATAAACCTTCAAGGTGGATGGGGACAGCCTACCCTCCAGCTTCTCCTGCAGAAATGAGAGCACTGACCCGACTGAACACCTCTGTGGGTCTTCAGATCGGGAAGAACATCAATTCATGAACAAGCGCCACTTCAGGGTGTAAAGTTGCCTGGTAGAGGGAGCTCTAGCTTGGTTGATCGTTTCTACAACAGCCAGTGGTAAACAACTCAGATCTTCCGCATCCCATCCAGGGGCCAGATGTAGAGGTTCCAGAGGATCTTCGTGGGGATCTATCTGGCAAAACCGAGCCCGCTGCCATCCCCAAATCACCTCCATTGCCAGCCGGGTCGTCCTCAATACTGTGGGAAGAGCTGGAGGGCCATTCCTCCTTAAGAAGGACAGCCGCGACCACAACATTGCCATGGTAAGGTTCTCGTAGTGAGTACACGAACCATCCACAAATGATGCCTCGGTTTAATCACTGCCCAGACACACGAGGCAGCGTCTGTGACCATCAGGAGCAGAGAGAAATCGACCGCATCCAGGAACTATACAGGGGCGGAAGGGCATATTTATAAAGACGCTTCCTGAAAAGGACATTCAACGCCAGCTGTGTATTGCTCTTTTAGAGAAATTAATCTCTTTTACAGAAATACTCTGTTTAAGAAGCGCTTTCGAAGCACCCAGGGGCAAAGCTGCACTGCCATGCTGAGAAGGAGAAAGCAGCTGATATGTGCCGTGAACCCAACAGCATACGCTCTACAGAGGTGAGTGTAACAGTAAGTGACTTCAGCTTGCTGATCGCACAACCACTCAGCTCCGAAGAAGAAACCTGAATGGACAGATGCATGATTCCCTCCTTTTATACCTGTATGTCCGGGGGAGGGACATGCAAATTCTGTCTGCCAATTTCCTTCAAAGAAGTCCCCTAGGCTTCTTTCAAAACAACTTCGAATGACAGACGGGGAACACCCTGTATTCAGACGTGCATAATTAATAAGCAGCTTTTTTACTACAGGTAAAATGGGCCAAAAAAGAGATCTAACTGACAAAAAAAAGCCCAAAATTATGAGAAGCCTATCAGAAGGATGCAACACGCTTTAAATTTCCATCCTATTTAGATGTGAACACCAGACAATAAAATACTTCATTAATAATAGTCGGGAGAGCAACACAAAAATGTGTTTAGAAGAGATAGGGACATGTTAGGTAGTGGGGAGTGCGAATATGTTCACAAAATGTTAAGGCGGAGGGGGACAACCGCTAAGGATTTATTTCCACTTCGAGCATTGTTTTTTGGAACACATGCAGATTCTGAGCCTGTGGATGATGAGGCATAAATAAATGCTCCTGAAAAAGCAGCACACCAAGCATGCATTAAGTTCATCCAACATCTACAGGGTTACATGTTAAAAAATCTATCTATATTGTAATGCTGTACTGTGCTGTTCTATAGTGTGATGTTGGAGATAGTTTGGCTGTGTTTTATGCAAATTACTAACTTCGGGCATTCTGTCCTTTATTTAGAATAATCCAGATTCATTAATTTTAGAATGAGGGTAAGAACAAATTTATGTGCATTCACATGTGTTGTGAAAATCGCAAAAATCTTTCAAGAACGCTTTTCCTTTGTGTATACGTATGCGAAATCCGGGTATGCGGAAATATGCAGAAATAGTGGTAAGATGGACAATGGATGATGCCATCCAGACAACTAGAGAGCACCGCTTGCTCACACAGTAATGAATGCAGAAACAGCCTTTTAAGGTTTAGTAATCGCACAAGGCCTTATTGTGCTTTCAATCTTAATTCAATCAATCAGGCAACATTAATCTATATTATACCGATATCTCAGAAGTCAAAATCAGCATTTTGAATGGTTTTCCTCATCATGTAGCCCATAGGTAAGTGACACTTTCATAACTGTCAGGTATGTTTATGGCTGCTTTTCCACATTAACATAAGAATAAAAATGTAAAATGACATGTTTTAGGAGTGCCAACCTTTCTACATATTGAGGCATTTATTATTCTGGATTGTGCATTTACAAACAGTTTTTTACAAACTGTGTTACTGTCACAGTCCTGTCACTCTGTTAGTCTGGGTTTTTGTCTGACAGCACCATGGCATTATCATCCCATGTCTGATTTGTGTTTTGTTGTCTGTCTTTGTGAGCTCATGGTTTTGGTTGTATTCCCTGCTGTGTGCTTTTCGGTCTGTCTTGTTTTATGTCGGGAGCACAGTGTATGTATCCTGACTTCCTGTCTGGTCAGTGTCTGTCTGTTATTGATGTGGATGAATCGTGCTTAAATCATCTTGGCAGCATACACTCGCATCAATAGTTTGTCAGTCTCTTGCGAACACAGGTGCTCCTCGCGTCGCGCTTGCGTTGTGCACCCTGGTCACGAGTTGTCTACATGTTGTGATGAGGCTCAGTGTGCGTGTGGGCGATCTCTCGCACAGGTGTCCTGTCTTGTTTTTGTCGCCAGTTGTGTGTATCACGTGGTGTTTGTCTCGCAATATACACTCAGGTTTCGTTTAGTGTGAGAATGCATGGCATCGCTTTGTTTGGTGTTGCTACAAATTCTCTCATCCTGTTTCTCAGTTGGAATGGGTGTATATTGCCTCATTGCCTTGGCGATGTGCGCTCATTCCATTCAGATATTTTGTTGTCTTGTGAGAGCATGTGGCTTTGTTTTGTTACTGTATCGATGTGTGTCTCTCTATCTTACGTCATACCCCGCCTCTTTGTTTGCCCATTATTAGTTTATTAGTCACACCTGACCTGTCTTGTTAACCTGTTGATTTCTATCTCTGGCCAGAAGAGGAGGATGAAAAGGGCTCCTGCTCCCCAGTCGCTGCCAGCGCTCCCGGCCACGGAGGCCATTCCCCAGTCACTGCCAGTGCTCACAGTCTCAAATGCTGTTCCCCTGTCCCTGCCAGTGCCCCCAGCCACGGAGGCCATCCCCTTGTCACTGTATGCACTCACAGCCACGAAGGCTGTTTCCCTGCCACACAGTGATGAGACACAGTTAATATGGTAAAACAAAATAACAATATTCCTATGAAAAAATGTATTTCCCACTGGAACTTTGACAACACAATAATCTCATCATTGCAATATTTTTTAGTGCTAAGTTTGGTACACGTATGTTGTTTCAAGACACAGTTAATTCGTAGGTATAGGACTACTATGTGCATACAAAATGCAACGTATGCATATATATCAATTTCTATTTGTTTATTTTTCGTAATTTATTTTTATGATATCAGTGTTGCAGGCAACACATTAAAGAAGACAATTAGCCTGAAAGCTAAACATTTATTTGCTGAAGGATTGCAAATCAACTGTAATTTATGTTGTTAATTTGAAGTCATAAAATGTTCTGCATATTTCTTTTAAACTTTGATCATATTCCTTGTCTAGAAAATAGGCAGGCCATGTAGGTTTAGCTATTATATACAGTTGAAGTCAGAAGTTTACATACACTATATCCAAATACATTTAAACTCAGTTTTTTAATCAACATTATTCCACAAATAATGTTGATTGATCTTAACTTGAAACCGAAACATTACCTAAAATGCACAGCAATAATTTTATTTTTTTATGATTATGATTCTATTCCCATTTAGTTCTGTTCCCATTTAATTTTAAGGGTCAGAGAGCAGGTGAAAAATTATTATGAAAGCTACTCTGAGTATTTTTGGCACAAAAACTTCACATTTATAAGTAGACTTCAGGGGAATAAATTAAATGATAAAAGTAAATTATAACTTGACTTCTTTAAAATAGTATGTGTTCTCGCCGGTAACACTTTACAGTAAGGTTGTATACGTTAACATTCATATAATGCATTAGGTATCATGAATTAATAAACAATAATTTTACAACATATATAAATCTTGGTTAATGTTAATTTATAAATACATTGTTAGTTCAAATTGGCTATTGGTTTTGGCTATTGCTTTATCTAATGTTAATGTATACAACCATATTGTGAAGCATTAATGTTCACAACATTTCTTTGAAAGCAATTCAAAGTTGTCACAGCTCGTCTTCAAAGCTAAGGGGCATTTTTATAGGGAGAGAAAAATAGTGAGAGAACTGATCAGTGAAATCTTTGTATATCCATAACTTTGCATATCCTTATTTCCTGCACATGCTGTGCCCTTCTGGCCTTCTTCACTGATGCCTGCAGGAACAGAATACTCAGACCAATGTTTTAATTCTCAAGTGAATAGCCTAAGTAGGCTTTAAACCAGACGGGTCCTGATTGGGTTTTTGATTGCCCAAAGCCATCTTAATCATTGCCAAACACACATGATGATGAGTAGTTGAGGCTTCTGAGAGAGATAATGACCACTGAAAGAGGAGAACAATGATACACAATCAAACCACCAGAAATTAGCCATAAACCATATACTGATTAGCTGCTCTCCCTCTGCAAAATTATTAAATCTATTCTGCACTTCTATGCACCTGGACCTGGTCAAACATCATTTAGAAGTAAATTAAGATATGCATAAAAAAAAGAAGTCAACTTGGTCAGCATGTTAGTGGTGTATAAAGTGGAAGCAAATCAAAAGTAACTCACCAACAATTTATTAAGCAGTTTATTCCCTCAACAAGCTGTCAGACTGTGTTTTAGAGGCCATTTATCCATCAAATTATGGGCTGATGGAGGTGAGGGGCAAGGATGTGTGTGTGTGTCTCTCTCTCTCTCTCTGTGTGTGTGATTGCGCGCGTGCATGTGTGTGTGTGTGTGTGTGTGTGTACTTTAGAATAAATTGTTGTGTTTGAAAATACTAAAGATTGCTGAGGTAACATGTCCTGTCAGTGCTGTGCCACTGTGCAGTTTTGCCAATGCAATGCAGCTTTCACAGTAATTAAACACACACCCACGAACACACAGACACTGCACACGAGGTAGACAGGTAAATGCATTTATAGCTGGATAAAAGTAAAAGGCTGATGCAGACTTTAAAGAGCAGAAACCCTTTGAGTTTTGTGGAAAATAATTTTGAAAACTTTCATCTCAATTAACATGTCTACAGTGCATATGTAAAATCCACATCCACCTCCTCCTCTCTCTGATAGGACTCAGAAACAAAGCGGTGAAAACAACCATTTCTGATTTGAATGTCTAAGATTGTCTCATCTGTTCTCAAGGTTTCAAGATGTATTTTTCTGCAGGTGGGGTTTGTGCATATCTAACATTTAACACTATAAACACATTGGCTGTCCCTATTCACATTCTTGTACTACACACTTACACTTAGTATCACTGAAGTTTTAAATTTGTACTTCACTGGGGATGGGAAAGTACATACTTTTGAGTACATAGCAAATTATGGCTGGGTATTGATACAGATATCCTGATTCGATTGTGATTTCCATACTTTGTGTAATTAAATACTGTCGATTTGTGTAATTAAATACTGTTAATTACACACGGGCCCTTCTTTACTTCATAAATTATGAAAATAATAAATGTACACATCTTATCTTTCATTTTCATAATTTTGGTCACATTTTGGCTTTTTAAAATGTAAACATTGTATGAATTCCATCAATAAATATGATGTCTTAAAATTGCATATTTTCAGTGTACTGAATATATGCAGGGTTGGGGAGTAATGTCATGGTTACTGTTGTAACCTCCATTCCCCGAGGGAAGGAACGAGACATTGTGTCGAATTAAGTGACTCAAGCGGTCTTCCTGAGATGCCAAACGTACCTCTGAACCTGAGAAAAGGCCAATATCAAGTTGGCAGACAGAATTTGCATGCAGGTATAAAGGGAAGAGGGGCAGAGAGTGCCAGTCAGGATTTTTCACTAAGGAGCCGAACAGGAGGGACACAACGTCTCATTCCTTCCCTCGGGGAACGGAGGTTACAACAGTAACCATGATGTTTCCCTTCTGTCACTCACTCAACGTTGTGTTGAATGAAGTGACACAAGGGGTCCAATACAAAAACGCCACGCACTGACCGTGTTGCGTGAACAGTCGAGACAGGTGCAAGCAGGCTACTGCGTGCTTGAGGCAACTGTGTTGGCTGCACGTAGCCCTCCCCGATGCCCCCAAAGAGATGTCACATACAGACCTTAGGTTCCCCGCACCCCTGAGGGGGGGGAACAGGAGCTACATGACTAGCATGGGAGCAAGCCCAGCAGCCGCGGCCTTCTCTCTCACTATGTCTCTCACATAGGACATGAAGTGGCTGGGGCTATCTTAACGCTTTGGAATGTGTTCTTTCAAAATATTCGAAATGTTCTTTCAGGGGGGAAAGACCCTGCGGAGGCCACATCCTGCCCAGTCTAGGGGGAGGTTACATGTGGCAAATACACCACGAGGGTTGTGAAGCCATACATGGGAAATGGTGCTGTGGTAGGTCCAGCCTAATGAGGGGGGTCACTACAAGCACAGCAACCAGGGCAGCGGGGCTGCCCAAGGGAAACGCGAGTCCGCCGATAGGGGGACCGTACCGTGGGAAAACATCAAGGGGAGTTTGCCTGAAAAGGGAACCCGACCCCAGTACAGAGCACCTGTGGCTCATAGTGAGTCTGGACGCGAATTGCTCCGCTGAATTCGCAGGCCAGAAAGCTAGGGAGGAGACCATCCAGGGAGCGACGCTTAGTGGCTAACCTGGGATAGAAGGCGCTCTGGATCAACTTGGTGAAGGGCGCTGTGTACAAGCGGAACACCCGGTCGGTTGTGCAGCGTTACCGAGTTCTTCCGGCTCGGACCTGACAAAATACGGGATGAGACTGACTCAACTCTGAGATTGTAAAATCTGGCAAAGGTATTGGGTGTTGTCCAGCCCGCTGCTCTGTTGATATCTGCTAAGGAGGTGCCATGGGCCAGTGCCCACGAGGATGCCACACTTCTCGTAGAGTGGACTCGAACCCACAAGGGGGCAGGCACGGCCTGGGTCTGATAGGCCAAAGTGATGGCGTCGACGACCCAGTGGGCTAGCATCTGTTTGGAGACAGCGTTCCCTTTCCACTGTCTGCCAAAGCATACATAGAGCTGCTCAGAGAGTCTAAAGCTCTGTGTGTGGTCCAAATATATACACAAAGTATGTACTGGACACAGCAACGAGAAGGCTGGGTCTGCCTCCTCCCAGGGCAGCTTGCTTGCAGGCTCACAACCTAGTCCCTGAAGGGGGTCGTAGGAACCCAGGATAACTTGAGAATGTGCTGGACCGAACTCCAGGCAGGTGTCGCTGAATTTATTTTTATTTAAAGATAACTATGTAAAATCATTTCTTCATTATATATTTAATTATAGTTATATGAGGGGCTTTGTCAGCAAATATTTTTATATGTGATTAAATGCAATTAATCACAATTAATTAACTGGGACATCATGTAATTCATTCGATTAAAAAATTTTAATCGATTGACATCCCTAATATTTAGTCCTTTCAGATGGAAAACATGTATACATGTAAATGATGTGATCCAAAGCGCATTTGAACAGCAGTGAAACACTTTCTTATGATGTGTTACATTCATACGAGCAGACAAGAGAAATTTGTTTGAAGTTTGAAGCAGAAGAAATAGAAATAAACCTTGTGCAAATTGTTAGCTTTACTCCATTTTAGATGTAACCAGGCACGATCAAATTTGTTAATCAAGAAAATTCATTGTTAGATAATAAAAAATATATATATTTTAAGACCTTTGATATTAGGGCAAAAAACATTTACTGGATAATACTTTTTCCTGTAAAAATATCAAAATATCTTTAAAACAAGATCAATTTGATTTATCTTGTTTTAGAAAAAACACTGCATAAGATATTTAGGTTTTTCAGAGAATGTATTTTTAACATGTGTATTTTGTCTTACTCTACTGGCAGAGTTTTTATAGTCAAAACAAAATCTACCAGTGCTGAAGAAGTAATCCAAAGTATTTAGAATACGTTACTGACCTTGAGTAATCTAACGGAATACGTTACAAATACAAATTTAAAGCATGTATTCTGTAATCTGTAATGGAATCCAAAAGTAACCTTCCCAACCCTGCATATCTGTATATAGAGTAGACTACAGTGTAAAAGTGTTTAGGCAGTTTTGAAAAATTGGTCTAGTGAAGATGTTTTTTTGTTTGTTTGTTTTTTTAAATAATTCCAAGAATATGCTTCATTGATCAATTAGCTTCATAAACAGTTCAGAAAACATATAAATAAATACTTGATGTGACCACCTTTGCCTTTAGAACAGAACCAGTTTTCCTTTAGAGATACACTTGTGCACACATTTTCAAGGTTGTTGGCAGATAGGTTGTTATAAGCATCTTTGAGAACTTGCCAATTCTATGTATGACGGCCAAACTTTTTTAAACTACTACTAAACCCTTTATAGTTTGTTTTTTCCGACCTCACCCCAAACACAGAAATAAAAAAATAAATAGGCTACACTTGTGAAAAAACTCTTCTTTTTAAAAAGCTTCAATTTCTTTTTAATATTAACAAATTAAATGTAAACAAGGCCTTCAAGTGTTTCTTAAGTAAACAGTGCTTCAAGCTTTTAAAATAATTATTGAAATACCAGTAATGAAATATACTGATAAAATACAGAACATAGCCAACAGTGCTTTAGGTTTTTCAGTAACAGCAGCAAATAAACACAAAAAGTAATCTAATGCACAAAAAAAATATATATATATGTATATAGAGTTCCTAATATGGTCTTCTGATGTTGTAGCCCATCACCTCAAGGTTGGACGTGTTGTGCATTTTGTGATGCTATTCGTCTCACCACAATTGTACAGAGTTGTAATCTGAGTTACCGTAGCCTTTCTGTAAACTCGAACCAGTCTGACCATTCTCCATTGACCTCTCTCATCTTCAAGACGTTTTATGTCCACAGAACATCCTCTCACTGGATGTATTTATTTTTTTTTGGTACCATTCTGAGTAAACTCTAGATACTGTTGTGCGTGAAATTCCCAGGAGATTAGCAGTTACAGAAATACTCAAACCATGTAATGGTAATTTCTTAATGTAATTTGGGATTTCTTGGGAGTAGTTGGGATTTTTATTTATCTCATTGTGTCGAGTCTTCTGAATCCATTCACCAAAAATATTCTCAGTCACCATTTCTACCGATTAATTATTTACTGTAGAAGGTGGTGGCAAATTAGCATCTTTTATGTTATATACAGTAAGAGTCATTGAACTGATGCACTAAAAAATAAGTTCATGAATGAAACGCTATTAAAGTTTTAGGTTAACACTCAAGTGTAGCAAAAAAGATTGAACAAAACTATGGAAGTATGACAAACAGAACAAAAATTACATAGGCCCACATCATGCTAAATTATCAAATCAAATCATATCAAATCAAATCAATCAAATCAAACCACTTTGTCACACTACTGTGTACACAGTGCAACAGTAGGTGAAAGTCTTGTGTGCAGTATTCGGAGAATAACATCGCAGTACCAATTACAATAAACAACATATTTACACAACACAATTTACATAACAAATGCACACATACTTACACAACACAATATACAATGTACAGTAAACAATACACACAATATAGAATACACATACAATAAAAATAAGGGTAAGGCTATATAAAAATATATATACAGTAGTTGAATTGGGGAGAATATATTTGACAGTCCAGTGTGTGATACAAGATGATGATTAATAAAGTGCAGTGCTGATTGTTGATCGTGAGAGATCAAGTGTTCAAAAGTCTGATTGCTTGGGGGAAGAATCTATCATGTAGTCAGCTGGTGCGGGTCCTGATGCTGCGAAACTGCCTGCCTGATGGTAGCAGTGAGAGCAGACCATGACTCGGGTGGCTGGAGTCTCTGATGATCCTCTGAGCTTTTTTCACACACCGCCTGTTATAGATGTCCTGGAGGGAGGGAAGCTCACCTCCGATGATGTTTCTGGCAGTTCGCACCACCCTTTGCAGGTCTTTGCGGTTGTGGGCGGTGCTATTGCCGTACCAGGCGGTGATGCAACCAGTCAGGATGCTCTCTACAGTACTGCTGTAGAACCGTGTCAGGATGTGGTGGTTCATTCCAAACTTCCTCAGCCATCTCAGGAAGAAGAGGCGCTGGTGAGCCTTCTTCACCACAGCCTCAGTGTGGACGGACCATGTGAGTTCCTCAGTAATGTGGACACCGAGGAACTTGAAACTGCTGACTCTCTCCACCGGTGCTCCATTAATGGTGATGGGGCTGTGTTCTTTGTCTTTCCTCCTAAAGTCCACCACAAGCTCCTTGGTCTTACTGACGTTGAGGGAGAGGTTGTGCTCCTGACACCAGCATGTCAGAGTGTGCACCTCCTCTCTGTAGGCTGTTTCGTCATTGTCAGTGATCAGACCTACCACCGTCATATCATCAGCAAACTTAATGATGGCATTGGAGCTATGTGTTGCCACACAGTCATGTGTGTATAGGGAATACAGGAGTGGGCTGAGAACACAGCCCTGCGGGGCTCCAGTGTTGAGGGTCAGTGATGACGAGGTGTTGCTGCCCAATCTAACCACCTGACGTCTGCCTGACAGGAAATCCAGGATCCAGCTGCACAGCGAGGTGTTTAAGCCCAGAGCCCGGAGTTTCTCATCAAGCTTGGAGGGCACTATGGTATTGAATGCTGAGCTGTAGTCTACAAACAGCATTCTCACATATGTGTTCCTTTTTTCCAGGTGGGAGAGAGCAGTGTGTATTGTAGATGCAATGGCATCATCAGTGGAGCGGTTGTTGCGGCAGGAAAACTGCAATGGGTCCAAAGAGGTGGGCAGAAGAGCAGATGTAATCTCTGATTAACCTCTCAAAGCATTTGCTAATGATGGGGGTCAGAGCAACAGGACGCCAGTCATTTAAGCAAGTGATTTTGGTTTGCTTCGGTACAGGCACAATGGTTGATGTTTTAAAGCATGTGGGGACTACAGACAGGGAGAGGGACAGGTTGAAAATGTCTGTAAAAACACCAGCCAGTTGGTTCACGCACATTCTGATGACACGGCCCGGAATGCCGTCTGGACCCGCGGCTTTACGGATGTTCACCCGTCGGAAGGAACGGGTTACATCCGCAACAGAGACGGCGAGTGAACCATCCTCTGTAGCGTTGGCCACGAATACTCTCTCCGCGAGGGCGGTGATATTTTCCTCAAAACGAGCATAAAATGTATTAAGCTCATCTGGAAGAGAGGCAGCGGTGTTCATGGCAGAGTTATATTCCGTTTATAGTCCGTGATGATGTTAATTCCCTGCCACATACTTCTAGAGTCTGTGGTGTTGAACTGTCCTTCAATTTTGTGCCTGTACTGGCATTTGGCTGCACTGATAGAGTTACGGAGGTCATAACTGGCTTGTTTACGCTCCTCCACGTTCCCGGAATTAAATGCGGAGGTCTGTGCACTGAGTGTCATGCGAATGTCACACCGGAATGTGAGGTTCTTAATTATACCAGCATTTAATTTATCCACTGACAGGAAAAGGACAACGACCACTTCTAGAATTTATCCAATTTATTTAATAACAATTTGCTCACAATGGTAAAATTTGCAACATGATAAAAAGTAAAGAAAGGCAACTCACTGGTCAGTTAATGCAACAGCCCAATTCATCAGCTTAGATTCAAAATCCAAATCCTATCCTATATCAGTATATAAAATCAACAAAGCATAAAAATCGAATGCATTGACAGAAAAGTTTGGCAGTCTTCAGTCACATCCCAAACCAGATTCTAGGTCAATTGACCTTATATGGAAGTCCGGTAGGCAAGCGGGCCGCGGAAGAGGATGCCGGTTCAGATGAGACAGCCTTGGTAGTTCGTCCCTTCAAGCAGCTCCGTGATCCAATATATACAGCGGCAGCACTGAGAAGGAGTACAAGCAAACCTTAGTCTCACGCAAAACACTAGCCCAGCTCTCACGCACACACATAAATTGATAGGCAGGACAACTTTCCTTTACTTAGCTCAAATCAGGCGTTGAATCCACTGCACGAACATCTACGTTCCTCTTCTGTTCCGCTTGACTTATCTCCATTGATGGATTATAATCAGATCCGTGCCCACTGCTCGTCCGGCTGTAGCTTTCTATCATCAAGTTTACACAGCGATCAATGGTCCTGTCCGTATAGGTTCGGTTCGCGGTGTGTGTGTGTGTGCGCGCATTCCCCTGCACACCTTCCTTCCTCACACTCGCGCTTGTCGCTTCTTATCAAGCAACTGCCGCACCTGTCCTTAATCAACCATCCATTAGTTCAAACAGCGCTACCAATGTCAGAGAGGGAGGGTGGGGTCTGTCAGTCATAACGGTTTGTGAGTATTTAAGCCCACAATTAAGAAACCAGTGAAACAGCAATCAGTGATCAAATACACAAAGCACAAATCAAAAATAATAAAGTATGTGGGTGAAATAAATAACACACAGGGGGTTCAATACTACAGACAGATGTTCCACATTTGACACGAACATCGCCGTTAACCCATGGTTTCTGGTTGGGGTATATCCGTTTTGTTTTGGTTGGCACAACGTCCTCTATGCACTTCCTGATGAAACACGTTATGCTATCAGCGTAAACCTCTTTAATTTCGTAAAAAATTACGAACCAGTCCACAGTGTAGTCTTTGTTCCGAGGTGTTTGAGCATAACAGTCTGTGAAACTGATACTTACAAAACAAAAACCTGAAATTAAAATATTAGCCAGTTGACTTTTTCCACTGTAAAGAGTCGGGGTTGACAAACAAAACAAAAAAATTACAGCCAAACTACAGAGCGAAGCCACATTTTTCCACACTCACTTTAATCAAAAGCAAGGCCCAAGATTTGCAGTACACCACTTTTTATATACTCATTCCTTATTGTACGTTCCTTTAGATTTTATTTAATCAGGAATTAACAGTATACATATAATGTACTTTTTAATGTAGCTAGCTCTGACCCTTACTATTATCTTGAACAACATAAAAAAAATATTTTAGCCTATTATTAAAAAAGCTGTTACGTTAGAAAAGGTAATGGTCTGATAGCTACAAAGAACAAAGATGAAAGCAGAGGAAGAACTATGGTTAGGGTCAGTAGGAATCAGCTTTCATCATGAAAAATGTACTGGAAGAGGAGAAATCAGCACAGATGAGAACAAATCCGAACAAATATAGGTATAAACCAAGAGCAAAATCATGAGTTTTTGCCAACATATTTTGTCATGTTTTCGAGTATACTTTTTATTTTTATAAATTATATACATTTTTGTTTTTTTCGGGAGTGTGAGTTAAAGCTTTATTCAATCCTGTTATAAAGTATGAGCACTTAGTATGCAATAATATATATTTTAAAAGTTGTCAAGGAAAAATCCTATCTGAAAAAAATTCTCTCTCTCTTTCTCTCTCTCTCTCTCTCTTTCTCTCACTCTCAAGCTATTTCAGATCAATCTAGAATATTTGACAGCAACCATGTTTGAGCATGATGGAATTATGAACCCTGAAAATCAATCAGAAAATCACTCTCCCCTACGGTACCAATACATGATGTAGCATCCACCACAGCTAAGAAACCGCAGCCAGAGAAAGCCAGAAATGGAAAGATGAGGAGGTTATAGAAATTGAACAGAATAAATGTACACCACCATGTCCTTCACCATGAGGAAATACAAACAATTTAATGGAGAGAGTGAGGGAAAGAATGAGAGTTGAGAAATATCTGAAAGTTTCAGAGTAAAGAATGACATCCAAAACAGGGCTCAGCTCAGCAAATGGATAGCTAAAGAATATTGCCATTGAGGTGCCATTGGCAAGTGCCCAAAATGATGCCACACTCCGTAGAGAGTGCTCTTAATCCCAAAGTGGAAGGCACTTCGCCCTGGGTCTGGTATGCCGATACGAATAATCAAGCATTGACAATATTCAATCATATTAGCGGCACCGAAGGGCCCACAAATAAAATTCTGCTTAGAGCGCCATAAAGGCTTGGGCCGGCCCTGCCTCATGTCATAGGCAGAAATACATTTGAGTTCAGAGGAAACTTTTAACATGGTATGAGGGTATGGTTTCTGTGTCATGACAAAATAAGAGTTCCCCAAGAAATATGCAAGAATGAGCCTGGCATCTATCATGTTTTCCAACAACAAAACAGTTTAACGTGACTTCTGAAGTGAAAAGTAGGTAAATGCTGATGGCATTACCACTCCACGATGGCTCTGAGTGGATTACTACTACATCACAGTTAAGGAGTAAAACTAACTTTGCGTGCAGGTAATCACACGTTCAGTCATTCTCAGTTCTCTCTCTCTGTCTCAATTCAATTCAATCTCTCTCTCTCTCTCTCTCTCTCTCTCTCTCTCTCTCACACACACACACACACACACACACACACACACACACACGTCTTTGTTACTATAACTTGTTAGAAACAGCCCAAGCCCTTGTTAATAGTTCTAAAGTGGCACCTTTTAAACTAGCATTAGCAGATTATGATCTGGGGCATAAGAAAGTAGTTCCAAACTGAGGGTTTTTTATATATATTTTTTTGTTTTGTTTCTTATTTACTTGTTTGTTGAACTGTATAACACACGCAATATCAGGCTTGTAATCATGCTTTTTTGATCACCTGTGGCAAGTGGCTGCTACGGTCGAATCACAGCCATGCATATATATGGACATACAGCACTCTTGCTAGTGTGATATTGCTTTATCATTCTATACAAATGCTGGGTTTATACTTAAAATGGTTAGCTAAAAGTTAATACTGACATTGCAGTATATTAACACATTTATCAGTAAATGCCCATTTTCATATATTTTAGCCATTAGATCCTAACCCTAATTGCTCACATTACACATATCAGCTAGATGTCTATTTAATGTTTATATATATATCTGGAAGACATAATTTTTAGGTTGTTTTTAGATGAACAATCAAATAATCTGCAAAAGAATACAATACAAAACTGAAACAAATAATAAATGCACTAAATTCTAAGTAAAAAAATATCTGGAAACAATTTATGTTAAACTAAACTGTTAAAAGTAAAAGCAACCTAAAAATAAAATAAACAAGTTTGTTCATTCAAAATTACTGTTTTGATATTAGAGTTTTCCCATATATGCTGACATGCTGTTTATTGTATAGCGTATGTCTTCGGTCTCCTTCTTTACATTTACATTTATTAATTTGGTCAACACTTTAATCCAAAGCAATTTTCAAATTAAGAATACAGCAAAAGTGACTATTAACATTTGTTAAATAATTCACTTGATTATGAAAAGTATATTTATACATACTGTACTGGCGTTTATAAGTACACTTGACTTTTGTAACAATTGTTGCCCTCTGAATTGCTTAACTTTTATATGGAGGCCAGAAGCACACACATCCTTCCCTGGGCCACCAGTCTCAGGAGCGCTTAGAGATCTTCTTTGCCACGAGATGGGTGGATTCTGCTTCCTGCGGGGGCTCGACGCCAGGGCAGGGTGGGCTGAGGCAGAGCTGGTGCAGCCGTCGCAGGTGGACGCCCTTGGTGATGTGCAGAGAGGGTGCGGGATCTTGACCCACGCCGGGGCAGGATATGTTGAATAGCCTCCATCTGCTGCTTCACCACCGAAAACTGCTGGGCAAAGTCCCCGACGGTGTTGCCGAATTGGCCAGCCTGGGAAATGGGGGCATTCAGGAATCGTGTCTTGTCGGTCTCTCACACCTCGACCAGGTTGAGCCATAGATGGCGCTACAAAGTGGATATCGTCCGCCCAAGAGACGGCGCCATGACCTTCGTCACCCGAAGGGTGAGGTTGGTCGGCGAGCTCATATCCTGCATCAATCCCGGTGTGGAACTACTGTTCTTTCAGCACCTTGGCTTGGTGTACTTTCAGAAGAGCCATTGCAGGCAGCTTGTCCATTGGCCTTGGCCGTCAGGGACGACGTGAACCTACATTCTCTGGACGGGAGCTTCGAGCGCCCGCGCCAGGTGGCAGCGCTCTATGGGCATAGGTGCACTGCGAGCACCTTATCCACTGGGGGCATAGGCGAGTAGCCCCTGGCCACCCCACCATCGAGGGTAGTGAGAGCGGGGGAGCTGAAAGATCGGGACCGGGCAGTGAAAGGTGCCTCCCACGACCTTGTCAGCTCCTAGTGCACCTCCGGGAAGAAAGGAACTGGGGCGGGGTGTGGCTGCGAGCGGTGCAGCCAGACCAGAAATCAATCGTCGAGCCGCAACATTTCAGGGGAGAGCGGAGGGTTCCACTCTGGCCTGACATTCGGGAAAGTATGTCCGTGAAGCCCAGCAAAGGTTTCCGCTTCTGACTGGGTGAGACCGCTCTCCTATGCTGTGCTCGAAAGCTCATCACCGTTGCGGGCACCGAATAAGAGGTCGAACTCACCCTGAGACGAGCCTGCGTAGTCATCTGGAAGCCTACCCAGAGCAAACGAGAGTGCTGGGGGGATTTACCTGGCAGAGGTGGTCACACTGGGGTCCCCAAATCGGCCCCAGTGCTAGCTGCGCTGGCCTCATACCTGTAGGTAGAAGGACCAAGGTGAGCCGCTGGGGTGGTGTGCTTTCTTACGAAAGCGAGCCACGGCCACAACGTTGCCATGGTCATGTCCTCTCAATGACCCGCCATATCTTTAGTTTCATTCTCTTTTTATTAATTACCAAATCACCATTAATAATGCTTAAGTTAAATGAATGTTCCAGGTTCAATATAAGTTAAGCTCAATCGAAAGAATTTGTGGCATAATGTGATTACCACAAAAATCAAGTCCAGTTTTTTTCTAATAATTGGACAATTCATTATATACTGTATTTTTAAATGCTTTAGGCCATTACTTAAAAGTACCTGGAGTGAAGTATTGTTGATTCACAATGATCTTATTGCCTGAATTTGTTGAAATATTTCCTTTAATTTAATGAGATGAGACAAGTCCAAAAACGTCTCGGGTTACATGTGTAACCCTTGTTCCCTGAAAAAAGTGGAACGAGATGCTGCGCTTTTGCTAAGCGCTATGGGGAACAACTCTAGCTGTGAACCGAGCTGAATAATGTGTGAAACACATCAATGAACATTGACCGGAATTTATAGCCTCGGCTGATGTAATCATTAGATGCACCTGCGGCCAGGCTATAAATGGATACGTCACCAGGTGTCGTCAGATACTTCTTTTTGAAGAGCAGTCCTGGGACATCCCAGTGCGGCAAAGAAGCGCAGCATCTCGTTCCGCTTTTTTCAGGGAACAAGGGTTACACATGTAACCCGAGACGTTCCCTTTACAAAAAGCTTCACTTTGATGCTGCACTTTTGCTAAGCGCTACGGGGAACGCAATACCCACGCCGCCGCACTTGGGGCTGTCCGGACCCCTACGGTTGTGCAGTGTACTCACAAAAACATGAGAGGTCTCAGACATGAGCTTGAGATGTCGACTCAAGGGCATAAGAGCCCGGAGTAGCATAAACATCTAAACCATTCAATTTTGATGAACGTGTGCGGAGAGGACCAGCCTGCCACATCACAAACTTGTTCAGGCATGAGCTGAGATGTCGACTCAAGGGCATAAGAGCCCGGAGTAGCAAAGCATCTAACCCATAAAGTTCAATGAATGTGTGCGAAGAGAACCCTATCGCAACACAAACTTGTCATAAAAACTGATGAATGTGAGCGGAGAGGACCAGCCTGCCGCATCACAAACTTGTTCAGGCATTAGCTGAGATGTCGACTCAAGGGCATAAGAGCCCAGAGTAGCAAAGCATCTAACCCATAAAGTTCGATGAATGTGTGCGAAGAGAACCAACCTGCCGCACCACAAACTTGTTCGGTGTCAACTCAAGGGCGTAAGAGCCCAGAGTGGCAAGAACATCCAAACTATAAAAGTTTAATGAATGTGCGCGGAGAGGACCAAACTGCCGCACCACAAACTTGCTGCAGAGGGAGACCTCTAGCCAAGGCTTTAGAGGAGGAGAGCCCTCTGGTAGAGTGCGCCCTAAAACCTACTGGCGAAGCTTGACCACGCGCCTCGTAGGCCCGGGCAGTAAGGTCCCTCACCCAAAGTGACAACCCGGTCACGTGAAAAACTGCTGCCCTGACTTTACGCCACTAGCAAATGCGGTGGACATAATTCTGAAGGGCACAGACTGGACAAAGTCTGAGTAGTCTTTAGCTGCTCCAGCATTACAAACGGCAGGGAGCAGAAGGCTTAGAGAATGACTGGCCAAGGGTCGAGAAAGGCACCTTGGGCAGGTAGTCAGGGTGAGGGTGCAAAGAATGCTTTTGGTCCTACCTGGGGCAACTCAAAACAGGCCGGCAAAAGAGACAGAGCCTGTAGGTACCCAAGTCTCCTTAGAGACGTAATTGCCATATGAAAAACCATCTTGAGAGTCAGAAGTCTACCAAACACTGACTCTAGAGGTTTTAAAAAGGGGGGTCTTACCCTATGAAGAGGTCCTAGCAAGGATGCCCACCCGCCCACCGAGGCGTGGCAAACCGAAGCAGAGGCCACATAGAACCTGGCAGTGGTGAGGCAAGTGCCCGCTGACAGTTCTTTCTACAGAGACTCCAAAACTGAAGCAAACTGGCAGTTAGCTGGTTCTGTAATATGAACTTATTAGAAGGAAACGCATGCAGGCACATTAGTGCCATGTATGCGCCACCACGATCAGCCGGGGGGGGGGGGGTTATTGACTCAGGGAGAAGTAGAGGAGACATTGCGCTATCAACATAGGCGAAGAGGTCCTCTTCTGCCCTGTAAAATCTACCCAGATCAGTTCCAAGTGGAGGGAGCCCTAGCACTTGAAATGGTCTCGATAACCTCAGGAGAAAGCCCTGCGAACCTCAGTTGGTACCCACAGGGGCCAAGCATGAAAGGTTTCACAATTCGGGCCGGAGATGAATATGTCCCCTGAGCCTGAGAAAGAAGGTCCTCCCTGTTCGGAATCGACCAAGGCGAACCGTAGAGGAGAGATATTAACTCCGAGAACCATATCCTGTTCGGCCAGCGCAGCGCCATAAGTAGGAGGCAAGACCCTTGCTGGTGAACATTGGCCAAGACTCCTGGGAGCAGAGAAACCGGGGAAAGAAACGCATACAGATGCGCTGTGGGTCATGTATGTGACTTAACTTCCAGACCCAAGGGGGGGCTGGATGACTCAGGGAGAAGTAGAGGAGACATTGCGCTATTCATAGAGGCAAAGAGGTCCTCTTCTGCCCTAAGAGCTCACCCAAACTTGTTCCAAGTGGAAAAAGCCCGGCATTTAAAAAGGTCTCGATAACCTCAGGAGAGAGCCCTGTGTACCTCAGTTGGTACCCTTAGGGGCCAAACATGAAAGATTCCACAATTTGGGGCAGGGATGAAATATTGCCCTGTGCCTGAGATAGAAGATCCTTCCTGTTCGGAATCGGCCAAGGCGAGCCGTTGAGGGAAGAAATTAGCTCCGAGAACCAAGCCCTGTTCGGCCAGTGAACTCTGGGCAGCTACTACCTTAGGGTGGAGTTCTTAACTCCCCCATTGGTATTTTCTGTCTGGACCGTAAATCTGCTCCCATATACGGGCATCCAGGGATATAACTGACCTGAGTGACAGGAGCTTGCCCTGGGCCCTAAGGAGAACCCAGTGTGTCAGAAATACAGCTGACAAGAACGTGGGTCTCCTTGATGATTTATGTAAGAGGCTACCGCTGTATTGTCCACCCGCACCAAGACATGGCAGCCTCAGGAGGAGGTATTTCAGGGCCAGAAATACAGCCATCAACCCGAGACAGTGTCTGTGACAACCGAGCTGACGACCCTCCTATCCCCTTATGCTGGACGACCACTTAAGGCCGCTACCCCGCCCATCAGGGAGGTGTCTGTCGTTAGCAGCCTGCGACAACAAGACGCACCTAGAGTGGGACCCAAGGCAGAAAACCGGGGTCTGAACCACATAGAAAGGGAACGAAGCCTGAGACGCGTAACCCTATTTAGCCTAGGGGTTTTGGCCCTTGGAAGAAATCCCCTGGCTTTTGGCCACAACAAAAACGGTCTCATGAGCAGAAGGTCCAGAGGGATCACCGTGGACGCGTTCGCCCTGAGACCTGGAAATCGTTGATACTGATAACAGTGCAACCTTGACCTAGCCTGACTTTGCTCAGGGTGATCTGAATGGACATATACTAGCGGGAGACAGTTGTGCCCGCATTGTGATTGAACTCCATACGATGCCCCGATTGACAGTGTTCTGAGTGGGAGAGAGGACGCTTTTCTTGGTGTTGAGCCTCAACCCCAGAGAAACAGATGAGCTAAGACGATGTCCCTGTGCTGAACTGCCAGTTCCTGGAACTGCGCTAGGATCAGCCAGTCGTCTACATAATTCAGAATGCAGATGCCCTGGAGTCGCAAGGAGCCAGCGCTACATCATGCATTGTGAATGTGCGGGTAAAAAGGGCTAGGCTGGTTGAAAGAACCTGACCCTGGAAGGCTTCGCCCCCGGAAGTGAACCTCAGGAACTTTCCATGTTGTGGCAGAACTTCTAAATGAAGTATAGAAGTGCGTCATAAGATCGATGGTGACCAGCCAAACGAGTTGTAGGGCTTGAGACACGACCGTCTTGACAGGCATCATCTTGGACTTGAACACCCACGGGTAGTTCAAGCTTTATGATCTAAGCCAGACGCCACCCCTCACCCTCCATGGGTAACGGGAAGTATTTAGTGTAATAACCTAACTCTCTCTCTGGAAGGGGAACACATACCATGGCCCCGTTAACCAGGAGATTGAGTCTTTTGTTTTTACAAAAAAAGAAATCCAGTTTATGGTAGTGAGAACATGCCGTTGAAACACGGAAAAGCGGCGAGTGAATTAAATCCTGACGCCCTTATAAGACCCACAGAAAAGAATATATCCGGCAGGAGTTTCCACGCTGCCAGGATCTCTGAGATGGGTATTATATTTTAACACTTCCTGTTGAGGGGTTGTTGGGTGTTTCGCGTCCTGAATAAAATGCAGGAACAGCGAAAACACCCAATTTTGATGGAAGACTCTGAAACCCGAAACACCAAGAGGTGGCAGGAATGGAGGGGCTTTGAGGGGGTACCGGGAGGGGTGAAGTGAAGCACGCGCCCCGTCCCGAGGGGACCTACCCCCTAATCTAGGTGCAAGACCGTCAGGGTTTTCTCTTGGGTCTTGCTTCGGGGGCTGGCGAGGGCGGCGAGACTGTCCCCAATCCCTGGGAGGAGGAGCACGACTCGCCACGCTTTGCTTTTGAGCCTCCCTTCAGTCAGGACCGAGGCGGGTCTGCGGCTTGCTCGTCAAGTGCAGAACCCACACTCAGGTCGTCCAGGGGGTCAGCCTGGTACGCCTGTAAAACAGCATAGTGTGCAGAGCAGCACCAGCCTGATCTGCTGCTTGATAAGCCCTTCCCACTAAAGTGGAGGTTGTCCTACAAGGCTTTGAGGGGAGAGAGGGCTTCTTAAGTGACGATGCCGAGCCCGGCGAGAGATAGCCAGTAGCGTCTCTTCGACCGGCGGCATCACTTAATACCGCCGTGCCTCAGCACCCACGATAGTCGAATATAACGTCTATGACGTCGAGGGTATGCGAACACGGGAAGAAAATATATATATATATATATATATATATATATATATATATATATATTTTTTTTTTGGGGGGTTCTCCATGAGCGAAAAAGCTCTTCATGGAGGTTATCAAAGAAGGGAAGGGACCCATGAGGCATTCCCTTTCTTAGACTGGAAGATAAAATATATCCCCTAATTTGGAGTGTTTGGGGGTCTCTTTTTCGCGTGGCCAGTACAATCTGGGAACCGCACGAGTAACAACATCGAGCAATTCCTCCGTAGATTTTCTATCGCGGACGGAAAGCTCGGAGGCGGGAAGAGAATCACGATCCACCTCATGATCCGAAGAAGCGTCGAGATCATGTGTGAAGGACCAGCTGGGTTTGGGGAGAGAGTGAGAGAAAGGGATCAACCCGTCTCTTGCTCCTCAGCCAAATCCATGCAAGAGCCCCACGAACGATTTTTTTTTTTTTTCGTGAGTGCTGACTCCCGGAAGCAAGCGAGGCGAGCACGACGCACTCTGCCTGTTAAAGCAAATCGCAGTGCTCGCACCCGCCCTGCTGCAACGCGAGAGCAGCGTGCTCTTACCCCCAAACAAACAGAGCAAAAACTGATGTGTGTCCTCTTCAGCTATAGAGCGAGAAGAGGGGAACACGCACCGTTTGCGGCTTTCAGTCATTCTCTCTTTTTCTAAACAGAAGAGAACAACGTTCACAACTGATTCTAACTTCTAACAGAGGAGAGAAAGTTTTGACAGGGTTTGTGAAACACACAGAAACAGCATCGCTCTGAAAAAAGAGTTTCTGACAACACCTGGTGACGTATCCATTTATAGCCTGGCCGCAGGTGCATCTAATGATTACATCAGCCGAGGCTATAAATTCCGGTCAATGTTCATTGACGTGTTTCACACATTATTCAGCTCGGTTCACAGCTAGAGTTGTCTTAGCAAAAGCGCAGCATCAAAGTGAAGCTTTTTGTAAAGGGAACAATATAACACAATCACTGATCAGTAGATACATACAATGCATAGATCAAATAATCTTAGAGATAACACAGTGTCTGGTAACAAAGCGCACCAATCACAGCTGTTGTTGTCTGTGTTGTCTTGACACAATGCGCAGTTACATTTTTGAAGAGGTGCACATAGCTACTTATAACCTATGGCATAGGTTTGATGCAGAAGTATAAATCGCCATTAAGTGCCATGCTCTAAACAGACTCTGTAGGACTTCATACTTGTCTTGTCTTGATGTTGATTGGCATGCTTCTTTGTGCTGATAATGAGTCTTTCCTTACTGTATTGCTGTTCTCATTGTTGTATTCTACTCATTCAAGAGCTGGAAGAATGACAATTCTGTAGTCAATACTGATATATGATCAGCTGTCCATTTTGCGATTTCAACTTTGAATTGTAAGATTAAAAACAGTGGGCACTCTACATCCAGAATCTGGGTCTTTTGAACAGTCTGTAGTGTATATATCTACATATATTCTTGAACCAATATTTATAGAAAGGCATCTTTGTTATAAATTTCACCTTTTAGCTGGAGATCAGGCCATTGTAAGGTTGAACATGATCAGATTCTCATCTTTTGTAAATACAGACTCAAGCCAGCCTGGAATAGACGAAAGCATGTCTTGTGTTTATCCACACTCATGACACAATTCAGCTGACAGCATACCTTTATCTTCATTTGGCAAGCCAGATTCAGCCCAGATCTCAGCTGATTTTGGTTGACTAAACTCAAGCCAATGTTCAGCCAAAGGAATGTCTTTGCTTTGTATCTTTTGGTTGGCCGGACTCACACCGGACTTCAGCCATATGCTATTTCACACAAAGGTGTTAGAATTACACTGCCAGAACCAAACCAGAAGTGCCAAAAGTAAGCCTGATTTGGCCCAGATCTAATTGCTATCTGGGACATGCCATGGGCTTTGAGACTGGGAACAATGTGCCAAAACACACAATATGTTGTGAATGTAATGTCACGGATATGTCATAGACGTAAGTTGTTGCCTTAGAACCCACCAGTCAATGGAAACAATTATGTCACAGTGAAAAATTCAGGACCAAATAGTTTTAAATTCAGGACAGTAATATTGCTCATATCACACAAATTAAAGATTGTCATATATTGAGCCGAGCATGTTTATGTCTATAAAATCATACAGGTAACTATAGTGCCAGAAGAGCTCGTTTTGCCATACAACAAAAATAAAAAGATTACTGTAATGGCCAGTTAATAGTTTCAACATCATAGTCCTCATGATGAGTTCAGAACCACTGGAATGGACAGTAGAAATTAACTAATCTGACTACAAAGACAACAATCTTAACCTGAATGCACATGGCAAATGTAATGTAGACACAACAGTCTACTGTACATCCCTTTTAAACAGACACTGTACCTAACGATAGAACTATAAAACAGACAGAGCATAACACAAATATTAAATTACCTACACTTGAACACAAAATCATGTCATTGTCTGGCCATGATGGTTCCCCACTTCCTCTGTCTAAGTCATGTCTGCGTGTGCCTCTGTGTTTACCTCTCATTTCTCACAGGTGCTGCTCAGCAGCAATCATCAACCATAGCTCATTAACAAATCTGCAGCACCAGTCTCCCCTTATTTTTCTCCTCTATTTAAACTCTCATCTCTGTCTCATTTGTGTTTCTTCATCCAGTATTCATAGCCCTTGGTCAGTTGCTATTTACTAGTTGGTACTGATTTGGTTTTGCTTTTCATTGTGTCTCCATTGTGAGAGTTTTTGTTTTGTATTTTGTCTTTCTGTTAAATAAAGCTTTTTGCCTCCATCTCTGCAATTGGGTCCTTCATCTCATATGTGATAGTGACACCTTGCGAATGACAATCTCCGTCACTTTGTTGTAAAAGTCAGCCATGTGTTAAAGTTTTGATAGACTCTCTTTCTTTATTCCATTGAAATCAACTTTCTGTGAATCAGCGAAATCGATCTGTTAGGTAGCTTATATGGACGGCACATTCCTGGTCTATAACACGTTTCCTCTCGGATGTCAATAAGACATTCAACAGATGTCTTTGAGACATTAATGATTTAGAATATTTGTAAATCTGCTTTTTTTTTTTTTTTTTTTTAAGATGTTTATCAGTGTGACTGATTTTCATGTGACACACTCCTTAAAAGACATCTCAGAGATGTACGTGTGCTATCTGGGTAAGCACGTACATGTAAGACATAAAGCATTTTGTTACCTATTTTTTATTTCAGATATCAAAATGTAATAACTTGGAGTAAATGAACAAAATGTCAATAAAAAACCCCGCAATAAACCGATATGAACAGCAATGAACAGTGATAATACAATTTGTGTAGAAACAAGATGTGGCAATGACAAATCTACTATTACATCAAAATTCAAATCAGTGACGTAAACAGCAATAATTTTGGGTCAGACTCTGACTTTGTATGTGCAAGTGTGTGTGTGTGCTGCATTGCTGCAATTTTGTATTTTTTTTACAAATCTTGCTCTGCATTGCAGTCTCACAAATAAATTTCTCTTTTCTTTGTGTGTGCGTGTGTGTGTGTGTGTTCAGATGGAAAGTGGAGGAAAAGTAGCCAAGCCTTGAATTGCTCTGATGAAAATTAAAAAATCAGATGGGTCAAAAATGACCCGAACAGAAGAGGAGGGTTAGTGTAATATAAATGGTAAAATAAAATGTGTTAATATCTTACACTCAAGGAAAGAGTGTACCTTGTAGTGTACTTGAAAGCTTGCATGTGTTCATGTATGCTCTTTAATCCTTGCAGTAAAGTTTGCCAGTAGGGATGTTCCTCACAAATATAAAATGGACACAAATCAGAGTGATAAAATCCCCGCAAATCAAATTAACTCAGACCCCCACACATTTAGACAAGAATAACTTCATACAACAGTGCCTGGGTGTATTTATTTAATTTCCTTTGTACCAATCAATAAATATCTATTTCATGAAATATAACAAAAAAATGATTAATGATGTTATTTACGCCCCAAACAGAAGATAAATGAAGACATTATCTCCTAATTTGAGGAGCTGACAGAACCAGAGACTGCTTTCGATTTTTTTTCTCCCTTTCTCTCGTTCCCTTTGTTTTTTTGTTCAAATCAAGTTAGTTTCACAAGCTTAAATCAAATGTAAATAACTTCTAGTGTATAACAGCCCTCTGTGCATCAAATAACTACTATCTTTACTCTGTACAGAATATAATACCATTTTGGCATAAATATTCTGGTAGGTACAGTAATATATTGATAGATGTATAAATGTATACGTATAAATGAAAAAAATCTGCAGTGAATAATGCAGCTGTCATTCTCTGTTGTACATAATGATGGAGTGATCAGAAAGAGTTATATGAAGGAGAGATGAATAATGAGGCAAATGAAAGGAATGAGGCAGGCAATTGGTTATATACCCAAGTTTTTGTAAAAAAAAGTGGGATTTTATTAACTCGCTCTTTGCTAACTTTTATTCCAAATGAAATTTTTTATAATAACACTGTGCGAGTTTCAAGCAACATGCAAGGTAAGCAGTCGATAACAAAATTTTTAGAATATGGCAAATGATCTGCAGACTGTGCTACTCGATTTGACTGACCAAATTTAAACATGAGAACAGGTGCTTTCTGTCACAGTGTTTTATGACTTTGTTTTACCTTTACTAATTGTGCAATTTAATTATTGAAGATTCTTTTTCAAAAGTCCAAAAATCCACGGTGGCATGTTAAATAGGCTAAAAATTCAAGACTTGCAAGAGAGAGGAGGGATGCATGTATAGAATGCTTTTATCCACTTTATGATAGTGTAAAATGTAACATTACAGCCATCTGTCATTTTGACAACACAGGGAGTCAAACTCTTTTGTATGAGGAAAAGTTCTTTAGTAATATGATTATAAAACAGATCCAGCATTAGCCCACCTGTTTTCTCTTTATAACCAGTTATTTTGTGATTTATGTTCGAGGACTCCATATCATCCTTTTGCGATTTTGATATGCTCTGAAGGTACTATGTTTCAGAGCTTAGTAGAAGTAGCAGCAGTTCCCCTTCGGTCACTCACTCGACATTTTGTTGAATTAAGTTACACAAGGGGTCTTCCTTGGGAGCCTTGCGTACCTCTGAACTTGAGAAAAGGCCAATGTGAAATTGGCAGACAGAATTTGCATGTCCCACCCCCAGACATACGGGTATAAAAGGAAGCGGGCATGCATATGGCATCCTCAGCCACAGTCGCGCCGTTCGGTTTGATGCATATGAGACCGCTTCAGCACTGGCTACAGTCTCGAGTCCCGAGATGGGCATGGCACCGCGGCACTTACCATGTGACAATCACCCCCTCCTGCCATCAGACTTTCAACCCTTGGACTGACCTCTGCTTTCTGCTGACCGGAGTCCCCTTGCAGCAGGTGTCCAGCTAGGTCGTGGTCACCACAGATGCCTCTCAACAGGGTTGGGGTGCCGTGTGCAATGGGCACGCTGCCGCTGGCTCCTGGACAGGACCCTGGCAGCGTTGGCACATCAACTGCTTAGAGTTGCTGGCTGTATCTCTTGCCCTGTGGAGGTTTCCCCCAATAATTCGGGGCAAGCACGTCTTGATCCATTCAGACAGCACCACAACGTTAGCGTACATAAATCGTCAAGGTGCCGTGCGCTCTTGTCATAAATCACAACTTACCCGTCATCTCCTCCTTTGGAGTCAGCCGCGACTCAGGTCGCGTTGGGGACCTGCAAGCATTCTCTGTCAGCGACACCTGCCTGGAGTTCGGTCCGGCAAATTCTCACGTTATCCTGAGGCAGCGACCGGGCAACGTGCCCAAGGTTCCTACAACTCCCTTCAGGGATCAGGTGGTGAACCTGCAAGTGCTGCCCCGGGAGGAGGCAGACCTAGCCCTTTCGTTGCTGTGTCCGGTGCGTGACTTTTTGGGCTCTAGATGTTCAGAGCAGCTCTTTGCTTCAGCGGACGGTGGCAAGGGATTGCCGTCTCCAAACTGAGGCTGCCCGCTGGGTCGTCAAGGCCATTTCCCTTTATACCCGTATGTCCGGGTGCGGGACAAGCAAATTCTGTCTGCCAAAATCACATTGGCCTTTTCTCAAGTTCAGAGGTATGCAAGGCTCCTAAGGAAGACCCCTTGTGTCACTTCATTTGACACAACGTCTCGATCCCTCCCTCAGGGAACGGAGGTTATGACAGTAACCATGACGTTAGGAAGTTGCACAGTTAGTTAGTTTTACTATCAACTGAAAAGTGAAGGCAAGCAGATCTTTTCTTTTACATCCTGCTTGAGCATTATGCCAGTTTAAAAAAATATAATAATATTTTGAGAAGTGAAGCCAGGATCAGCAGACAGTGCCAGTTGCACCATTAACTTGCTAGTGTAAATATGGCAATGTGCAGTACCAAGGCTATATAGCCCTGTGGTATTTCTCTTTTCCAAAGGGTACAGTTCTGGGATTTTGGGACTAGGGAGGGTTGATTTTTTAATAGTTTGTGCTCTGTGAAAATGTTAGTTTGATAACAGACTGCACCACCAAACAGTTTTTAATGCATCTGCAAATTAATATCTCATACAAAATATAATTACATTTCTTTACAGTTTAATGCAAGTTTATAATACCATCAATATTTTGCTTGCTATGGCTTTTTCTTTTTTCTCAGGACACACTGTGTCAGCACACCTAGAAAGGTTTAATCATTTTAAATGCCATTAAAAAATTCCCTGGCCTTTTGCATAGAAGTTTTTCTTGTGAAAGAGACTCTGCTTTAAATAAAGTGGGGCACAGAGCCACTGGCTCCAGATATTAAAAAGCTATTTGAACAACAGATGCTTTGCCACAATTTGAGCACTGATTTCTCCAGCTTTGATTTGCACTTTTAAAATACCAGGGCCATAAATCAAATTATTTCAGGGGCCAGAAATTTACCATAAGGACCTGATAATTAGTGGTGCTTGCTAAAGCCAACATCACTATTACTATTGCTTATACTTAGGGATAGGGATTTTAACAAACTGTTTGCGATCCGGACATGAATTAATTCACAAATCATGTAACTTGTAACTCGAGGGGTGTGCTATTACTTTTCCAAGCAATCTGACTTTTTTGCCTGGCAGAGCATACGACATGCAAACAAATCCCATCTACTTGCATTGAAAGATGGACCCGAGCCATATCAAGACACTATAGAGACTTGAGGATTTTTTCTTTTCTTTTTACTTTAATCAATAAGCAACCTCCCAGAACCTAGCAAATACCTAGCAACCACCCAGAACACCCTAGCAACTGCATAGTAATGACTAAAAACACTCTGTCTCACCATTTTTACACACGCAAAGGTTTCTTTTCCCTCACAGAATGTGATAAATGAAATAAGTCTCAAAATGAACATAAATAACACAAAAATATCTTTGATCAGCATTGTAAAGAACATCACTCTAAAAACAAAAAAATCTGTGTTCAGTTAGTCTCATAATTCTTGTTAAAGAGCATTGGAACTGAGAAAGTGTGGTAAGTTAAATCTCTTCATCTTTGACCTCTGACTATCGCAGTCTAGCTATGTAATTAAGTGATGCTATTCAAATCATGACGTCTTCCTCTACACATTCAGCAAATAAAAGATGGCCTGTGTCATTTCTGGCTTTGACATGTCAACAGCTCACCACAGATGTGCTTTTTACCCCATCTTTGCATCCATTTTGTTTCAAGTCTTTCCTTTTGTCCCACAGAGAAAGACGAGGACTGATTTGTTCCGCTCGAGTGCTGCCATACTCTCCAGATGCAACACAAGTGTTCTGATGTGCTCTTAATGGAAAGTGAGAGAACACATAATACCTGTCAGCCGGCCTCACGGGAGGACATTCAGGATACTTTTACATGTGTTCGGGTATCAGTGTTTGAAGTGCTGTATAATGATCTGGCAACCTGGGGCTGTTTCAGTAATTCACACCTTAGAGTAAGCCATTAAGCAAACATATTCTATGCTTGATGTTGGCTACATGGCTGAAAATGACATAAAAAGAAGATTCTCTCTCTCTCTCTCTCTCTCTCTCTCTCTCTCCCCCATTTCTCTGAACTCCCTGGCTGAGCCACACCACATTTAAGGAAAAAGTTGTGCTGCAATGTACTATGGAATTCATAGACACAAACATTTCTGTCGGTCTCTCTCTCTATGTATATGTATGTGTGTGTCTGTCTGTCTGTCTGCCTGCCTGCCTGCCTGTCTGTCTGTCTGTCTGTCTTTCTTTGTCCTTTCTACCCAAAAGACAGCATGTAAATAATTCTATTCATCCCTAATGTGCTGCCAACGAACACTGTTAGAACAGAGGCCTTTGGAAAATAGAAAACAAAAGCAAATTGTGTTGATTTTAGTCCAACTTCAGTTTAAATAGGACACGACAGCACACAAATCCATGATGAATCTGAGGCCTGTATTGATTAAGTAGAAAACGGTGTGTTTGGCTGTGAAAATGCTTGGCACTCTGTTGACTGTCATTGAGAGGAAAAAAGAGAGAAAGTGAGTGGGGGGGGGGTTGCATTTGTTTTTTACAAGTATAAGCCCTGTGTACAGCCTCTTTTTGATCTCAATATACACTGTCGGCCAAAAGTTTGGAATAATGTACAGATTTTCACCAAAGTGGCATTCAACTGACCATAATGTATAGTCAGGACATTAAGAAATTGAAAAATTACTATTACTATTATTATTAATTAGAAAAAAAATATTCAGAACTTTTTAAACTACTTCATAAAAAGTTTTTCATAAAAAAACCTCAACGTGCAGCAATGACAGCTTTGCAGATTCTTGGCATTCCAGCTGTCTGTTTGTCCAGATACTCAGGTGAGATTTCGCCCCACACTTCCTGTAGCACTTGCTATAGATGTGGCTGTCTTGTCGGGCACTTCTATGTGGCTGTCTTGTCGGGCACTTCTCACGAACCTTAGTCTAGCTGATCCCACAAAAGCTGAATGGGTTAAGATCCATAACACTCTTTTCCAATTATCTGTTGTCCAATGTCTGTTTCTTTGCCCACTCAAACCTTTTCTTTTTGTTTATCTGTTTCAAAATTCTTCCAATAAGGCCTGCACCCCTGAGTCTTCTCTTTACTGTTGTACATGAAACTGTTTTTGAGCGGATAGAATTCAATGAAGCTGTCAGCTGAGGTCATGTGAGGCATCTATTTCTCAAACTAGTGACTCTGATATACTTATACTATTTAGTTGTACATCTGGCCTTCCAAATCTCTTTCTGTCCTTGTTAGAGCCAGTTGTCCTTTGTCTTTGAAGACTCTAGTGTACACCTTTGTATGAAATTGTCTAGTTATACGTATGTAACCTCCGTTCCCCGATGGAGGGAACGAGAGGTTGTGTCGAGATAGCGACACTAGGGGTCTCTCTTGAGCGCCGATATATACCTCTGTTCTATGAAAAAAGGCCAATGAGAAGTTGGCAGACGGTATTTGCATATCTCGCCCCCGGACATACAGGCATTTAAGTGGGGCGAATACGGGAGTTCATTCAGGATTTTTCTGAGGAGCCGGAAATAATTCAGCCAAAACAGTGGCTCGGCTCAGCGACATGGCGGGGAAGACACAACGTTTCGTTCCCTCCATCGGGGAACGGAGGTTACATACGTAACCTAGATGTTCCCCTTCTGTCGCTCTCTCCACGTTGTGTCGGAGAAGCGTCACTAGGGGTCCCACTTCAATCATGCCATGCGCTGAGCCATGTACGTGAACTGCTGATACAGGAGCGGGCAGGTATTCTTATGTGGTACGTTCCCCCTGTCGGCAGACCCGCGTCTCCCTTGGACGATCCCACTGCCCCCGGTCGCCATTCTTGTTGAGCTCCCCCCTCATTAGGCATGACCTACCACCATGCCGCTCCCACGAACGGCTTCACAACCCTCGTGGTGTTTTTGCCACATGTTACCTCCCCCTAGCCTGGGCAGGATGTAGCCTCTGCAGGGTCTTTTCCCCCGTGAAAGAATAGTTACCACAGGCGACCAGCTGTATCAGGCTGCACGTACCCTTCCCCAAGGCACGGGCTCGGACCTGAGAAAACACGGGACAATACTGACTCAACTCAGAGATTGCAGAATCTCGTGAAAGTGTTAGGTGTTGCCCACCCTGCTGCTCTACAGATGTCTGCTAGGGAGGTGCCCCTGGCCAGTGCCCATGAGGACGCAACACTTCTGTGTGACTTGAGTCGCTGCTGGCTCCAAAGGAGGAGACGACGGGCGAGTTGTCACTTGTGGTGGGGGCGTACTCCGCCTAGGTGCTGTCTGACCTGACTAGGACATGTTTGTCTTGAAATAACGGGAGAAACTTCTTCAGGGCAAAGAAAACAGCCAACAACTCTAGGCAGTTGATGTGCCAGCGCAGCGGGGCCCCGTTTCAACGGCCCGTGACTCCGTGCCCCTTGCACATGGCACCCCAACCGGATTTGGAGGCGTCGGTCGTGACCAGGACGCGCCGGGACACCTGCTGCAAGGGTTCTCCTGCCAGTAGAAAGCAGAGGTCTGTCCAGGGTTTGAAGGTTTGGCGGCAGGCAGTGGTGCTTCTCACACAGTGCATGCCGCGGCGCCATGCTTGTCTCGGGACTCGAGTCTGAGGCCAGTGCTGAAGTGGTCTCATATGCATCAACCCCAGCAGCGCGGCCGCCGCGGAGGATGCCATATGCCCCAGGAGCCTTTGGAAACGTTAAAGGGACCACAGTGCCTGGCTTGAAGGAAGTGAGGCATTTCAGCACCGACTGTGCACGCTCGTTGGAGAAACGTGCTGACATTGAGACTGAGTCTAACTCCATGCTGAGAAAAGAGATGCTCTGAACCAGGGCGAGCTTACTCTTTTCCCAGTTGACCTGAAGCCCCAAACGGCTGAGGTGCCTGAGCACCTGGTCTCTGTGCGCGCATAGTAATTCTCACGAGGGGGCCAGGATGAGCCCGTCGTCGAGGTAATTGATTATGCGTATTCCGGCTTCTCGGAGCGGGGCAAGGGCTGCCTCTGCGACTTTCGTGAAGATGCGAGGGGACAGAGACAGGCCGAAGGGGAGGACTTTGTACTGATACGCCTGACCGTCGAACGCAAACCGTAGAAAGGGTCGGAGTCATGGCAGGATCGAGACGTCAAATACGCATCCTTCAGGTCTACCGCTACAAACCAATCTAGATGCCGGACGCCAGACAGAATTTGTTTCTGGGTGAGCATTTTGAACAAGAGTTTGGACAGAGCCCGGTTGAAAACTCACAGGTCCAAGATCGGTCGTAAGCGACCGCCTTTCTTGGGTACAACAAAGTAAGGGCTGTAGAAACCTTACTTCGTTTCGGTCTATCGCGTCTTTGCTTTTTTAGTAAAAGAGAGGTGATTTCCTCGCGCAGGGACTTGCATGTTCACCGTATACTGCGGAAAAATGGACGCCCGTGAAGGGGGGCGGAGGCCTGGCAAACTGAATTGCGTAACCGAGTCGAATGGTCCGGTGCAGCCAGCGTGACGGGTTGGGCAGTGAGAGCCACGCCTCTAAACTCTGTGCTAGGGGCACCAAGGGGACGAGTATTTTGGACGTACCCGGCGGGGCTTCACAGCGGGGCGAAACAGGTAATACGGCATCGGGAGGCAGTGAAGAATCCCGAGGCTCTGGTGCTGAGAACAGACTTGAAGCACTTACCTTGCTCCGCACACCCGGCAGGGGGCGGGTTCGTGACTGAGGAGGAGGTCTGATGTTGGCGTCCTCTGTACTCGTCTGAACACTAATCCCGTGCTCGGGGGAAGCAGGCAAGCGTGCCGGGGAGGCGGGGGGTTTCAAGGGGTTCACCTGGCGAAAAGGAGCCCGTCATTGTCCCCAGATCGTCTTCATCGCCCACGGCGCCTGCCTCAATCCCTTAAGAAGGAGGCGAGGCGCGGGGGGCGGCTGAAGTGGCTTTCTCTCACTACAAGAAAAAGCCGTGACCGCAATGCTGTCATGGCTATGTTCTCGTACTGAAAACATAGACCATTCATAAAAACGCTGCCTGCGTGTGATCGCAACCCAGGTACACGAGGCAGAAATCAACCGCATCCAGAAACTACACAGGGGCGGAAAAAACGTCTTTAAAAAGACGCATCCTAAGAAGGACGTTCAACGCCGCTGTGTTTTGCACTTTTTAGAGCGAAATTACTCTTTTAGAATAACTCTTTCGAGTTGTCTGCGCTGTTGAAGCGCCCAGGGGCAACAATGCACAGCTGTGCAAGGAAGGAGAAAGCCGCTGTTATGCGCCGTCAGATCCAACAGCATGCAGAGCGTCAGAGGATTAAACAGGAACTGGTGTGTGACTCACAGCAGACTGCATGCACGACCATCGGCTCCGAAGAAATTTTCTGAATGAACTCCCGTATTCGTCCCGCTTAAATGCGCGTATGTCCGTGGGCGGGATATGCAAATACCGTCTGCCAACTTCTCATTGGCCTTTTTTCATAGAACAGAGGTATATATCGGAGCTCAAGAGAAACCCCTACTGTCGCTTCTCCGACACAACGTGGAGAGAGCGTCAGAAGGGGAACTTCAGTTTTTTTGGCAATTTCAAGCATTTACATTTACATTTACATTTATTCATTTGGCAGACGCTTTTATCCAAAGTGAATTACAAAAGAGGAAAAACATCAGCGAATCATCTTAGGGAGACAGTGGTATGAAAAGTGCCATATTACAAAGTTTCACTATCATCATAATAGTATGCAAAACAGATTTAAGTGCAACAAGAAATGTAATTTTTTTTTTATTTTTAATTTTTTTGTGACCGGTTAAGTGCTTTTGGAAAAGATGTGTAGCCGTTTTTTGAAGATAGAGAGTGAGTTAGCTTCCCGGATTGAGTTGGGAAGGTCATTCCACCACCGTGGTATGATGAAACTGAAAGTCCGGGAAAGTGTTTTGGTGCCTCTTTGTTTTGGTACGACAAGGCGACGTTCCTTAGCAGACCGCAGGCTTCTGGTGAGAACGTAGCTCTGCATAAATGTTTTTAGCTATGCTGGAGCAGACCCAGTGACTGTTTTGTATGCCAGCATCAGGGCCTTGAATTTAGTACGTGCATGAACCGGCAGCCAGTGGAAAGAGACAAAGAGTGGTGTAACATGCTCTCTTAGGTTCATTAAAGACCAGACGTGCTGCTGCATTCTGGATCATTTGGAGAGGTCTAATAGCACATGCAGGAAGGCCTGCAATGAGAGCGTTACAGTAGTCCAGTCTAGTTATGACAAGTGACTGAACGAGCAGTTGTGTGGCATGTACAGAGAGGAAGGGTCTTATCTTCCTGATATTGTAGAGTGTAAATCTACATGATCTTGCAGTCTTTGAAATGTGGTCTGTGAAATTTAGCTCATCATCAATTGTTACCCCTAGATTTCTGACCGTTTTGGAAGGCGAAACTGTAGTTGGACCCAGCTGCACGGTGATGTTGTGTTCAACAGCAGTGTTAGCTGGAAAGACAACGAGTTCGGTCTTGGCTGGGTTGAGTTGAAGGTGGTGTTCCTTCATCCAGGCTGAGATGTCTGCCAGACAGGCAGCGATTCGAGCAGTCACTGTGGTGTCGTTGGGCTGGAAAGACAAGTAGAGTCGCGTGTCATCAGCGTAGCAGTGGTAAGCGAAACCATGTGACTGGATGATGGGTCCCAGTGATGTTGTGTATATGGAGAAGAGAAGTGGCCCAAGCACTGATCCCTGAGGTACCCCAGTAAGTAACTGATGTGGCTTGGATACCTCCCCTCTCCAGGCTACCTCAAAGGACCTTTCTGAGAGATAAGAGTTGAACCAGTCAAGCACAGTTCCATTGATGCCCAGTTTAGAGAGGGTGGAGAGTAGGATCTGATGGTTGACTCAGTGGAGTGTCCACTTTTGAAGCCTGACTGATTGTCATCCAGCAGCTTGTTCTGTGAGAGATAGGCGGAGATCTGATTGAAAACTGCCCTTTCAAGTGTTTTTGCCATGAATGGGATGAGAGAGACTGGTCTGTAGTGTTCTATCTGTGTTAAGTGCAGGTTTTTTCAGCAGTGGGGTTACTCAAGCCTGCTTAAATGTAGTGGGAAAAGTGGCTGCAAGAAGGGATGTGTTAATTATGTGTGTAAGTGCCGGTAGGATGGACGGAGAGATGGCCTGGAGAAGGTGTGATGGAATGGGGTCAAGGGAACAGGTTGTGGGGTGGTTGGAGAGGAGGAGTTTAGAGACCTCAGTGTCAGTTAAAGGAGAGAACATAGAGAAAGAAGAGTCACATACAGGAGCCAGGTGTTTGACAGGGTGTGGTGGAGTGAATGTATTGCTGATGGCTGTAACCTTATTAGTAAAAAATGTGACCTTGACTGCTTACTGTACTATGTAAAAAAGTGGCGAATATATCTGCTGTCAGTGATGTGTCTGGTGGTGGAGGGGGAGGGCAGAGAAGTGTGTTGAATGTTCTAAACAAGCTACAAGTGTCTGTGGTGCTGTTGATCTTGGTCTGGTAATACAAAGTTTTTGCAGTTTTAACGTTATTTGAAAAAGTTGTTGAGATGTTTTTTCAACATGGCAGTCAACCCTGGAAATATTTGTTATAAATTACATTTTTGTTCTACATTGTTGTTGACCTTGACTGCTTACTGTACTATGTAAAAATGTGGCGAATATATCTGCTGTCAGTGATGTGTCAGGTGGTGGAGGGGGAGGGCAGAGAAGTGTGTTGAATGTTGTAAACAAGCTACGAGTGTCTGTGGTGCTGTTGATCTTGGTCTGGTAATACAAAGTTTTTGCAGTTTTAACGTTATTTGAAAAAGTTGCAAGCAGAAGCTGATATTTACCTAGATCAGCTGGATCTTTAGATTTCCGCCATCTCCTCTCAGCTGCCCTGAGAGCAGTCCGATGTTCACGAAGGACGTCAGACTGCCAGGGGCTGTGTGGTGTAGTACGTGCTGGTCTAGAGGAGAGAGGACAGATGTTGTCTAGACAGGTTGTTAAAGTAGAGCTAAGTGTGTCTGTGGCAGTGTTTACATCAAGCATGGAAAATACATTTATTGTGGGAAGAGAGGCAGAGACATCAGTGGAAAGGCGAGAGGGTGAGAGGGAACGGAGGTTACGGCGAAAGGAAACCAAAGGTGGAGTCGGTTTTACAATGGATGGGAGAATCATGTTGAATTGAACAAATTAGTGATCAGAGACATGTAAAGGTGTAACAAGAATATTAGAGGTGGTACAGTTATGTGGAAAAATGAGGTCCAGCTGGTTGCCCGACCTGTGAGTTGCTGTGGTGTGTAGTCTTACCAAGTCAAATGAGGCCAGAAGAATATTCAGTTCAATGGCCTGGGGCTTGTCTTGGTGTATGTTGAAATCGCCAAGAACCACAAGTGGCCTGCCGTCCTCTGGCAAGGAGGACAGCAGGACATCCAATTACTCAAGAAAGCTTGTTAGCTGACCTGGGGGGCAATAGATGACAACAACATGTAATTTTGTGGGTTGCATTGTAGTAATGGCATGGCATTCAAAAGATGTGTTTTTACATAGTGAAGCCTGTGGTGAAAAAGTCCAGTTATTATGAATGAGCAAACCTGTTCCTCCACCCCTACCAGTATGTCGAGGGGTGTGGGAGAAGGAGAAGTTGTTGGAGAGAGCAGCAGGTGTTGCAGTATCCTCAGGATGTATCCATGTCTCTGTCAGTGCCAGGATGCTGAGGGAGGACTGTGTGGCGAAAGCTGGAATGAAGGCAGCTTTGTTCACAGCAGACTGGCAGTTCCAGAGTCCAACTGAGAACGAGAGTGGAGCAGGTGTTGAAGTGCAAAGCGGCCGTAGGTTGTGTGGGTTGCGTTTTGTCTTGCATCTGTATGTTGTGAACGGTCTACAACAGATAACAGGGATGTGCTTGAAGGCATGTGTTATTAGTGAACTAGACATGTTAGTATGTATGTATGTCTGTATAAGTAAAATAATAAAAGATATAGAATAGGAAAATACTTAAGTGCCTTGGTGAGTAGTGCCTTGTCAGTGTCCTTTCTCGGTGGACTTGCACATGTAGACTCGCTGGTCTTTACCCAGGTAGATCTTCACACGAGGAGGGCAATATTAATATTGACTCCTGTAGATAGATCGCTTCTCCAAGCATTGTATAGCCTTCATTCCTCAAAACAATGGTTGACTGATTAGTTTCAAGAGAAAGCTGATTCTTTTTTGCTATTTTTTTACCTAATATTGACCTTAAGACATACCAGTCTATTGCATACTGTGGCAACTCAAAAACAAACACGAAGACAATGTTAAGCTTAATTTAACGAACCAAATAGCTTTCAACTGTTTTTGATATAATGGCAAGTGATTTTCCAGTACAAAATTAGCAATTTAGCATGATTACAAAAATCAAAAATTACTTTTTTCAAATAGTGATGGTGCTGTTTTCTACACCCGTAACGTCCTGATTATAATTTGTGACCAGTTAAATGCCACTTTGGTGAATTAAGGTACCAATTTCCTTGCAAAACAGCAAAATCTGTACATTGTTCCAAACGTTTGGCCGCCAGTGGACATCATTTAATTCTGACTTAATTCTAAACCTTCCAATCTACTAGATTTTTCTTTTTGATTTTTTTTTTACAGTTTTTCTAAATCGCTTTGGCTCATTTTTTGAAACAGTCTTAAAATTCTCTAAACTGTAAGTGCAATTGTCACAACTGTTTTTTGGGGCATCACAACTATACTGCATGTCTGCAAAATGTAGTAACACACACAATAGTTAATTCATGCTTCAAAACCTGGTTATTGTGTCAGTAAATTGGCCAATGCCACCAAAATTATGTTTTTTTGTCATCACGTGAGCCGTACTGGTCAAAATGTTGAGATGTTTTTTCAACATGGCAGTCAACCCTGGAAATATTTGTTATATATAAATTACATTTTTGTTCTACATTGTTGTTGACCTTGACTGCTTACTGTACTATGCATGAATGTCAGTTTTGTCTAGCTGAATGCTATTGTGTATCACACTGAGCTTTTTAGATACCGATTTCAACAGTAGGTGAATGTTTACTGGGAAAAGTCAATACTGTACAATACTGTAGTACACAGGAAAAGGATATGCACATTTGTATGTATACATTACATTTATTTTGTAGCAATGTGTTACATGTAAACAGAAAATTCACATTTGCATGTCCATTTTTACACATTTCTTACATGTAAATTCATATATAGTGAATAAAAAATGGCCACAAAATGACATCCATGCAACAACCAAAAAAAACCCCCCAAAAAAACAAAAAAACAGCAACAATGAAAAAACCTGCGGTAGTTTTGTAAAAAACAATAAATTGTACCTCCTCACAGTACGTAACACTACAAGTTCCCATCATCTTGGTGGACATCCTGTCACTCTTGTTGGTCTGGCCAGAGATTTATCAGACATCACAAACATTCCACGTCATAGATATTTATGGAATATACATTTATGTCTGACAGATTTTGATAATTGAATGGATAATGTAGCATGTGCTGGCTCACACGATGAATGAATGTTTAGAAGTTGTGAAGACATTTTCACTGAGAATAAACTCATCAGTTTTTATCAGTAAGCCATGTGCTGTTAGTTATTAAGCAAATTGTACTTACTCTTTTGCACACATGTGCCAAAATATATGCAATTTGCTTAAATAATGTTTTTTTTTTTTTTTTTTAAATCTGGTGTGATCAAGAAACTAATTGTTCAGAGATTTGAACTCATTCACAATCTACAATAAAAATGAGTTCCTGAATTCATTTTATATTTTTAATTGTACACTACATGTCAAAAGTTTGGAAAACTGTCCGGTGGAAGACCACATCCGTGATTTTCTCGCGATTGCGGGTGCCACCGACTTCCCTGACTCCTCCCTGGTCGTGTTCTTCCGGGTGAACCTGAACAGTGCGCTCAAGGAGCGGTGGCCACCGGTAACGCGCGGCTGGACGCTCCGTGCGTTCGTGGAGGAGACTCTGCTGGCCTGCGGTTCATCGTTCACTGTGGGCGTCGTCGAGGAGGACCCCGTAGCTCCTCCCACTGTGGTAACTCTTCATTCGCCCGTGGTTCGTCCCTTCATGCCTGCCCCGCCTGCCAGTGAGCCAACCTCCATGCCTGCCTTGGTCAAGGAGCCAATGCTGCCAGCTTCGTCCGCCCAGAGGAGGAGGAGAAGAAGGGCTCCCGCTCCCCAGTCTACGCCTGCCCTGGTCAGCGAGCCAGCGCCTACGCCTGCCCCGGTCAGTGAGCCAGCGCCTGCAGCCTCAGACGTCCCTGAGCCAGCGGCTGCAGCCCCTACCGTCCCTGAGCCAGCGCCTGTAGCCTCGACCGTCCCTGAGCCAGTGGCTGCAGCCTCAGACGTCAGTGAGCCAGCACCTGTAGCCTCAGATGTCCCTGAGCCAGCACCTGTAGCCTCAGACGTCCCTGAGCCAGCGCCTGTAGCCTCGACCGTCCCAGAGCCAGCGCCTGTAGCCTCGACCGTCCCTGAGCCAGCGCCTGCAGCCTCAGACGTCAGTGAGCCAGCGCCAGTAGCCATGACCGTCCAAGAACCAGAGCCTCCCGAGCCTTCCAGGGCTCCGCCTCTCAAGTCTCTCGAGCCTTCCAGGGCTCCTCCTCTCGAGCCTCCCAGGGCTCTGCCTCTCAAGTCTCTCGAGCCTCCCAGGGCTCCGCCTCTCAAGCTTCCCCGGGCTCTGCCCCCCGAGCCTCCTAGGGCTCGGCCTCTCAAGTCTCTCGAGCCTCCCAGGGCTCCGCCTCTCAAGTCTCTCGAGCCTCCCAGGGCTCCGCCTCTCAAGTCTCTTGAGCCTCCCAGGGCTCTGCCTCTCGAGCCTTCCAGGGCTCTGCCTCTCAAGTCTCTCGAGCCTTCCAGGGCTCCTCCTCTTGAGCCTCCCAGGGCTCCGCCTCTGAAGTCTCTCGAGTCTCCCAGGGCTCCGCCTCTCAAGTCTCTCGAGCCTCCCAGGGCTCCGCCTCTCGAGCTTCCCCGGGCTCCGCCCCCCGAGCCTCCTAGGGCTCCGCCTCTCAAGTCTCTCGAGCCTCCCAGGGCTCCGCCTCTCAAGTCTCTCGAGCCTCCCAGGGCTCCGCCTCTCAAGTCTCTCGAGCCTCCCAGGGCTCCCCCTCTCAAGTCTCTCGAGCCTCCCAGGGCTCCGCCTCTCGAGCCTTCTACGGCACCACCTCCCTTGGCTCCACCTCCAGAACCTTCCAGACCTCCGCCTCTAGAGCCTCCTACGGCGCCACTTCCATCTTCCCCGCCTCTAGAGCCTCCTACGGCGCCACCTCCTACGGCGCCACCTCCATCGGCTCCGCCTCTAGAGCCTCCTACGGTGCCACCTCCATCAGCCCCGCCTTCAGAGCCTTCCAAGTCTCCGCCTCTAGAGCCTCCTACGGCGCTTCCTCCCATGGCTCCACCTGCAACGGCTCCACCTCCCACGGTTCAGCCTCCTGAACCTGTCCTTTCCCTGTGGCCGCCTTCCAGGCCTCCTGAACCTGTCCTTGCCCTGTGGCCAGCTCCCAGTCCTCCTGAACCTGTCCCTGTCCTGTGGCCAGCTCCCAGGCCACCTGAACCTGTCCCTGTCCTTTGGCCGCCTCCCAGGCCCCCTGAACCTGTCCCTGTCCTGTGGCCAGCTCCCAGGCCACCTGACCCAGTCCCCGTCTTGTGCTCCCCTTGGATGTCTGTCTGCCCCTTGTGCCCCCGTGGACTGCTCGCCTGCCCTCTGTGCCCCCTTGGACTGTCTGTCTGCCCCTTGTGCCCACGTGGACTGCTTGCCTGCCCTCTGTGCCCCCTTGGACTGTCTGTCTGCCCCTTGTGCCCCCTTGGACTGCCCGTCTGCCCTCTGTGCCCCCTTGGTCTGCCTATCTGCCCCCTTGTCCCCCCTTGGATTGTCTGTTGTCCCCGTGTGCTCTCCGTGGTCTGCCAGTCCCCCCGTCATTCCTTGGACAATTCTGTTTTTTTTTTGTATGTTTTTTTTCATTTAGGATCGTCTGGAATCCGATCCTTTGAGGGGGGGTTATGTCACGATCCCTGGTTGTCTGTTCCGCGTGTTCCATGTCACCGTCACCATGTTCCATTGTGTCATTGTTCGCACCTGTTCATCGTTGGTAATCATCCTGCCCTTGTGTGTATATAAACCCTGCCCGTTCCTCCATTACCTTGTCGTTCGTTGAATGTTGATGTTTGCTTCCATGCCTGTCTTCCTGTATTCCCAGTTCCTGTGGTTTCGTGTTTGGTTTTCATTTTGCCCATCGTGGTAGTTTTGTTTGTTCATGTCTGTTTACCCTCACCGTCCTTTGTCAATAAAACCTGCATTTGGATCCTCATCCCTTGTCTGCCTCTGTCTGCGTTCATAACAGTATGCTTGAATATTGTCTTCAAATACATTTTCAAAACACTCACATAGTCCCCCATTGATTGGGCAAGATAGTCCCACACAAAATTTGCCCTATGGACCCTTTTCACATATCCGGGTTGGTGAGCAGAAGTAGACGCATAGCAGGGTAGACTTGAATGGCGGTGAATGGGAGAAATTTAATTTTGCTTGGCCGTTTGCTCCAACAGCAAAAGAGAAAATCAACAATTGCACTTAAAGCTTTGCAAAAGAAGATAAATCTATAGAGAATTGGATAACAGCAGTAAGAAGAGACAAATAGACAACATTTTCTATCACTCCCTCAGTAGTTATTGCAACTGATTTTTTTTAAACGTATTCCAGGGTAATATAATACAAATTATACATTTAGACTAAATATTTGTATAATTGGAAATATATAACTTTTTATACATTTACAATGTTATGGCGCAAACGCATCATAACAGGTCTGTGAAAAGGGTCCATTGGTTAAGACAATATTGCTTACAATCTGTAATAATCTGGACAAACTGACAGCTAGAATGCAAAGGATGTGCAAAGCTGTCATTGCTGCACGTGGAGGCTTTTTTGATGAGAACTAGAAAAAGTAGTTTAAAAAGTTTCAAATTGTAATAGTAATTTTTCACATCATTGATGTCTTGACTATACATTGTGATCACTTGAATGCCACTTGGTTGAATAAAAGTACCAATTTCTTTCCATAAGAACAAAATCTATACATTATTCCAAACTTTTGGCGCCAGTATAAACATATATATATATATATATGTATATACACTCACCTAAAGAATTATTAGGAACACCTGTTCAATTTCTCATTAATGCAATTATCTAATCAACCAATCACATGGCAGTTGCTTCAATGCATTTAGGGGTGTGGTCCTGGTCAAGACAATCTCCTGAACTCCAAACTGAATGTCAGAATGGGAAAGAAAGGTGATTTAAGCAATTTTGAGCATGGCATGGTTGGTGCCAGACGGGCCGGTCTGAGTATTTCACAATCTGCTCAGTTACTGGGATTTTCACGCACAACCATTTCTATGGTTTACAAAGAATGGTGTGAAAAGGGAAAAACATCCAGTATGCAGCAGTCCTGTGGGCGAAAATGCCTTGTTGATGCTAGAGGTCAGAGGAGAATGGGCCGACTGATTCAACCTGATAGAAGAGCAACTTTGCCTGAAATAACCACTCGTTACAACCGAGGTATGCAGCAAAGCATTTGTGAAGCCACAACACGCACAACCTTGAGGCGGATGGGCTACAACAGCAAAAGACCCCACCGGGTACCACTCATCTCCACTACAAATAGGAAAAAGAGGCTACAATTTGCAAGAGCTCACCAAAATTGGACAGTTGAAGACTGGAAAAATGTTGCCTGGTCTGATGAGTCTCGATTTCTGTTGAGACATTCAGATGGTAGAATCAGAATTTGGCGTAAACAGAATGAGAACATGGATCCATCGTGCCTTGTTACCACTGTGCAGGCTGGTGGTGGTGGTGTAATGGTGTGGGGGATGTTTTCTTGGCACACTTTAGGCCCCTTAATGCCAATTGGGCATCATTTAAATGCCACAGCCTACCTGAGCATTGTTTCTGACCATGTCCATCCCTTTATGGCCACCATGTACCCATCCTCTGATGGCTACTCCCAGCAGGATAATGCACCATGTCACAAAGCTCGAATCATTTCAAATTGGTTTCGTGAACATGACAATGTGTTCACTGTACTAAAATGGCCCCCACAGTCACCAGATCTCAACCCAATAGAGCATCTTTGGGATGTGGTGGAACGGGAGCTTCGTGCCCTGGATGTGCATCCCACAAATCTCCATCAACTGCAAGATGCTATCCTATCAATATGGGCCAACATTTCTAAAGAATGCTTTCAGCACCTTGTTGAATCAATGCCACATAGAATTAAGGCAGTTCTGAAGGCGAAAGGGGGTCAAACACAGTATTAGTATGGTGTTCCTAATAATCCTTTAGGTGAGTGTATAGACACACACACTTTGGATAAAAAAAAATTGTCATTACATAATACCCATACTTTAATTTGTGTTACTTCAGACAGTAGTTTTAATGGCTTATATATTCTAAAATATGGAAAATAGGTAAACTTTTCACTGGTTTAATAATAAACTTTGCAGTGTATAAGAAAAAACTGGCCATGGGATAAAGGGAACTGGGATGGTTAGGCCTTGAACCTTGAATTTTAGCAGTTGCTGTGTGTGTGTCTGTGTGTGTGTGTGTGTGTGTGTGTGTGTGTGTGTGTGTGTGTGTGTGTGTGTGTGTGTGTGTGTGTGTGTGTGTGTGTGTGTGTGTGTGTGTGAGCGTGTATTTATCACTTTGTGGGGACCAAATGTCCCCATAAGGATAGTAAAACCCGAAATGTTTGACCTTGTGGGGACATTTTGTCGGTCCCCATGACGAAAACAGCTTATAAATCATACTAAATTATGTTTTTTGAAAATGTAAAAATGCAGAAAGTTTTCTGTGAGGGTTAGGTTTAGGGGTAGGGTTAGGTTTAGGGGATAGAATATAAAGTTTGTACAGTATAAAAACCATTATGTCTATGGAAAGTCCCCATAAAACATGGAAACCCAACATGTGTGTGTGTGTGTGTGTGTGTGTGTGTGAGCGTGTAATTATCACTTTGTGGGGACCAAATATCCCCATAAGGATAGTAAAACCCGAAATTTTTGACCTTGTGGGGACATTTTGTCAGTCCCCATGAGGAAAACAGCTTATAAATCATACTAAATTATGTTTTTTGAAAATGTAAAAATGCAGAAAGTTTTCTGTGAGGGTTAGGTTTAGGGGTAGGGTTAGGTTTAGGGGATAGAATATAAAGTTTGTACAGTATAAAAACCATTATGTCTATGGAAAGTCCCTATAAAACATGGAAACACAACAAGTGTGTGTGTGTGTGTGTGTGTGTGTGTGTGTGTGTGTGTGTGTGTGTGTGTGTGTGTGTGTGTGTGTGTGTGTGTGTCAATGTCAAAAAGCAATATAGAATGGAACAGATTTCACATTTGGATAAAAAGACTTATTGTTCATGATGGATGTCCTGGTGCCTCTAATCAAAGGGAAGATTCTGCTTTTGTGGTAAAATAATATGACAAGACATGAAATAAAGGATGGGTTAAGGCACTTTATATATACCGAATATGTTCTGGGTCTGTGTTCTGGAAGTGCTTGGCTGATTGTCCTTTAGATCCTGAAAATGCATATCTGTTGAGAGAAAATAAAATTGAGTGATTTAAAAGATTTGGAAGATTTCTCACCATCACAGTATTTCAGCCCTGTTAGAGCACAGTCTTTTTTTTTTTTTTTTAACGATGACTCAATCTGATAACAGCTCTATCACATCTGGCAGACACAGGTTTTTGCCCTCATCAAACTGGCTTTAAGCAAAAATCTTTGTTTAAATCTTTGCAAAGCCTGCAGCTGAGGATCAGGATCAATACTGGATGCAGTTTAGTCTTCTGTTAAAGACAGAAAAAACGCACACATTTGCTTGATTCGAACTATGCCCCAATGTATACATCTGGTATTAACCTGTCAAGGTTTGGTTGGTTAGCGTAGGGCAGTTAACCCCTGCTGGAAGATACTGTAACTTCACCATCTAGGAGAAAAATGCATCTTCCTCCATTACTTCAGTCCATACTTCAAAAGTAGTGTGGTGCCATTAGCCAATCCGCTTTGTCATGACATCAGTGATAACACTTTATAATAAAGTTTCATTCATTAACATTAGTTAATACATTAGGTATCATGAACTAACAATGAACAATATATTATTACAGCTTTTATTAACCTTAATGTTATTAATGTTAGTTAATAAAAATATTTGTATTTGTTATTATTTCTTATTTGTTAGTTCATGTTAAATTAATAAATCATGACCTAATGTTAACATATACAACTTTTGATTTGAAAAAATGTATTGCTATATGTTGAAATTAGCATTTACCAAGAATAATAAATGCTAAAAAAAGTATTGTTAATTCTAAATACATGTTAACTAACGTTCATGTAAACCTTCTTGTAAAGTGTTAACACATCATTTTCCTGCGGCACCAGATAAATTAGTTAGATGGCATTTATGCCCCAGGTGACAGGCTAAAAAAAAGTTATATACAGATATTATACACCTATTTGGTGTAAACAGGGCCATGACAATTTTGTTTAATCAAATGCAGCAGATGGCTTTGCAATCTTTCCCAAACTTTTGGTTGGCACTGGAATCCTACTGATGGCCAGTTAGATTAAGTACATTACCTATTTGCCAATAATTAACAGAGAAAATATATAATTTGTAGAATGTTTTTATGCAGTCTTTTTTCATTTTCAAACAGTCCTTCCATAGTGTTATGTCAGAAAAAAAATAGCTTATTATGAGTTTGTGAGAAAAGCATGTGGCTCTTTTGAATTTGATATTGATTCCATGAAAAGGCCATAAACACTTGAATCTGATGATCTGGTGCATCCCTACGTTGAGAGCAAATGTGCTCTCTCATGTTTGAAAGTGGAGTGATTGCATTGCTTCAGTCCTTTTGATTCTCTCCTGGCCTCCACTTTCCTCCCTTGAGTGATGATTAGCATGCTCGCTAATGCCTGCTAATGCAGTTCTCTTCACTCAAGCCCCTTATCCTGCTCGCTCCTGCGTGGCTCTAAATAAAGATATATTATTGAGCTCACAATATCACCCTGACAATCATCAGCCAACACTATCGTTCCATTAGTGTCGACAACAAAAGACAGGAGCCGTCTAATTCACTGATCGCAAAGCATCAGGGTACTCGTCAATGGATCGTAGCCCTAATGGTGATCTCAGCCTGTGAGCTCAATATCATCAAGTTGGCATTTGTGATTCAGAGCTAATGGAAACTTTGCTGGATCTGACGAGGAAAGACTATGAGGTGATTAGGCTGACCTCAGGAAGCAGTCAATGAGCACTGGCCTGATGCCGCTACAACAATAAGTATGACTATAATGCCTGGAGAGATTTATCCATTAGCATTCCCATTCATCTCAATGGCAGTTTCTCTGCTGACGCATGTTCTATGCAGTATTCAACCTGCATGCTGATATCTTTGCTCATGGGCAGTTGGTTCTGGCCACATGTTTCTTAGCTGCACCTGAGCCAACAATGCCATGTGACCAATTACTTTTGAGCAACAGGAAAATTGTATCCTAAAAGGGCTGATTGGACAATGGCACACCTTATCTAGTAACTATTGGCTATTGGATGATATGTGATTTCAAAGGCATCATACAGGGAAAAGTCAATTTCAATTTCCTATCAAGGGTTTCCTATTTGTAACCCAGATAAAGCATCTGGATTCAATATATTTGGTTTCATATATTTAAGATTGAGCTATATGTGTGTGTGGTTCTTTAAGAGACTGACCTTTGTTAAATAATCAAAGAGTTTACTGTTTAAGCTCTGCACCCTTGTTGCATCAGTTCGGTTGAACGATCACAGTAGTCAGTCATTTTCCTTTATGGAAGAAAGTCAAGAAGTTGGTTAACAGAAATAAGAAAAAAATATTGTTTAAATTGTATTAAAGTAATACAATTGAGTTGTGTTCCTTTATTTCATCATTGGTTGTTGGAAACACTGATGTTGTTGTTGTTTTCATCCCTTAAATAGTGGCTGAATGCAGATGTTAGATTAAAACCTGATGAAAGTTGATTTAGGGTGTTAGAAATTTCCAGAAGTTCATGTCTTTTTCTTTCGAATTGTTTGATTGAGTGGAGTTCTGAGTTGAATTCATTCAGAGCATGTGAGCGGAGTAGAGAGAGTTGTCGCTCTGCTCAAATATTCGCTCACGTGCGATCGTTCAACTCAAACACTCAAGTTCAAAAGTCATCGCTCAACTCCTCGAGTGATGTTGGAGTGGAGCGGTATGAAATGAGAAAGAAATTATGCATAATTTTCAGGTACAAAAACAATCCCTCTTCATATTGGCATACAGCCTAATATTTCATGCCGCAAATAACAACTGCACAAACAATGCCTTAATGTAGGCTGCTTAAATAAAATAGCCTTGTTCTCTCTGCCCTATTTGGACATGGTTATTTTATATGGGGATGTGGGGTAATGTAACAGCCTAATTACCAGAGCTTCTCATTTATTTTAATCCCATGCTAATCGTTCATGTCAGTAATTTTTCCTACTTTTTGTTGACTACGTATGATAATAGCATCTTTTACCAATCAAATGCTCTGTAAAAATAACCCCTGTCTTATCCCGTGCAAACTGACATGTTGGTGAAAAGCCAGTGAATTTGCACTGTCCAGCCTGTGAACCCTTTAACTCATTGTTTCTAAAGTTCACCAAGTGTCTGAAGTGAATGTTAGCTATTGAGAAGACACCAGAAAATGTAAGAGGTGCTTCAAAACTTTATCTAACGGAGGCTGTTGCATTTTGGACAGATGCATGAGAAACAAACATACATTGTTTCTTTTGATTAGGAAAATTAGAAAAGGACACCAGTGCTAAAAATTGTGTTGAGCCCTGTGTTTTGCAACATATTTTTCAGAGGGACAAATAAAATTACATAATGTGAAAAGATTGTCTATATTTTTAATTCAAGAGTGTACTGTAGGATTACTGGCTTGCTAAACTAATCAGTTCTGTTGTATTTTGCCAAATATTCAAGTCAATAACTCCAGATACATATGAACATGTGTAATACTTACTTCATAATTAATCAGCACAGCTAAATAGCACATTTTCTGATGGGTCAGTTACGCGTGACAGTAGTGTGTAAATTCAGTCGACCATCTCTGTGATTTATACAGACATCACTTATCCCGTGTGAATCGACGGTAAACCTTACAGATGTCCGAGGCAGCCTGATAAAATAATTACTTTAACAGACTTTTACTTTACAGATGAATGTCCGGGAAACTAATCTGTGTTTTGAACTGACTCTGCGCTCACACCTCACTGTAGTCTGTTGATGGAATTGGCACATGTCACCATAAACTTGCGAATCACACTGAGCTTAAACACTGCCTGATCTCTGATTATCCACTCTGTTTGAAATCTTGAACCTAATACAGCCACCAACACACACGTGTTAATACGCCTATTAATGTGGCCACATGCAAAATTCTGTTTGGAGCGGAAAGTGAGCACCTTGTGAGTGGCCGGAGCAGAGCTGAGCGCAGTCTCGTGAAACGCACTCCTTGCTCCAGTGAATTTCTGATCGCTCCGCTCACGTGCTCTGATTAATGGCGAGTCAACCACATGGAGACACCTTGAACAGAGCATATCAGAAAATTTCACTGTCCAAGACAACGGATTTGATTTTTCTTAACCAACCATTGTGGTAGGATTATTCTTGAATTGGTTAACTGATTGAGGACTGAACATCATTCTCATTTTCTTCAGAAATGGAGGAAAATACTTTTAAAGAATTTTCGCATATGGACTGAAGTGATGGCAAGAGACTGTGTTTTATTTCTTTATTGAATGGTGATAAATATGTACAATGTGTATTGTTCTACATTTTATTTATTTTCAGTAAAGCCGGCATAAATATTCTCTAGAACAGTAGACTGAGTGGTTTCTGACAAACCCATCCACATCCTTACTGAACCTAGTTGCACGGGCCCATTGGCATTGGGAATATCATAAAAATTGCCAAGTGATTTTCAAAGTAACTCGGCCATTTCTCACCATAATACAAGCCATTTAGCAAGAGCCAGAGGCAACTTCCAAGTCATCCTGCAAGCCCTGCTGGTAAGTGAAGAAAGCTAATGCAATAATAAACACAATTAAGTAATAGTAATAGAGTTTCCATGAACGGACCTGATAATCTCTTGAGTGAAGTGTCTGACAGTGAGAGAGAATGGAGGGAAGTGGTGACAAAATGAGGCTAATGGTGACATTAGTGATCAGAGCGATTGAGAAGTAGAAGCAGGACAGTTTTCTCTGAGGAAGAAAGAAGCGAAAAGGAGTCAGAAAGTCCATGCCTCATCAAAAAGTAAAAAAAAAAAAATGGATGAGAAAATAATCTTTACTCTATATATAACTGCCAGATTAGGCAGAATATTTCCAAATTGTGTGAGTTTAAAGCTCTGGTTTGGCAGGTTGGATTTCTCAAAACCTGGCAACAGCGATTATGTTAATAGATCATGTTGGCCTGTTAGGGCCTGTAGTACAAGATAATAGAACTATTAAAGAAAAATACACTTTCAGGATAAATTACCTGCAAATTGGATTAAACCACATGAAGGGTCGGTGTAATGGGAGTTATGGAAAGGAGGCGACAACCGGCTTGAAAATATAAATTATATTTAATTAAGAACTTAAATCAAAAGACACAAACACACACATATGACGGACAGCTGCCCGTAAACGTTCTCTCCCTGTCGCACCACCATCTACAGTCAGCCTTTATCCCTCTCGGAGGCTTAATTAGCCTGATAAGGGGCTGAGTGTGTAGAATGACGACCCAGCGGGGTTCCTCTCTTAACCCCGCAGCGTTTTGCGGCTGGTAAGGATCTGCCCCCGCCCCTGGCAGTGGCCCTGACCGCTCCAGGTGGTCGGCTAGGACCCCCATCTCCCCTCACAGTCGGCGGTTGTTCCTCCGCTTCCAGGCGTCCGGGCTACTCCGTCCCTTGGCAGATGGCAGCGGCTGCATCGTTGGGGTAGATGGTAGCAGTATGAACTCCAATATGGTGTATCCGTCCTCCTTCCCGAGTTTCGGCACCAGTGTAACAGGAGTTAATGGAAAGGAGAAGGCGAGAACCAGCTTGACAATATAAATTATATTTAATTAAGAACTTAAACCAAAAGACACATATGATGGACAGCTGCCCGTAAACGCTCTCTCTCTGTCACACCACCATCTACAGTTGGCCTTTATCCCTCTCGTAGGCTTGATTAGCCTGATAAGGAGCCAAGTGTGTAGAATCACGACCCGGCCCCACCCTCCGCCCTGTCACAGCCTGATTTTGCCTGCTGGCTGTAGTTTGTCCACAATTCCAGTAGGCCTATATGTGCACATTTCCACAAGTGTTCATAGCACTTTTGTTTACTCAAGTGTCTACTTGGTAATTAATTGTATAAAATTCAACAGTCCTATGGAGCTAGATTAATGACAAAAATATTTGAATTTTGCACATTTTAAGTGTGGCATTTAAAACCATTTGTTTTTGTGGCGTATTTTAAACTTTTAAATTTTTATTTAGTAAATTTGAATTCTAGACGTGGCATTTTTTCAAATGTAGAGGCATATAGAGGCATTTTGGCCAATTAAACAAAAACTGAGGCACTAGTTTTATTTTATGCCTCCTAAATATTTTTTATTATCGTTTTTATCTTTCATAATGACGGTCAGCATTTGCAATTATCCGTCAATATTTTAATAAAAAAGCTCTGTTCTCCATGCTGTGTTTGAAATAATATCCGATTGCGATCTGATGTGGATTCCGATCACAGAATGTGGCAGAAATACACTCACAGGCCACATTATTATGTACACCTGTACATCTAAATATTCATGCGATTATCTAAGCAGCCAATCGTGTGGCTGTAATGTATAAAATTATGCAGATATGGGTCAGGAGCTTCAGTTAATGTTCATATCAACCACCAGAATGGGGAAAAAATATGATGTCGGGGATTTAGATCATGGCATGATTGTTGGTGCTAGATGGTCTGGTTTGAGTATTTCTGTAACTGCTGATCACCTGGGATTTTTACACACAACAGTCTCTAGAGTGTATAGATAATGGTGCGCAGGGGCGTGTCTAGGGGGAGGCTGGGGGAGGCAGTGCCTCCCCTAGGATAAGCTCTGCCTCCCCTGAGAATTTGAGAAATAATCTGTCCATCTGTTGTTTTGAGTGTAGCCCCGAATGTATTTTGAATAGTTGACTGACAAATATGAAACCGGACAAAAGCCTATGTAAACCCCCGAAATTATAAGTTGCCTTATTTCATTGTGCTTTGGCTTTGCACATACTGCATACAGCCTGTAAAAATAGACATAGGCATAATCTAGCCTATAGAATAAGTTCCTTTGCTGTCGGTAGCCTATGGGCGACTCCGTTTCTTCCTCTCTGTTGAATATGCAGCATGTAGAGGAGCTTGCACAGTCGTTGACATCAACTAACGTTACTTAGTGGCAAGTTAACAGCAATTAGCAGGAAAGACAGCAAAAATTAAGCAAATGAGGCTTTGGGGATTTTTCCGAAAGCAGTCAGTGGGTAAGAATTCACATTTGTTTTTGTCCTTAAAGTCTTAAGATCATCATCAAGCTGGCTTTCACCCACAGTAGGCTAAACCTCAAGAGTTGTAGCCTCTAACCTCCTTGTTTAAATTGATGCAGTTAGGTAGCTCCGAGTTAACGCAGTCACCTCTCACACCGGAAACCGTGGTTCGAGCCACGTTCGGAGCGTACTTTTCTTGTTTATCAGGTGTTGTTTTCACTAAGGATAACCAATAAGCATTAACATAAAATGTATGCGTGACTTGTTTTGTGATATTAGTTTGTAGGAAATATACACTTTGATTTGATTAAATGGTTTTGTAGAGTGTAGCAAAGATGAGCTATAGACTGAGGAGCAGCAGCTGTGCCAGAATCAGGCATGGAAACTGGTAACAATTAATAAGTCACTTTACTTTAGAGAAAGTTAAAAGTGAAACATTGTTTATCCCAATGATCCTAATGAAAGGATTTTGACAGATGAATTATTCTCATTGAGATGATGAGAATTATATACAGTTCGATGCCATAGTGTGTCAATGAACTTAGACTAAAGTAATTCATGTATTGCTTTAACTTAGGATCTTATACATCATTTTGACTATTTATGTCAAAAAATATAAATTATTTATATTCAATATTTTTTTTACCTCACTTTACTCACTATAATATAACTCTTTTGTGATGACTTTATGTTAATGTACATGAAAATTCAAGAATCATGATAGATCTAAGGGCAATCCCACTTACATTTTCTTCAATGGTATTGGTCCACAATTTGACATATGTAGCACTTGATGAATTAGTTGTTTGAAGCTGATTTGCAATAAGTTATGTGCTGTATCTGTTCTTTTGCATCACAGATGATTCAGGGAGGAGAGAGGATGTTGAGGATAGTACTAGAGTGGAAGATTTAGGAACTGTAGAAACAGGCCCAGCCAGAGCAAAACTCAAAGAATACCCTCTTACCAGCTTTGGACTACAGGGAAGTGGTTGCTAGTGTGAAAATAAAATTGTCTGGGCTAAGCCATGATGTCCTTCAATGCTGGAAACGCCTCTGCATCTGATGATAAATTACAATTTAAAAGTGGATTGTTTTGAGCAGATTTTTCCATCGCTAGCAGATGAGTGAGGTCTGACACAACAAAAATCCAGTTTAAGCCCTATAGTCTAATAGGGGCCCTGTGCCTATCTCTGGGTTCCTGGCTTAGAAAAAGATATGCACTAAAATAGGTTGCGTGTAGTATAGCTTAATTTTGTGCCGATTTTTTCAATTGTTTATGTTGCCCCCCCAAACAAGCCAAATGCCCCCCCAAACATGATATCCTGGTAGCCCCTCTGATGGTGCGAAAAACAAAAAACAACCAGTGAGCGGCAATTCTGTGGACGAAAACACCTTGTTGATGAGAGAGGTCAACAAAGAATGGCTAGACTGGTTCGAGCTGACAAAAAGGCTACGGTAACTCAGATAACCCCTCTGTACAATTGTAGTGAGCAGAATAGCATCTCAGAATGCACAATATGTTGAACCTTGAGGCAGATGGGCTACAACAGCAGAAAATCACATTGAGTTTCACTTCTGTCAGCCAAGAACAGAAAACTGAGTCTGCAGTGGGCCTACCATTTGTGTACCTCAGCAGAAATCCAGATTTGCAAGACCAGTCGATGTTTTTCCAATCGTCTGCTGTCTAGTTTTGGTGAGACTGTGCCCACTGCAGCTTCAGTTTCCTGTTCTAAGCTGACAGTAGTGGTACCCGGAGGGGTCTTCTGCTGCTGTAGCCCATCCGCCTCAATGTTCGACGTGTTGTACATTCAGAAATGCTTTTCTGCATAGCATTGTTGTAACATGTGGTTATTTGGGTTACTGTCACCTTCCTGTCAGCTTGGAACAGTCTGTCCATTCTCTTCTGACCTAAATTGTCACTTACAAGTCGTTTTCGCCCACAGAATTTTTGGATTTTTTCTGTTTTTCGCACCATTCTCTTTACACTCTAGAGACTGTTGTGCATAAAAATCCCAGGAGATCAGCCGATACAGAAATACTCAAACCAGCCAGTCTGGCACCAACTGTCAGGTATCATTTCAAGGTCGAAATCACTGAGATCACATTTTATCCCCATTCTGATGGTTGAGGTGAACATTAACTTAAGCTCTTGATTCATATCTGTATGATTTTATACATTACACTGCTGCCACACGACTGGCTGATTAGATAATCTCATGAATATGCAGATTAAGTGGCTGGTGAATGCATATTATGGACCCTTTTCACAGACCTGTTATGATGCGTTTCCGCCTTCTTTAACAACGTAAATGTAGCAATTTTATTCATATTTCCAATGTTTTTAATAATTAGTGTAAATGTATACAATTTTACTTTGTATAATATTACCCAGGAATACATAAAACAAAAATCAGTTACCACAGCTGCGATGAGGCTTCTAACACAGAGGCTGAGGGGGTGATAGAAAATGTGGCCTGTTTTTCTCTTATAAATGCTGTTAAACAGCACTATATATTTTTATTTGCTTTTGCAAAGCTATAAAATGTTATCAATGATTTTTTATTTTGCAGTTGGAGCATACAGGTAAACAACAATTATATTTTCTGTGGTCTCCCATTTACTGCTATTCAAGTTTAACCAACTATGACGACTTCCGTGATTTTATCTTTTGCTGTTGGAGCACACACTTAAGCAACAATTATATTTGTTGTAGTCTCCCATTCACCAGCATTCAAGTTTAACCAACTATGACGACTTCCACTTTGCAAACATGCGAAAAGGGTCCATTTATAGCTAATCGATGCTAAATGCTACGCATGCTAATCATTTCCTTAATAAATATACTTTATTAATAAAAATATCAGATACCGCTTAAAGAAAATAGAAAAATGTCTCAAGTGAGGAGAACGCTATCCTAATATATAAATATAATTTATAAAAGCTTTAGATTTACTTACCTCTGTGTGGTTTATTGACCTCTTGCTGCCTTACCTGCACCAGAAAATGGTATTAGCTCTGTGATTGGCCAAAATGCCCCTTTCTACTTTTCTGAAACCCTCCACTTTTCCCTGTGGAACCCGGAAGCTTGACCTCTGGCAAACCTTCTGTATGATCAGAATTTCTGCGTTTTTAATTTAAGAATACTGAATTCTGTATTGAATATTGAATTACTTCTTCAGCTATAATTTTATAATCTATCAAATATTTACAGCTAATTTCACCTGACAATTTTCGCTAAACAATTCAGAACACAAAATCTGCTGTTTAAAAATACAAATCTATAAAATTGGAAACTACTATTTTGTTAAATGCCACATGTGTATAATTCAAATTTACAAATTCAAATCTTTTTGTCATTAATCAAGCTCTATACAGTCCTGACATAGAATTTGGTTTATTATGAGTGGTTGTGAAAAGCATGTGGCTCATTTAAATTTGAAAATTTAAACATTGAAAATGCCCAAAACACTCAAATCTGGGTTCAATCTAACACTTGGTTGACTTGATTTCAGTAAACAGTATACTGGAAACCGTGTAATCAACAAATTAAAATGGAACATGAATTGACATTGGACTCAAAGTAAACATCACACCCAGGAAGTATAGACCATGCTTTCACATTTACTTTCACAAAAAGTATTTTGTCTTTAAAAATATGACGACCTCAACATATAAAATGGGAAACAGTGTTGGGCAGAATTTATTTATTTAGACTTCCCTTCATATGTGCATGTAGACAACAAAAAATAGATGTGACAGATGCAACAGGAAACCTAGATGATGCATTTAGCAAACAGACAGCTATTGCTTTTGTTTATCTGTCCCCTCTCATAAACCGTTTGTACTATTAGTTACTATTGTTTGCACAATTTAGGCGATGCGAGAATTACAACACATAAAAAACAACAGCTTTCTCTCAAACCCCAAAATATTTCTGAGAATACAGCAAAGTTAGAAGACACAGAGTGGAACTTTATATGCACATTCTTGAAGTGTATAAGACTACCAGTAATTTTACAGACTGGAACAAATAGGTTACTTCGTAGCCCAAAGAAATGACCCATCATAAACCTCTCCCTTGGAGCAGATCACATGATTGGCCACATCTATCACAATGGTTATTCACAGAAATAGCAGTTTGCATTAATTCAATTCAGACCCTAAAGGGAGGGAACAGAGGAATTACACACATGCTCACATCCTTTGAACCAGTGCAAAAGAGGGTCATGGGACTGACATTTCTCAAGTTAAAGGTGTCGATACGGCTTTTCCCTCTCTATTGGAATACCATTTTCGTTGTCATCGTATTTTCATTCTTGAGACAAACTGTTTCCAATGTGTTTCCGAAGACATGCTTGACAAATGGTTGCATCAGTAAAGTGAAAAAAAGTCATCTTTTTTTACATGGCATTTTCATAGCAACAGGGGACGCATGCAGAGCATCAATACATTTATGCCGAAACATGCATGCACACATGTTTACTTATCTAAATAAAGACATACAACAGACTTATAAAAAAGCTGATAATAAATGCTACAGACTAACACCCCCCCATACTTAAGTAATGAATAAGGTTGATAAATAAATAAATTGCTTTTTTTTTTATATTACATTTTCTCAAGGTAGGCAATTTATTTTACATTATGAGGCACTGTTCTCAAGAGGCACAGAGACATTCACAACCATCAAAACAATAATTGACTTTCACCAGAAAGATGTTAAAGAGAGAAAATAGATATAATCTGTAATCCATGGCAACAAAGAAAAAGATGGTTTGGGTTCCTTGACATTTTCCCTTCTTACTGTATTTAAAGTATTTTCAGGGTATAAATGCAATTTCACTGTCTAAGCAGCAAAACCAAAAAAGGACAAAAGAGAAAGAAGCTGTTTTTCTATAATTATTTTTCTATATCCTTACCAGTTGTTTGTTAGCAGGGGAATGACAAGGCTTTTCCAGTTTGCCGATGTCACTCCTGGGATTCCAGACTTGTCCATCATGCAAGTGTCATGGTGTGCTAAAACCAAAACACCTGGTAACCAACAAACGGAAGGTGCTTCTTACATGTACAGCAAAACAATTAAATTAAGACTAAGGATTAAAGGAATAGTTCAACCAAACAGGAAAATTCTCTCATCATTTACTCATCCTCATGCCATCCCAGATGTGTAAGACTTTCTGTCTTCTGCTGAACACAAATGAAGATTTTTAGAAGAATATCTCAGCTCTGTTGTTCCTTACAATGCAAGTGAATGTGACTAGACATTTGAAGCTCCAAAAACCACACAAAGGCCACATAACTGTAATTCACAAGACACAAATGGTTTAATCTATATCTTCAGAAGTGATGTCAAGTTTTATGACTAGGACAACTGAAACAATTGTTTAGTTGAGTTTCTAAATGGGTCTAAGTTGGGCTCAATCATAACAATCATTTGGAACCCAATTTTTGGGATGTTCTTATTGGAAATTCTGTTTGGAAGGACCCTAAAGGATGGCCATAATGATTGTTCTCTCTTCAATTATTTATCTATTTAGAGAGCCATTGTTTTAAACACCTTACCACCAAAACAAATATCTCTGGCCTGTGGACCTTAGTGAGGGTAGACATATTTAATTTTGATGTCAATGAAAATGAGGCTGTGAAGGATGTTCCCTTTATAAAAAGCTTCACTATGATGCTGCTCTTTTGCTAAGCGCTATGGGGAACAATCCTAGTTGTGACCGAGCTGAAATAATGTGTGTAACACGTCAATGAACATTGACCGGAATTTATAGCCTCGGCTGATGTAATCATTAGATGCACCTGCAGCCAGGCTATAAATGGATACATCACCAGGTGTCGTCAGAAACTCTTTTTTCAGAGCGATTCTGTTTCTGTGTGTTTTACAAAAACTTGTACCTGTCAAACCTGTCAAAACTTTCTTTCCTCTGTTAGGAGTTAGAATTGGTTAGGCAGTGTGGAGTGACCATTTTTCTCTTTTCTCTTCTGTTTAGAAAATATTATATATATATATATATATATATATATATATATATATATATATATATACAGGTCCTTCTCAAAAAATTAGCATATTGTGATAAAGGTCATTATTTTCCATAATGTAATGATAAAAATTAAACTTTCATATATTTTAGATTCATTGCACACCAACTGAAATATTTCAGGTCTTTTATTGTTTTAATACTGATGATTTTGGCATACAGCTCATGAAAACCCAAAATTCCTATCTCAAAAAATTAGCATATCATGAAAAGGGTCTCTAAACGAGCTATTAGCCTAATCATCTGAATCAACTAATTAACTCTAAAGACCTGCAAAAGATTCCTGAGGCTTTTAAAAACTCCCAGCCTGTTTCATTACTCAAAACCGCAATCATGGGTAAGACTGCCGACCTGACTGCTGTCCAGAAGGCCATCATTGACACCCTCAAGCAAGAGGGTAAGACACAGAAAGAAATTTCTGAATAAATAGGCTGTTCCCAGAGTGCTGTATCAAGGCACCTCAGTGGGAAGTCTGTGGGAAGGCAAAAGTGTGGCAAAACGCTGCACAACGAGAAGAGGTGACCGGACCCTGAGGAAGATTGTGGAGAAGGACCCGATTCCAGACCTTGGGGACCTCTGGGAAGCAGTGGACTGAGTCTGGAGTAGAAACATCCCGCATTCCCCAGGTCAAGCCACTTTTGAACCAGAAACAGCGGCAGAAGCGCCTGACCTGGGCTACAGAGAAGCAGCACTGGACTGTTGCTCAGTGGTCCAAAGTACTTTTTCGGATGAAAGCAAATTTTGCATGTCATTCGGAAATCAAGGTGCCAGAGTCTGGAGGAAGACTGGGGAGAAGGAAATGCCAAAATGCCTGAAGTCCAGTGTCAAGTACCCACAGTCAGTGATGGTCTGGGGTGCCATGTCAGTTGCTGGTGTTGGTCCACTGTGTTTTATCAAGGGCAGGGTCAATGCAGCTAGCTATCAGGAGATTTTAGAGCACTTCATGCTTCCATCTGCTGAAAAGCTTTATGGACATGAAGATTTCATTTTTCAGCACGACCTGGCACCTGCTCACAGTGCCAAAACCACTGGTAAATGGTTTACTGACCATGGTATTACTGTGCTCAATTGGCCTGCCAACTCTCCTGACCTGAACCCCATAGAGAATCTGTGGGATATTGTGAAGAGAAAGTTGAGAGATGCAAGACCCAACACTCTGGATGAGCTTAAGGCCGCTATCGAAGCATCCTAGGCCTCCATAACACCTCAGCAGTGCCAGAGGCTGATTGCCTCCATGCCACGCCACATTGAAGCAGTCATTTCTGCAAAAGGATTCCCGATCAAGTATTGAGTGCATAACTGAACATAATTATTTGAAGGTTGACTTTTTTTTTGGTATTAAAAACACTTCTTTTATTGGTGGGATGAAATATGCTAATTTTTTGAGATAGGAATTTTGGGTTTTCATGAGCTGTATGCCAAAATCATCAGTATTAAAACAATAAAAGACATGAAATATTTCAGTTGGTGTGCAACGAATCTAAAATATATGAAAGTTTAATTTTTATCATTACATTATGGAAAATAATGACCTTTATCACAATATGCTAATTTTTTGAGAAGGACCTGTATATATATATATATATATATATATATATATATATATATAAAAATAAAAAAAGAGAGAATGACTGAGAGCCGCAAACGATGCGTGTTCCCCTGTTCTCGCTCTATAGCTGAAGAGGACATGCATCAGTTTTTGCTCTGTTTGTTTGGGGGAAGAGCGCGCTGCTCTCACGTTGCAGCAGGGCGGGTGCGAGCACTGCGATTTGCTTTAACAGGTAAAGTGCTTCGCACTCGCCTCGCTTGCTTCAAGGAGTCAGCACTCATGAACAAAAAAAATAAAAAAGATCGTTCGAGGGGCTCTTGCTTGGATTTGGCTGAGGAGCAAGAGACGGGTTGATCCCTTTCTCTCGCTCTCTCCCCAAACCCAGCTGGTCCTTCACATGATCTCGAAGTGCGTTCCGACGCTTCTTCGGATCATGAGGAGGATCGTGATTCTCTTCCCGCCTCCGAGCTTTCTACGGAGGAATTGCTCAATGTTGTTACTCGTGCGGTTGCCAGATTGGACTGGCCACGTGAAAAAGAGACCCCCAAACCCTCCAAATTAGGGGATAGATTTTATCTTCCAGTCTAAGAAAGGGAACGCCTCATGAGTCCCTTCCCTTCTTTGATAACCTCCATGAAGAGCTTTTTTTCGCTCATGGAGGATCCCCTAAAAAAAATAAATATATATATATATATATATATATATATATATATATACATTTTCTTCCCATGTTCACATACCCTCGACGTCATTATATTCGACTATCGTGGGTGCTGAGGCACGGGGGTATTCAGTGATGCCACCGGTTGGAGAGACGCTTGCGGGCTATCTCTCGCCGGGCTCGGCATCGTCACTTAAGAAGCCCTCTCTCCCCTCAAAGCCATGTAGGACAACCTCCACTTTAGTGGGAAGGGCTTATAAAGCAGCAGGCCAGGCTGGTGCTGCTCTGCACACTATGCTGTTTTACAGGCGTACCAGGCTGACCTCCTGGACGACCTGAGTGTGGGTTCTGCGCTTGACGAGCAAGCCTCAGACCCGCCTCGGTCCTGTCTGAAGGGAGGCTCAAAAGCAAAGCGTGGCGAGTCGTGCTCCTCCTCCCAGGGATTGGGGACAGTCTCGCCGCCCTCGCCAGCCCCCGAAGCAAGACCTCAGGACTATAATTTCTAGTAAGAGAAAACCCTGACGGTCTTGCACCTAGATTAGGGGGTAGCTCCACTTGGGACGGGGCGTGTGCTTAACTTCATCCCTCCCGGTACCCCCTCGAAGCCCCTCCATTCCTGCCACCTCTTGGTGTTTCGGGTTGCAGAGGCTTCCGTCAAAATTGGGTGTTTTCGCTGTTCCTGCATTTTATTCAGGACAGGATTTATTCACTCAACAACCCCTCAACAGAAAGTGTTAAAATCGAATACCCATCTCAGAGATCCTGGCAGCGTGGAAACTTCTGCCAGATATATTCTTTTCCGTGTTTCAACGGCGTGTTCTCACTACCGTAAACCGGATTTCTTTTTTATGTAAAAAAAAAACAAAACTCAAATCTCCTGGTTAAAGGGGCCATGGTATGTGTTCCTCTTCCAGAGAGAGAGTTAGGTTATTACACTAAATACTTCCCGTTTCCCATGGAGGGTGGGGGGTGGCGTCTGGTTTAGATCTTATAGCTTGAACTACCCGTGGGTGTTCAAGTCCTAGATGATGCCTATCAAGACGGTCGTGTCTCAAGCCCTACAACTCGTTTGACTGGTCAACATCGATCTTATGACGCACTTCTATACTACATTTAGAAGTTCTGCCACAACATGGAAAGTTCCTGAGGTTCGCTTCCGGGGGCAAAGTCTTCCAGTGTCAGGTTCTTTCACTCAGCCTAGCCCTTTTTACCCACACATTCACAATGCATGATGTAGCGCTGGCTCCTTGTGACTCCAGGGCATCTGCATTCTGAATTATGTAGACGACTGGCTGATCCTAGTGCAGTTCCAGGAACTGGCAGTTCAGCACAGGGACATTGTCTTAGCTCATCTGTTTCTCTGGGGTTGAGGCTCAACACCAAGAAAAGCGTCCTCTCTCCCACTCAGAACACTGTCTATCGGGGCATCGTATGGAGTTCAGTCACAATGCGGGCACAACTGTCTCCCACTAGGATTGAGTCCATTCAGATCACCCTGAGCAAAGTCAGGCTAGGTCAAGGATGCACAGTATCAATAATTTACGGGTCTCAGGGCGACCGCGTCCTCAGTGATCCCTCAGGACCTTCTGCTCATGAGACCGTTTTTGTAGTGGCCCAAAGCCAGGGGATTTCTTCCAAGGGCCAAAACCCCTAGGCTAATAAGGGTTACGCGCCTCAGGCTTTGTTCCCTTTCTATGTGGTTCAGACCCCGGTTTTCTGCCTTGGGTCCCACTCTAGGTGCATCTTGTTGTCACAGGCTGCTAACGACAGACGCCTCCCTGATGGGCGGGGTAGCGGCCTTAAGTGGTCGACCAGCTTAAGGGGATAGGAGGGTTGTCAGCTCGGTTGTCACAGTCACTGTCTCGGGTTGACGGCTGTATTTCTGGCCCTGAAATACCTCCTAGTTGGGGCAGACGCATTGGCACACAGCTGGACCGCGGGGCTGCGTAAATACGCATTTCCCCCAGTGAGCCTTCTTGCACAGGTGCTGTGCAAGGTCAGGGAGTACGAGGAACAAGTCACACTAGTGGCTCCCTATTGGCCCACCCGTGTCTGTTTCTCGGACCTCATACTCCTCACGACAGCCCCTCCCTGGCAAATTCCCCTGAGGAAGGACCTTCTTTCTCAGGGGCAGGGCACACTCTAACATCCGCATCCAGACCTTTGGAAACTCCACGTCTGGCCCCTGGATGGGACGCAGAAGATCTAGCTGGTCTACCACCTACCGTCGTAGACCCGATCAACCAAGCCAGAGCCCCTTCCACCAGGCATCTCTATGCCCTGAAGTGGCGCTTGTTCACAAATTGGTGTTCTTCCCGAGCCGAAGACCCACAGAGGTGCGCAGTTAGGTCAGTGCTCTTATTCCTGCAAGAGAGGCTGGAGGGGAGGCTGTCCCCTTCCACCCTAAAGGTGTATGTCGCTGCTATCGTGGCCCACTACGACGCAGTAGATGGCAAGTCCCTGGGTAAGCATGACTTAATCATCAGGTTCCTAAGAGGCACCCGGAGGTTAAATCCCTCCCGGCCAAGCCTGTTCCTCTCCTGGAACCTCTCGGTAGTCCTCGCGGGCCTCCAGAGACCTCCCTTCGAGCCGCTAGAATCAGTTGGACTCAGGGCCCTCTCTCTTAAGACTGCCCTGCCACTCCTCGGATCCCTGGACAATTCCTCCCTAGCCCTCATGGGTCCGCAGTTCAGCGGAGGAACTCGCCGACCCAATCCACTGCGGGTACTCTATCTACCCTGTACTGGAATAGGTGCTCCACAGGGTGAGGACGCCTACACGGACTCCCCCTGTGTGTATTTTCCGCAATACGGTCCCCTTACAGAAGTGGACCCGCGTTTTCCTTAGGCAGTCCCCGGCTGCCTTCCGGTCGCCGTGCTGTAGCAACTCCCCCTCCCTGAGGCTGGATCTACCACCACGCCACTCCCACGTGTCGCCTAAAAACGTGATGTATTCACCACTTTTACCTCCCCTCCGGGCAGGTGTGGTCTCCGCAGGGTCTTTTCTCCCTGAAAGAATAGGAAATTGGGTAAGACCCCCTTTACCTCGATGCATGTAAGGGCCCCGGCCGTCTATTGCTCTATGCGAGAAACAAAGAAAGAAAAGAGGTCCAGCCAGGCTTGGCTCATTCCCAGGTTGGCAAGCGTCGCCTTGTTCCCCTTTCTAGCGTAACCAGAAGGACTTTTTGGGGGCATTGGGGAAGAGTACGTGCAGTCTGACACAGCTGGTTGTCTTGGCACGTAAATCACCTGCCCGACACAACGTCTTGTTCCCTCCATCAGGGAATGGAGGTTACATCTGTAACCTAGACGTTTTCCAGAGAGATGGAGACTAGCTCATATGATGCTACAGGGGACACAAAGCTGTTTGTCACTAATATAGAAGGAAAGAACAGCTAAATGATCTTATAGTCACAAGTTTATATTCTTAACAAAACAAAAATAAAATTGAAAGAACTGTAATTGTATCCCTCATAGCATTGTCAATTTAAACAGAAAGTAGCATTTACCCTGACTAAAGTCCATGGTAAGGTTTCAGGGTCTAGGCTATATATACTGCCTGTCTATACTACCACAATTTTTCTCCCTTTCACACTATCACAGTGTAATCCCTACTACCACATATTTGTATTATTGTAACTCTCTGGGAAACTGTGGCTAACAAACCATTGGAAACTCATGAATACTTATGGAATTTAAACACAAACCCCTGCCAATTCATCTTGTTTGCTTTTGTTTTTTTCTTTCTAAGGGACACATTTTGTACAGACACAGCAGGCGTTTAGATGTGAGTGAACAAAGCCACTAAAATCAAATAACCAAGATTCCAACTTTTAGACAAAAAGGACTTTATACTTTTCATGTTGCAGTAACATTTTTTTTATTTCATTCTTTCTGAGCCAATCAATAAATACAGGCTATATTTCATGAAACAAAATGAAAAATTATTTTCATTCATAACAGATGATAAACAAGGACATTATTTTCTGATTCAAGACATTTATCCAAAACTAAGTGACAACTCTCTCTCTCTCTCTCTCTCTCTCTCTCTCTCTCTCTCTCTCTCTCTCTCTCTCTCTCTCTCTCTCTCACTCCATGTGTCTTCTATCACACACTTGCTGTTCCTCCATTCCTCAGACAGATGAGCTTCTCATTTATAAGATGCTTGTCTATGAATGACAATGATATTATTTTCTCTTGATCTGTGTCCTGCATGCTCTAATCTACCTTGCCTTCCCAAATTTATTTACCCAGATGTGTATCCAGCAGAGCCATCTTTGAACACTTCAGTATTATTTTCATGTCCCTTCCCTTCCATCTGTTGTATTACTTTTTGTTTTATTCATGGGCAAAATCAGCAGCAGTCATGATCTCAGCATGAATGCCAATCTTATTCTTTCACCTGCCATTGGATGAGTTTTTTCTTCTTGTACCTTCACTTTATGCCTGACCTGCTTTTATGCAAGAGCTCCAGAGATCAGGATTTGCATTCAGCTTTGACATGTACCTGTGAAATCCACTGTGGCTTTCAAAATCATCTCATCTTTTCATCTGCCTCAATAGTCATGCATCGGCATGGAAAATTGAAAGCGCTGATAAATAAAGAGATCTATTCTATTTGACTGCAAAAAGCTACTGCTGGTTGTGGCTCATATCACTGTAAAAATCAAAGTGATATGAGCCACAGCACTAGTGGAACTCTGTGGATCCTCTAGGCAACCTTTCAAAAAGAGCAACTTTCCGATAAGCTTACAAAATGGAAACCATAAGTTCCAGCGAGAGCTCTAAATAAGGTTGTTTGTTCGAATCCCACAGAACACACAAACTGCTTTGGATAGAAGTGACTGCCAAATATGTAAATGTATTCAATTGAAGTTTCCTGAGTACACAAAAGGATTATATATATATATATATATATATATATATATATATATATATATATATATATAATTAAACACCTAACTGCACCCTACGCCTAAACCTAACCAATAATAACCAATATAACCAACCGACAATAGAGCACAGACGTAACAAGCAGATAAGAGTAGTCACAATAATTGATTCCATAAATGACCACAAAAAAAATAGCATTTTAAAAGATATTCCAAATGACTTATGCTGCATTTGAAGTGTACTGAAACCATACGATAGCTCTGTATGAGGAACATTGTGAAACATAACATTTTAATCATGCAAAATCTTCCTTACGATGAAGGCAGTCCAGTCTCATTCAAAAATAAACAACCAAACATTTGCATGTTGCACTTGGTCACAAGACATGTGAGAGTCAATGACATGTGACATCACTGATGTCCAAGCTGTCGTAACGCTTGTTGAGGCCGCAATTTAACATTTTTAAATGAACGTTTGGTGATCTGACAGTTATGGCGGATGCTGATTGCTGCACGCAAGCCATCATTTTTATGGTGCTTTTCCAATTTTTTGAGCCACAGCTCAGACATTCTGAAAACTCAATGAGTAAAACTATGTGCAAATAAGCAATAAATGAATAAAGCAATGAGTAATTGATGACAGACTTTTCAGTTAATTTCATTTTAAAATGTAGCCATGCATTAGGTATTGAAATCCTACTAAATAAGTTGAATCCAGAATCAGACATTTAAAAATGGACAAAGGGTAATGTTTTGATGATACAGGCATAGGACCAAGGCAGGTACAGGCAATAAGTCACAATAGGAATGTTATTTTCATATAAGAGAGTGTTGTGTGGATAGAGGTTCTACATACTGGACATGGGTTTTCTTAACATTAAATGAAATTGTAAACTCTACTCAAATAACATATGCAATAAAGTTAGACATAGACTAACCCACTAGCTTAAAAAAAAATTCTCACATGCAACAAAACTGTACAGGGGACACCGATTCTAGTTGTCATAAGGGTAAGTTGTCACAAGGGCTATATCCGTAACGTCTAGGTTACTATTGTAACCTCCATTCCCTGATGGACGGAACGAGACGTTGTGTCGAAGAAGCGACACTATGGGTCTCTCTTGAGAGCCTCGTGCATCTCTGAACTTGAGAAAAGGCCAATGAGAAATTGCAGGACAGAATTTGCATGTCCTGCCCCCTGACATACGAATATAAAGGGAGGGAAATGCGTCAGTCCATTCAGGATTTTGCCCTGAGGAGCCGAGAATGAGGTTCGGACATAACCGGTACAATACCGGTTACAATAGTAACCTAAACTTTCCCCATCTGTCGCTCACTTCGACGATGTGTCGAAGAAGCGACATTAGGGGTCCATATTTAATCATGCCATGTGATGAACCGTGTATGTGCGCTGCTGACGCAGGTGCGGGCAGGCAGTTGCGTGCCAAGGCAACAAGCCGCTTCAGACTTGGATCGCCGTAAGATCGTCATACACTTCTGTTTCCCTACACCCGAAGGGGGGAACAATGCAACGTGCCAAGCATGCCATCAAGCCACGCCAGCCGCGCCTTTTCTCTCTCTATGTTGCTTGCATAGAGTTTAAAGTGGCTGGGGCCATCTTAATGCTATCACACGATCCAGGGAAGGTGTTCTTTTCTGATTCCTATTCTTTCAGGTGGAAAAGACCCCGTGGAGACCACACCTGCCCAGGCTGGGTGAGGTAAAGAGTGGTGAAATACATCACATGGGTTTTCGCATGTGGAAAATGGAAAGGGAGACGCGGGTCGGCTCACAAGGGGACCAAACCGCAGAAAATACACACAGGGGGATAAGTCCACACGGGGGCCCATCCTGTGGAGCACCTATTCCAGTACAGAGTAGTTTTAGTACTCGTAATGAGTCTGGTCGGGGAATTCCTCAGCTGAATTCGTGGACCAGAGGGCTAGGGAGGAGTCATCCAGAGAGCCAAGTTAGTGGGATCTCCTGGGATAAGAGCGCATGAGATCACACCAGTGGAGGGGAAAGGAGCTAGATACAAGTTTTACCACGTTACCGAGTTCTACCGGCTCGGACCTGAGAGAACTCAGGATGAAACCGACTTGACCCTGAGATTGTAAAATCTCGCAAAGGTATTTGGTGCCCAACCAGCTGCTCTGTATATGCCTGCTAGGGAGGTGCCTTTGGCCAGTGCCCACGAGGATGCCACACTTCTCGTTGAGTGTGCTTGGACCCGCAAGAGGGCAGGCACGGCCTGAGTGTGATAGGCCAATGCTATGGTGTCAACTACCCAGTGGGAAAGCCTCTGTTTAGAGACAGCGTCCCCTTTCCGCTGTCCACCAAAGCAGACAAAGAGCTGCTCAGAACATCTAAAGCTCTGCGTGCGGTCCACATAAGTATGAAGGGTGCGCACTGGACACAGCAATGAAGGGGATGGGTCTGCCTCCTCCCGGGGCAGCGCTTGCAGGTTCACTACCTGGTCTCTGAAGGGAGTCATAGGAACATTGGGCAAGTAGCACGGTTGTGGTCTTAGGACGATTTGAGTGTCTACTGGACCGAACTGCGAAGTGTTGCTAACAGAGAGCGCTTGCAGGTCCCCGACCCTCTTGATGGAAGTGAGTGCGATCACGAGGGCCGTCTTCAGGGAGAGGGATTTGAGCTCAACTGATTCTAGCGGCTCGAAGGGGGATCTCTGAAGGCCCGAGAGGACCACTGAGAGATCCCAGGAGGAGAACAGGCTTGGCTGGGGAGGGTTCAACCTGCAACATACACCTTCCATGTGGAGGGGAACAGCCTTCCCTCCAACCTCTCCAGCAGAAATGAGAGCACTGACCCAACTCCACACCTCTGTGGGTCTTCAGACCGGGAAGAACATCAATTCCCGAACAAGCGCCACTTCAGGACGTAAAGTTGCCTGGTAAAGGGAGATCTGGTTTGCTTGATCATGTCTACGACAGCAGGTGGTAGGACACTTAGATCTTCTGCATCCCGTCCAGGGGCCAGACGTGGAGGTTCCAGAGGTCTGGGCGTGGATGCCAGAGGGTGCCCCGTCCCTGAGAAAGAAGGTCCTTCCTCAGGGGAATTCGCCAGGGAGGGGCTGTCGTGAGGAGCATGAGATCCGAGAACCCCAAGTCCGAGTGGGCCAGTAGGGGTCCACCAGAATGACTTATTCCTCGTCCTCCCTGATCTTGCACAGCACCCGTGCAAGAATGCTCACTGGAGAAAATGCATACTTGCGCAGCCCCCAGTGCCAGCTGTGTGCCAGCATGTCTGTCCCGAGGGGAGCCTATGTTTGGGAGTACCAGAGCGGGCAGTGGAAGGTCTCTCAGGAGGCAAACAGGTCTACCTGTGCCTTGTCGATCCGTTCCCAAATCAGCTGGACTGAATGGGGGTGGAGCCTCCACTCTCTGCTGGGCATACCTTGTCGTGACAGAGCATCCGCTGCCACTTTGAGGCTGCCTGGGATGTGAGTGGCACGTAGCTACTTGAGTAGCTGCTGGCTCCAAAGGAGTAGATAACGGGCGAATTTTGACATGTGACGGGAGCGCACGCAGCCTTGGCCATTTATGTATGCTACCGTCGTGGTGCTGTCTGAATGGATCAAGACGTGCTTGCCCCAAATTAGCGGGAGGAACCTCTGAAGGGCAAGAAGTACAGCCAGCATCTCTAGGCAGTTGATGTGCCAATGCAGCGGGGGCAAACCGGTTTGGAGGTGTCTGTGTTGACCATAACGCATTGGGACACCTGCTGCAAGGGGACTCCTGTCCGTAGAAAACAGAGGTCTGTCCAGGGTTTGAAAGTCTGGCGGCAGGCGGGGGTGATAAACACACGGTGCATGCCGTTGCGCCATGCCCATCTCGGGACTCAAGTCTGGAGCCAGTGCTGAAGTGGTCCCATATGCATCAACACCGCAGAGGATGCCATATGCCCCAGGAGCCTCTGGAAATGTTTTAGAGGAACCACTGTACCTGGCTTGAACAAGGTGAGGCATTTCAGCACCGACTGTGCGTGCTCGTTGGTGAGGCATGCTTCCATTGAGACTGAGTTGAACTCCATGCTGAGAAAAAAGATGCTCTGAACCGGGGCGAGCTTGCTCTTTTCCCAGTTGGCCTGAAGCCCTAGACGGCTGAGGTGCCTGAGCAAAATAACTCTCGGGAGTGGGCCAGGTTGAGCCTTAGTGGGGAAAGGGCTGCCTCTACGATCTTCGTGAAGACACAAGGGGACAGGGACATGCCTAAGGGGAGGACCTTGTACTGATAAGCCTGGCTGTCGAATGCAAACCGTAGAAAGGGTCGATGTCGAGGCAAGATTGAGACGTGGATGTACGCGTCCTTCAGGTCTACCGCTACGAATCAATCTTGATGCCGGATGCAAGTTAAGATGTGTCTTTGCGTGAGCATTTTGAACGGGAGTTTGTGTAAGGCCCGGTTGAAAATTCGCAAGTCCAATATCGGTCGTAAGCCACTGCCATTTTTGGGTACGATGAAGTAAGTGCTGTAGAAACCCATCTTTTTCTCGGCTGGAGGGACAGGCTCTATCGCGTCCTTGAGTAGAAGGGTCGCGATCTCCACATGCAGGGTGTTGGCGTCTTCGCCGTGCACCGAGGTAAAGTGGACGCCGTCGAAAGGGGGCGGGGGTCTGGTGAACTGAATTGCATAACCGAGTTGGATAGTCCTGGCCAGCCAGCGTGACGGGTTGGGAAGTGAAAGTCATGCATCCAAGCTGAGAGCTGGGCCTGGGTTGAGGCGAAGCTGTACGTTTCCTGGAAGCCACAGGAGGTAGCCCTCGGTGAACAGGTGGAGCACAGCCTGTGGTGATGGCACGACGGAGCATGATCTGCTGGGCGAAGTCCTCGAGCGTGCTTTGTCCACATCCCACATCTGGACCAGGTTCAGCCACAGATGTCGTTCCTGAACCACGAGGGTGGCCATCGCCTGCCCAAGTGTCCGGGCTGTGACCTTCGTGGCCCTGAGAGTGAGGTTGGTTGCTGAGCGCAGTTCCTGCAACACGTCGGGTCAGGGCTACCCAAGTGCAGATCTTTCAGTGCCTTGGCCTGGTGGACTTGCAGGAGGGCCATGGTGTGCAAGGCGGAAGCGGCCTGTCCGGCGGCGATGTAGGGTTTGGAGGTCAGTGACGACGTCATCCTACAGGCCTTGGAGGGGAGCACCGGGCGATCCCGCCAGGTGGCAGCATTCTCGGGACACAGGTGGATTGCAACTGCTGATATGCGCCATAGATCCATCAGCATAAGCTCTTTCTTGTTGAAGTGAACAGTCTTGTGAATGCAGCTCGCTGATCACACAACCAGTTGGCTCCGAATAAAAATTCTGAATGGACAGACGCATTTCCCTCCCTTTATACCCATCTGTCCAGGGGCGGGCCATGCAAATTCTCTCTGCCAATTTCTCATTGGCCTTTTCTCAAGTTCAGAGATGCGCGAGGCTCTCAAGAGAGACCCCTAGTGTCACTTCTTTGACACAACGTCGAAGTGAGCGACAGATGGGGAACTACACTCCCATCCACCAAACATATAGTCCCATCTCAAAGTAACACTATTGTTTGAGACAATGTTGCTGTGTCGGGTAGCTCAAACAAACAGGGCCACAGAGTTAACACTTTTTACTTTTTTATCCATATCTTTTGTGAGTTTGTGTGTGAGCAGGTGAATATGTGGAGAGTTCAAAACACACTCTGTCCGATTTGTCCTTGCCTGAGTCTACCCCTCCCTTTAATCATTCAGATTGTCCTAAAGAGAGAAAGGAAGGGAGAGATAGACAGATAAAGACAAACCCTGAGGTCTAAATTCATGATGAATTCAAGAGTTATAGCTGTACAGGAGCTATATAAAACTCAATAGAAACAGTCGGGTCAAACTGACAGATGAGAACACACGCGCACACACACACACACACACACACACACACACACACACACGTTGGTGTGGCTATCCTTATTAGGACTCTCCATAGATATAATGATTTTTATACTGTACGAACTATAGATTCTATCCCCTAACACTAACCCTACCCCTAAACCTAACCCTCACAAAAACCTTCTGCATTTTTACATTTAAAAAATAAAAAAATATATAAATGAAATATATATGACCTTGGATAAAAAATGAAATCATAACAAAATAAAATAATAATTATAATAAAACCCCTTTAAAACACTGCCACAGGGGTAATACGCATTCCCAATTTCACTGACAGAGGGTGCTATCAATATTCTCTCAGGAAAAATAATTGCAATAGATGTTCTTTTCTTTTTTTCTCCCAATTTGGAATTCCCAATGCACTCGAAGTCCTCGTGGTGGCATAGTGACGAATCTCAGACTGTCAATCCGTGCATCTTATCACGTGGCTTGTTGAGTGCTTTACCATGGAGACACAGCGCGCGTGGAGGCTTCATGCTATTCTCTGCATCCACACACAACTCACCACATGCCCCACCGAGAGCGAGAATCACATTATAGCGAACATGAGGAGGTTACCCCATGTGACTCTACCTTCCCTAGCAACCGGGCCAATTTGGTTGCTTAGGAGACCTGGCTGAAGTCAATCAGCATGTCCTGGATTTGAACTTGCGACTCCAGCGGTGGTAGTCAGCGTCTACTTGCTGAGCTACCCAGGCTCCGAAGCGTTTTCTTTTAGAAGAAATGTGCCTGCTCAGAATCAGTATGTCAGTATGAATTTCGCCAGATAATGTTAATCTTTCTGTGTTGCCATTACTTTCTGAGTAGCTTTACAGACGTTTTCAATTAAAGCTACATGACCCTTCATAAGTACTTCAAAGGTCAAGTTCAGCCCGTCCAAACTCATTCCAGCATTGAAAGAGAATATCTTTCCAGTTAAATTAAACAGATCTGGAGAAAAGCTCAATTAAAGCAGCTTGTCTGAAGAGAACAATAGCAGTGCAGACAGTGTGAGATGAGGATACCGGGGCTGTTAATGCAAAAGGAGCATAAAACAAAGGCCTCTTTGGCCATATTTAGGATCTGGCCTTCTTGAAGAATAAGCAGAGGAGCATGTTTTAAGACTGTACATTCTCCTGTTGGCAGTCATATTAATGCCATAACAAAGACCGTCTTGGAAGCCCTATTGTCAGTTTGCTAATTGAAATTTGTGGGAATTGTTGCTCTGACATGGTGCTGAAATTGGTGGCTTGCTGTGTTAGACAGTAACAGACATGTGAGTTGACATTGTGGATTACAAAACAAAAGACAAGCAAAAACCTCCTCTCTCACAACACACATAAAATCATGCACAAGTCCACATGCTTGTACTTCCTAGCTTGTTCGGACATTAGCATAAACACCGCTACACAGAAATATTTCAAACCCGAATAGTCAATAATAGTTAAAGTTGTGGCAAAATGGCTTAAGGACAACAAAGTCAAGGTACTGGAGTGGCCATCACAAAGCCCTGACCTTAATTCGATAGAAAATTTGTGGGCAGAACTGAAAAAGAGTGTCTGAGCAAGGAGGACAACAAACCTGACTCAGTTACACCGGTTCTGTCTGGAGGAATGGTCCAAAATTCCAGCAACTTATTGTGAGAAGCTTGTGGAAGGCTAATAAAAACATTTTGCCCCAAGTTAAAAAAATGTAAAGGCATTTACATTTACATTTACATTTATTCATTTGGCAGACGCTTTTATCCAAAGGGACTTACAAAAGAGGAAGAACATCAGAGAATCATCTTAGGGAGACAGTGGTACAAAAAGTGCCATATTACAAAGTTTCACTATCATCATAATAGTATACAAAACAGATTTAAGTGCAACAAGAAATGTAAATAATAATAATAATTATTTTTTTTTTTATTATTGACCGGTTAAGTGCTTTTGGAAAAGATGTGTTTTTAGCCATTTTTTGAAGATAGAGAGTGAGTTAGCTTCCCGGATTGAGTTGGGAATGTCATTCCACCACCGTAAAGGCAATGCTACCAAATACTACAAATGTTTATGTAAACTTCTGACCCACTGAAATTGTGCTGAAATAAATATTTTTTTCTAATATCATTCTTAAAATAAAATAGTGATCCTAACTGGCTTAAGACAGGGAATGTTTTCTATGATTTAATGTCAGGAATTGTGAAAAACTGAGTTTAAATTTATTTGTCTAAGGGAACTGACTGACTAACCAACTGTATACATACGACTATAAAATAATTATACTGTTAAATAAATTGTGGCAACGGGTGCGTGGTTGAGCGTTCAGCAGGACAGGGAGAAAGCAGTAAGGGTGCACACACCTGAGCCGGATAATGTCTAACACCTGTTTGTAGTTGCAGTAAGCAGTGGGGAGAGCAGTATAAATCAACCACGCCAGTGATGAGATGGGGAGAGAGCTAGCAGTCTGAAAGAGGCTGTGTTGTTAACTGAAGAGTGTTGTGCTGAAAAGCCCTTTAAGTTTGATTATTAAAATCTTACCTTTGAGTTGACAAAACCCAGTTCTTGTGTCCTCCTTTCCCACCCTACGTCTAATCTTTTACACTGGTGCCAAAACCCGGGAAATTGGAGGAAAGTACGCCATCATGAGTCAAATCAGTCAACCGAAGTCCTCAAGTCCCTCGTTGGACTGCACCACACCCACCATCAGGCCTTGCTTGAGCTATGCCAAGACCAAGATGTTCCAGAGGTCTTCTTGGGCAGACAACCAAGATCTGGGGCTGGCTGTGTGCTCAGTAGGCGGCCAAGCTCATTCCTTTGTTGTCCGGGGAAGCCAAACTCACGGCACAACAACTGACGGCGGCGAACCTCCTGGTGTATGACGACCTGAGAAAGACTATCTTGCAGCGGGTCAGCCCTGAGCAATACAGACAGTTTTTCTGCTCTGTGAAGTTGGAGGGTGGCAGTCATCCGCTTGCCTTCACCCAATGGCTCCGGGACACCTGCCATAAGTGGCTACTGGTGGAGGATTGTGATGTCGAGGGAGTGATCAACCAGGTGGTGCTGGAGCAGCTGACCAATTTGCTACCGAAAGGAATGGCAGAGTGGGTCCTGGAGTCGGCTGGAGGAAGCCGTCTAACTGGACCATTTGTTGGCGTACCAGAGGGAGCCCTCCCACTCTCTCTCCCCTCCCTCTAAGATTTCCCCACTCTCTTCTCCTTCTCCCCTCTCCTCTCACTATGCTCTCTCTCAACAGTCCATCCCCGTACCCCAGAGGTGTGGAGTCCCACCGCCGAAGCCGGTTCCCTGTTCGCAGGGGTTTGTTCCCCCTGGGGGACTTCTTTGCCTCATCGCTCTCCCCATCAGGTGTATGTACCTGCCGACACAGGTGCAGGAGTAGCACCTGGGCCAGCCTGCTGGAGTTGCGGGGATCCAGGACACTTCCGGGATCAATGCCACTTCCAGGATCAATGCCCAGTGATGGAGCTGGCAACTGCAGTCCGGATCCCCGACACTCCACGGGATGCCCCTGATCGAGCCAGAGTGTACAGAATACCAGTGTCAAAGTGTCAAGGGGAGTACTCATCATGCCTTGGTTGATACGGGCTGTAACCAGACCACTATCCACCAATACTTGCTTCAACGCGAGGCTATGGGCACAAATAAAAGGGTTGGGGTGAAGTGTGTGAATGGGGATATTCACAACTACCATGTAGTGACCTTCGTTATTAACCCTGCATTCGTGGGGTTATTTGCAGATAGTCCACCGGCCACCCTAAGAGAGCAGATCTCTGATCAAATCCTCATTGATCAAGGCACTACATTTATTAGACACTCTGCGAGCTTTACGAATTGTTGGGTATTAAGTCGATTCACACCAGTGTTTACCATCCGCAAACAGATGGGTTGGTGGAGCGATTTAGTAAAACCCTAAAAAATATGATTCGTAAGTTCATGCATGAGGATGGTAGAAATTGGGATAAATGGCTCAATCCCCTGTTATTTGCTGTACGAGAGGTCCCGCAAGCCTCCACAGCATTTTCCCATCCAAGCTGTTTTATGGGCGGCACCCATATGGTGTGCTTGAATTCATATGGGAAGCTGGGAGGAGGGACCTTCAAACAGTAAGAATGAAATCCAATACGTTCTTGATCTAAGAGTAAAACTCCATACTTTGGGGCAACTAACACAGGAGATTTGCTCCAATATATTTTTTGCGGGTCGCTTCATGAGTGTGCTTGTAAAATGTATATTTTAAAGGCTCATTATTACAGTTTAGTATTTCTCTGTAATGTCGAACAGTGTTAGTAATGTAACTTATAACAGTCTTGGTTTATATATATATATATATATATATATATACATACACTCACCTAAAGGATTATTAGGAACACCTGTTCAATTTCTCATTAATCCAATTATCTAATCAACCAATCACATGGCAGTTGCTTCAATGCATTTAGGGGTGTGGTCCAGGTCAAGACAATCTCCTGAACTCCAAACTGAATGACAGAATGGGAAAGAAAGGTGATTTAAGCAATTTTGAGCGTGGCATGGTTGTTGGTGCCAGACAGGCCGGTCTGAGTATTTCACAATCTGCTCAGTTACTGGGATTTTCACGCACAATCATTTCTAGGGTTTACAAAGAATGGTGTGAAAAGGGAAAAACATCCAGTATGCGGCAGTCCTGTGGGCGAAAATGCCTTGTTGATGCTAGAGGTCAGAGGAGAATGGGCTGACTGATTCAAGCTGATAGAAGAGCAACTTTGCCTGAAATAACCACTCGTTACAACCGAGGTATGCAGCAAAGCATTTGTGAAGCCACAACACGCACAACCTTGAGGCGGATGGGCTACAACAGCAGAAGACCCCACCGGTCCCACTCATCTCCACTACAAATAGGAAAAAGAGGCTACAATTTGCAAGAGCTCACCAAAATTGGACAGTTGAAGACTGGAAAAATGTTGCCTGGTCTGATGAGTCTCGATTTCTGTTGAGACATTCAGATGGTAGAGTCAGAATTTGGCGTAAACAGAATGAGAACATGGATCCATCATGCCTTGTTACCACTGTGCAGGCTGGTGGTGGTGGTGTAATGGTGTGGGGGATGTTTTCTTGGCACACTTTAGGCCCCTTAGTGCCAATTGGGCATCATTTAAATGCCACGGCCTACCTGAGCACTGTTTCTGACCATGTCCATCCCTTTATGGCCACCATGTACCCATCCTCTGATGGCTACTTCCAGCAGGATAATGCACCATGTCACAAAGCTCGAATCATTTCAAATTGGTTTCTTGAACATGACAATGAGTTCACTGTACTAAAATGGCCCCCACAGTCACCAGATCTCAACCCAATAGAGCATCTTTGGGATGTGGTGGAACAGGAGCTTCGTGCCCTGGATGTGCATCCCACAAATCTCCATCAACTGCAAGATGCTATCCTATCAATATGGGCCAACATTTCTAAAGAATGCTTTCAGCACCTTGTTGAATCAATGCCACGTAGAATTAAGGCAGTTCTGAAGGCGAAAGGGAGTCAAACACAGTATTAGTATGGTGTTCCTAATAATCCTTTAGGTGAGTGTATATATATATATATATATATATATATATATATATATATATATACTTCACCTCCTGAGAGCTGTTCACCACTTCGACCAAATCATTGACTCAGAGATGAACTCAAGAACAAAATCAGTCATCATGATGGAATCCTTCAGACAATTTTGTTTCTGGTTTTGATTTTGATTTATTGTACATTTTGATTTCGTACAGTGATTTAAATTATATAAAGGCGCTAGTAGATGGTGACAAATGAGTGTCTGTTAGGTTACAATTGACATTAATTAAACAGCACAGAGTTTATCACATAATAATGGAAAAATGGAAGTGAATGATTCACAAGATTCTTTCAAAAACACAGATTCTTTTACCTAAAAAACACCAATAGTTTGTACTAGTTTGAGATTGAGAGTAGTGCAGAGAGTGAATCTGTGCTTGATGCTTTTTATTTTAGAGCTGGTGGAGAAGTCATTGTCCAATTTTTGTCTGAAACACAAGTTATTCAATAATACTTACTTGTTTGTTGAACTGTTAAAAGCAATATTACACTCGCATTCTTGGTGCTTTTCTGAATAGAAGATGAGATTCAAAAAAGCATTCTTGCTCTGGAGTCATTATTTCGGAAGTATATTCTGACTGCGGGTTTACCTTAAAGAGCAACATGCAGGTTGGACACCCCTATATAGCATAGTGTATGTTGATGATAAAACAACTAGATTTTCTGAACTGGAGTAATATATATTTAGCCATTAACGATATTTTGAGATAAATTGTGATAAAATAACTTCCGCGTCTATAAAGCACTAACCGGAAGTGACGATGGGCGAGGGAGTCTGGTCAAGTTCAAGCTCAGGTTACAATGGATGCGAATGAAGAAACCGAGTTCTCCGGTGTGGACGAACATGCCTATGATGGCCCACAGGCCTATAATTATGAGCAAATTAAGAGTTAAAATTATTAAAAGTAAGACTTACTCTGCTAAGTCCTCGTTTTCGTTGCACAGAATGTCTGCTAACGTTAGCACTTTGTCCTCCAGTCCAGCCCGCGCCAAAATCCGGTGTACACTTTGACGGTGGACTTGATTCCATCGAGTGCACCGAGGGAACAGCATCAGTAATCAGCCTCAGGCTGGAATTCGTGCAACCAGCACAAACACAATAATTTACCATTATGGCTTCTCTAAAACTTTCTGTCTTTCACTTCTGCTCTAACTACATCAACACCCACAATGAGAGCTGACCTCGAGCTCTTTTGTTTGCCTCGCCCTACGTCATATGACGTGTTGATAGCGGGAAAGGCGTATTCCAGAGCCTAGCACATTTTCATCAAAATCTCTACATCAAATGAGATTTCATTAGTAATTTCTACATATGTGTTTTTAAAAGACCTCTGCAGACAATATAAAGTATTAATTCAGTTATAAATTCAACCTGCATGTTGCTCTTTAAGATGCTTCTTTGGGGTTTCCTCTTTTGAAGTGCATAGCAGTTTGGTTCTTGGCAAACACAGCTTGCATTGCAATGTTGCGACCTTTGCCAAATTTGACAGTAAAATAATCTCTGTATTTCCATGACAAACGCATTGAACTCATGGCTTTCTTTATCCTTCTTTATTCTTGTCATTTGTGTACTGAAAGTAATTTTAAAAAATTGTTTGTTTTAGAAAATATTACAGAAAATATTAAGTAATTTTTATATTGAATAAGTTAAAGCATAAGCTTGAAAATATAAAGAAAATTCTACATTCAAACATGTACAAATGAATGCTCTAACTTATCAATAATTATTATTTATGATTGTTTGTTATCTCTACTATGCATCATCATGTATCAGTTCTAAAGTTGAAAACCTTGGCATATTTATTAGCTGAGTAAATTTCACTGGTAAATAAAACAAGTAGATTTTACTTAACTTTTCAAAGCTGGTGTTCCAAGCATGCACTGGGCTTAAATAATTAATAAGCTTGGCATGGTTTCACTGTTTGAAAGTGTCACGGATCCACCGGACTCCCTCTCTCACTCCACACTCTGCTCCCTCTCCCTCACTGCCTCCCCACTCTGCATACTCTACCCTGAGTTTGTCACAGGCACCTGCACATCATCAGTGACTAATCATGGACTGGATTTATACTCTGCTCTCTCATTATCTGTTCTTGTCAGTGTTTTCCCAGAGACTACAGACTCCCTATTTTTGTCTAGACTTACCTAACCTGTTATTGTTCTCGATCATATATATTTTTTAAATGTCATAAGGAGCTCTTTTGCAATGTTTTTTTTTTTTTTTGTTTTTGTTGTTGTTGTTGTTAGTAATAAATAATAGAATGCATTTTCTTCCTCTTTGTAAATTGTATGTTAAAACGATTATCCTACTCCAATTCAATTCTACTTACAATTCACAAGTAATTCGCCCAGCACTGCCAGTAATGCAAGATGATGTTGTCTCATAGAATACATAGCATGCATTAAGGGTCCCTGTGGGACGGTAGGGAGGGTAGAGTTACATGGGGTAACCTCCTTGTGGTCGCTATAATGTGGTTCTCATGGGGCGCATGGTGAGTTGTGCTCACCGCGCGCTTCTGAAATTGAACTCAGAGAAGCGCGAGCTGACCAACGTTGATTAATTTAAATGTTAGAAGCTCGAAAGTTTGTGCGACGCCGATCATATGCAGTAAGCGACACCCGCTGCATTTACACGAGGTGGGAAAACAAAAAGCTCTTATACATCATTGCCTTTAGAGACAGGAACCGTGATCAATGATGATCAACAGAAATTAGGCTTCACTTTTATTTTACTTTTAGTGTTAAGACGTACTCGTCAAGTCTAATTCAATTTTATTTGTGTGTGAAATCTTGTGTTTAAATTACCTTAACGAGGGTTGGATCAGTCTTTCTTGCTCTGCCTGCGATACTTCAATACACGGCTTGGTACCCGGGATCGGGTAGCCTATGTTGACAGTGCATCCGCTACAGCCAATCCGCGCCGTTAGAGAAGTGTGTACCCACCTCTCACCTTCATCATCATCATCATCATCATCATCATCACTATCATCCTCACAGTCAGACACCAGCGGAGCAAGACACTCTCATATAGGAAGCAAGAGATAGAACGAGATACTGAAGTCTGCGTATCAGAATGGAGTGAAAACATGATCAAGTAGTAGATCCGGACAGCTTTTTCAGGTCCATGCTTGGATATGTATGTATTTTCATCTCAGCTTTGAGTTTCATCACTCAGCTTTTTTGCAACCGGACACTTCCACTTGTCAAGACAGTCCAACCGCACCGGTGTCAGAGTACATACATACATACATACATGGGGATCATCGCAGCATTGCCCGGAAGATGTGTATCACTGCTCCGCGGCTGAGATCTGTGTTGCCTGCGCTCATCGTGGGATTGGATCCCTGGGTTCATGTCTGCGCTCTGCGCCCCGTGTCATTCCCGGTGAACTGAAATGGCTCTTTGCGCGGTAGTGCGACAGACACGCAGACCGCGGCAGGGAAATTGGACACGTCTAGTTTTGTTAACGATTTATTGCTTTTTTTGTGTATTTCCACTGAAACAACTTTGCGCGTTCCCCTCCTCGCTGAGCGACTGTCAAACACCCACCGGATGGAACTGCTCCGGTAAGAGACATTAATGCACTGCTTTCCTTGTCCCTAACTCTTCCTAACGTCCATGCCTGTGCTTTTCTGTTATGAATCAGGTTACTTATGAGTAATTGAGCTGATGCTTTTATTCTAAATAACTTGCAATACTTTTAAAGGTTCTGTCCCCATGGAGCGACATGGGATTATGGGTCTTTATCAAGGGCACAATGGTGATACATAGGTCATGGATCACCCCATGTGGCATTTGAACCTGCACCTTTTGAGTTACCAGATCTTATGCAGATCTTATCTAGCCTCAAACCATTACATCTGGTGCTCCTGTGTTACTTTACACTGTATTGGTGGGATAAATGTTAACACTGAAAGGGAGCGCTTGTCAGAGACACATTGGGAACAAAGGGCCCCACTATGCAATTATGTTCTCTCTCTCTAAATAGGGGCAACAAGATAGTCTGCCATAAATCTGTCTGTTGAGCTGTATACGTGGGTCATACTAGAAAGCGCTGTATCTCTGTTTTAAAGCAACTGCGGGGAAGTTTTATGTTTGACATTCGTTGGATATACGCGTTCATACATTTTACATTTAAAGGGACAAAATATTCTATATAAAAACAGGGATTAAATATTATATTCAAAAACTACCAAAGAAAAACTCACAAAATAAGCCTTGTGCACAGAGGGAATAATATTCTGAGTAATTTGCCGTTGGGTTGACATCTTTAGGTCAAGTGGTCTTGACGTAAATGTGTATGAACCCGAATATCAAACGTAATACTAACTTTGCCGTAGTTCTAAAGCAACTTACTCAGTATTAGGATTAATCAGTAAGGTAATAATATAATTGAATTAAAATAATTTTATCATTAGAGTATAGAAGGTAAATTTGCTGTTTAAATGCTCTCTGTGTTGGGCTTCATCTTATCGATTCCTTCCCATCTTGTTACCCCTCCAAAGTGTTGTTACACGTGTTGAAAGCAAGGCTTGATATAATAAGCTGTCAAATAGACAAGGTGCCAGATGGCTGGTTTGACTATATTCCAATACAGAGCTATTGGAATGTATTACACTATACAGATCTTTTTGCTGTAAGCACCAGACTATTTCTCTTATTGGCAACCTGACACAGTCATGCACCTGGGTTAAAACTAGGATCACAGGTCAACTATTGAGACCACATGGAGGTAAATTGATGGTTTAAATTTTTACAATGACCAATAATTGTTCAGAGTTTGGATATTAATCAGAAAAGAACATGCTTGTAAAGCATGGTCTGTGATGCTCTGATGTATTGTGAAAAATATGATTTCATGCTCCAGAGCTATAGGCACATTGGTGTGTAATCTGCATATTCCAGATAAACTAAGATATGCACAGTCTGTTCCTGCTATTCTCTCATGGGAAGACTGGGATGCTTGCTCTTGCTATTTATAATGCTAATGTATAACATTTCTGTAATTTCGGATGATAATTTTACCAACTTATTAATTCTCATTCATGTCATTTACAAATACACACAGTAAGACAGCAATGAATTGCAAAATGTAGGTCATGAGACTTTTACTAATGTAGGCCAGAAGTCTTCTTGTTTTAAAAAGGTGTTTCTCAGTAACCAGAATTATCACAACTGTCTGCATCTAATAAGGCCCAGAATTACCATTGTTTGGACATGCGCAGATCGTAGATATAAATGTTGTTCAGTTATGGTGGATATTCCGAATAAAGTGTTTACATGACACAAAATTCAAACTAAATCAATAGTCCGGGATCAATACAAGTTAAGCTTAATTGACAGCATTTGTGGCATAATATTGATTACCACAAAATGTTATTTTGGTTTGCCTCTCCCTTTCTTTTAAATTAGGAAACATCTGGGTTATAATGATGCACTTACAATGGAAGTGAATGGGGACAATCCGTAATGTTAAAATACTACCTGTTTCAAAAATATAGCCACCAGACATATGTATAATGTGTGTTATTTTAGTGTGATTAAATCGCTTACTAACCTTTTCTGTTTAAAGTTATAGCCAATTTTAGAACTTTTTTTTCATGACGTTGGAATGTCAGCAAAACCTAAAACCCTAAAAATACTGTAAAATCAATACAGGTAAAAGAGTTTTAACAGAATAATATTTTAAGCACTTTTATAAAATTATAAGCTTCACATTTCTGCCTTTAAAGCCTCCAAAAAGTGGCCCCATTCACTTCCGTTGTAAGTGCCTCAATGTAACCAGAATCTTTTTCTTTAAAAAAAGAAGAAAATAAGGACGGATGATTTAAAATACTTCTTTATTTTGTGGTAATCAACATTATGCCACAAATGTTGTCGATTGTGCTAAACTTGTATTGAACCGTATTCCTTTAATAGGCATATACCATCTGTTTTATGCAGATAGAAACAAGTAATTTTGCCTTAATCTGGTTATGGGAATCAGATTACAGGAATATGACCAAATTCTGATTGATATTGGAATTTCTGTGCATGTAAAATGCAGTGATAGAGTGATGGTAGCAGACCTGCTTAACTTTATTGCAGGTAGAGAGCACCCACCTCTCAAGATTTTCTCTACTTCAGAATGTGAAAGACCACAGGGATTAGTCTAATCCTGCACCTTAGTTCTTTTTTCTTATTCCTCAGACATTCGGTGCACCAGAGCCTATTTTTTGATTGTAGGGTGTATGTGATAGAGGGAGAGAGAGAGAGAAAAAATGTGTGAGATCTTCTGGGAAAGCTTGTCTTAACTCCTGGGCTAATGAGGAAGTTGTGGTGCCCTATTTTAGGTTTCTTGGGGTTTTCCATATGGCTCTCTTATCCAGACTTTAGTGCTGTTATTAGATTTAATCAATTAAAGCACATGAAGAATGCCACTACTCAATCTAGAAAAACAAGGTGGAAGACAGTTACGAATACAGTACCCTTTTGTGTCCAATTACTTTAAAAAAAATTTTTGTTTTTGTAAGAACTATACTATATATCTTGGAGAAGTTAAATTAAATTAATTGCGGTTAAAAGCTTTTTACTCATTTGAATTACATAAAAACTTCAACCATTCTGTTATCCAAGTTATTGTGAGAAAAAATTATCTTATTTAATTTTCTTTCATTTATACAGAAGGCCAATTACATTTATAAAAAGCTTCAAATTCACTAGCTTGCCTATACTGAGTGATAGCTTCATTTAGCCTAAATTTGCAACCCTGTTTCCCAGTATTTCCCAACGCCTCCACATTTTACCTATGAAATTTTAATGTTTATTACATTTTCAATCAAAAATCATGATTTTAAACTGTATTTAGACATGTCCGTAATTTTAGTAACAAAGTTGCAAAACTTGCAAATCACAGATAAAATAAATAGAAAATAAAATAGCTCATATAATATTTAGTTTGACCTCCTGAGGTTGACGATCAACATTTTCTGAAGTTTTAATCCCTCTTTTCACTAACCTTTTACTAAAATAATGTACTTTATTTTTCAAAGTGCCAGTCACGTTTGCCACCAGGACAATGTTGCAGGGCTAATTGATTGGCTAGAGCAAGAGTGTTTGTAATAAAATAATAATGGCACTTGGCTCATTCAGGGAGAACGAACTAGTTGGTATTGAATGGTAGAGTGTGAGTTGTGTACCTGGAGGTGAGCAATAGAAATAAAGGACAGTAATCTGAGATGTCCCCCAGAGTGTACACTCATAAAGCTGAGTGGTTAAGAAGAGCACAGTGTTTAAATATGCATGATGGCAGATGTTTCTGTTTTTCATTCAGAACATTGTTAATTCCTTTGTTCTACAATTGCTGAACATTGAAGGAGGGCAGCGTTAGCATGCTCACACATCTGAAACTGCAAACAAACCAAGCACATAAACGAAAACATAAACAGGCACATAGACATACAGTAAATGTACAGTATATACCATATACACCAGCCTCAGACGGAGACCGTTAATGAAAATGCACCTACATGGCATTCTTTTCAAAATTTCTAATATATATATATATATATATATATATATATATATATATATATATATATTCATTACAAATTTGCCTATATTATCAGCATTAACAATTTGAGTGAAAAGTTGAATTTCAATATTTTTTTAAACATTTTGAAGTTTAATGCTTTAGCTTTAATGACAGCATGCTCGAGCTGGCATGGACTCTGGTTTGTGCAAAACTTAATGATCCATGTTATCCCAGCATGATTTGAGAATGTTAAAGAGCATCTTTTGTGCTTCAGTGGAAACAAGAAAACCTGACCTTTTTTACAGTAGATGGATCAATGTCACAAATTTGCTTATTTCATTTGTAACCTAATAAAAATATTTTTAATGACCTTAATAGATCGAACCATATCTTTCTGAAGAACAATTTTGTGCTGAAATGGTTCTTTGCATTGGGCATTAGGGGTTCATTGGGGTTTATTCCCGCCTGTTTGGTTTTTGCAAATAATTGTCAATAAATTATTTCAAAGCCACTGTGCCATTAGTTCACTCGCAGCACTGGAGTCCTGGCAGCTCAACCGACAGCTACACAGACTGTCACCAAAGGTAAACATAATATATATATATACATATTCTGAAAGTGATTATTCTAATGACTTATTAGTTTCAACAAAACCAGGTTTGTCAAGTTTGGCTGAACCTGACAGCTCCCTCAATATATGTCAATATTCTATAATATTTCGATGTTAAATGAGAAAGCGATGTGACTGCTCCCATTACAGTTAATAAATCTGCCTGCACTAGTGGTATGCGATGTCGGAAATGCAGTAGCAATTCAGTATTTTTTAAACAGCACAATAAATGTAGTGGACTTTTTTATCTGACCTGTTACTTGTCTAAGATAACAGCACTTGGATGCCGGGGGCGAATTCAAAACTGCATTTTTTGCTTCCTTGAAGGCACTCCTGCGGGAGAGGATGCTACTCGAAAGCTCTTTCAAAATGAAAGTGAGTAGTTCATTCAGTAATGCCAAGTTCCTTCAGAGTACCCACTTTAAGGACTCTATATAGGGCATAGGGAGGATCACTTGCGATTGGAATCCATCCCCTGATCTGCTTTAGCACTCTCTTAAAGCAGATATATATATAATTAATAATCTGATGAGAATTCATGAAGATAGAACTAAGAGCTCATGACATCTGTTTCTCTCTCTCTGCAGGGCATGAGACTGATGGACCAATTTTAGTGCTTTTAATAATAATCTCTAAATACCTCTAAATACTTATAACAGGCATAGTTTCATTCGTTCTGTGATAAGACATCAGTCAGTTTTGTCACTGCTTGATAAAGGCAGCAAAGTGCATGGGTTTTTGCAAAATGTTAAGCAAGTCCATATTAAGGAATTGAAATGTTAACCTTAACAAAGTAAAACTGTCTGTAACTAGGGTTGCAGTGGTATACCGGTTTCACGGTATACCACGGTTTGAAAATTGACGGTTATCATACCATGTACATTTGCTTATCTACGGTATTGAGAAAAAATGCAACCGGACGGAGAATCTCATATGCACGTGCGCATCTCCTTTATTCCTTGTCTACCTGTCAGACTCGTCAACTTGCGACACACACAAACACACGCATGTACGCGCGTGCAGCTGAGAAAATGTCTGAGAGAAGCGAGGCGGGGGGGTCTGACATGAGTGTGTGTGTGAGTTAAAGCAGTGTTTCTCAACTGGTCTGTCCGGACTGGGTCGCGGACAGCAGGGAAAGAGCAATGCCATGGTTCTCCCATTGAAGATATTTCGGCGGTCGCCCAAGGTATAGAACATTTTTGACTGCCGACGTAGATTTAATGATAATCTCGCAAACAGCTAAAGCAGACATGGGCAACATACGGCCCGTGGGCTAGACTAGGCTCATTTATCGTAAAAGCGTTTTATTTTACTTTGGGTATTTCAGTTAACTTGCACTGGGACACAACGCGTCTCCACAAGCGTATAAAATGCTCAAGGTTGCCAGATAAGAGATGACACACCCCCAGTTTGAGATTTATACTTGCGCAAATTGGAAATATTACGCCTAATGTTATACTTATTTTGTGCAATCTGGCAACCATGCACGTCTCGCTTTCCCCTTTGAACGAATTTAGCGATCTGTAGTGCAATATTCTGCTCAAGGAAAAGTGTTATACGGCTACTCTGTGTCCATTCTTGAGGCTGCTTGTGATGTTTGGTGCTACTAATTTTGGGGGTAAACCTTCTCACTGATTAAATTAAATATAAAAGTAGATCTCGGCATCATTGACATGTGAGCAAAAGCAAGCCAGAGACGAATATGTAAATGTATTTTTTATTTGTGCAATTTAGAAATTTTGAAGTCCTTCACGCCTGCATGTAAATCTAACTCTTGCAGTAATCATTTATTATATTCATGCAGTCTGTGCTATTCAGTTGTGTGCTGAAAATGAATCCATCGAGGAGACCCGCATCATGACTCTTAGCATGTAAACGGATAAAGTTTCAAGATGTTTTCAAGATGTTTTTCAGATAGTAAATAATTAATGTATTTATTTTTCATAAATACATTAATTTATTATTATTATTATTACTATTATTTAAGACTAGCACACTGACCTAACCATGGTAATGAGGAGCCTTTCCTTCTGTGTAATATGTGTATAAATATGTAATATTAGATAACAAAGGGGATAATAATGGGCTCATATAAGAAAATATGCTCTTCAATTTTTAAAAGGGGGAGAGACAACGTCCTGTAGATTTTGTTGTTGACATCATCAACAAAAATAATGACACTTGATGCATGTCCTTGTACTGGAAAACCATTAACAAAACTATGCAACCCAGGATACATTAAATACAGGTTATGTTTAATCTATGGCAGGTCGACACTTGATTTCCAATGTAAAATCTGTCCTGAAGCAAAACCAGTTTAGAAGCACTGACATAAAGATACAGACAGGAGCAGTCTACAGTCTATGTTAACTGTTAATAATCATAGGACATTACTTTAAAAGCTCACACAGCTGATGTTATTTTTCATTTAGTAGTTCATTTAACATGCTATGCTAACATGTAAACTAACATTTACATGCTTTAGTTATATAACATGTTATACATGATATTTTGTAAGTATGTTTATAATTCTGTTTATTATAATTCTGTTAGCTTTCTTATTTTTTCTATTTATTTATTTTCAAAAGGGAGATATTTTTTACACATATGTACCAAGAGTGAATGCCGCATCATTCTTAAAAGTGTAACACATACTTCAATAAAATAAATGGTTTCAAGTTTCAATTATAATAAAGTGTTTGCTCAAAAATAAATACATTAATAAAATAACCCTTCTGTTTTCACTAATAATAGTAATTGTGTAATACCGTATACCGTGATACTCTTATTACGGAGACGGTTATCATACCATGAAAATCTCATACCGTTGCAACCCTATCTGTAACTGGTAATTACCTTGCCATAAGATATATTTTTTTATTTTATAGATCTCTATCAGATAATGTAAGTAATTTTTTCATTTCCTTTAAAATACTGATATTTTGATTCCACTTCTGTCACTCACTCGACGTTGTGTCGATGAAGTGACACTAGGGGTTGCCCTTGGGAGTCCAGTGAAGCTGTTACGGCGCATTACAACGGCTTCTCCCCCTCTTGCACTGGTTGAGTGCAGAGAACGCCCCTGGGTGCTTCAGCAGCCTAAAAGGGTATTTTCTTCCTCTTAAAGAGTATATTTCCCTTCTAAAAGAGTGGCACTCATGGAGAGCGTCTTTTTAAAGGTGGTTTTGGTTGCGATTGTTACCTTTCCACTTCCCACGGCACTAACGCTGCCTCACTTGTTTGGTGCTGCCCACTCAGGGACAGCGTTCATGGATGGGTCATGTTCTCACTAAGACTGCATGATTATAGCAATGTTGCGGTCGCGGCTTTCTATCATTAGAGGGAAAGACCCCCAGCGGCTCCCCATTGCGGTCCTTCTACCTACGGGTTCAAGGCTACGTCGGTTAGCACTGGGAGCGATTTGGGGATTTCAATGGAAGCTGCTCCGCTGGGAAACCCACCGCAGACCTCCAATTCCCCAGCATGCTCATTTGCCCAAGCGAGTTCTGCGATGGGACCACATGCACGTCTCAGAGCGAGTTCGCGAGTGGTTTCCTCACTTACTGGGACTCACAGTCTGTGGGACACGATCGCCGGGCACTGTTTCTCTCTTGCAGTTTCGGCGACCCGTTTGGTGGTCCTCCCGAGCCCACGCGCCCAGCATCTGCCAAATCCGCCCCCAATGTGAGGGTCTCCAAAGGGTTACAAGGACGAACTTCTTCCTTCCCCGTCCCAGGCCATTCCTGGGGTGGTTACAAGGAGCCAGGTAAGTGCTTTGATGTCCCTAGACTCGGCACGGTCACAAGTGACACCTCAGGCTCCGCCCCATCGTGAGGCCCTGCCTGCTGGTACGTATGCACAATTGTTCCCTTGCTCCCCCTCATGTGGTGCTTGGGGATTTGTGATCCATATATAATTTTGGAATGTTTAAATTATTTACTTGGGTTAATGCATCAACATTTTGCTCAGTCACAAAATAAATAAATAAAATAAAAACCTATCACACTTTATTTCACTTTTTCTTTTTCACATTGTGAAGGGCTCACTTACATTTTCCACATACACTAAAACACTGAATCTGAACCTAATTGTGTATTTCTATTCAGAAAGACACTGTTGGACCCCACAACCACTATTACCTGCAGAGAGGGGCTGCCACTCAAATACACCAAAATACAAAGTGATGGATCGTGAAGACATCATAGAGAATTGTGCAGATATTTTAGTAAAGCCTTCAGTTTAGCCTTCATTACATCTATATTGTGTTTTCATGGGGCATTGTTCTTCCTTTAAGGATTGGTTGTCAGTATGGAAGAAAAATACTCTCTATATAAAATTAATTTTCTATCCCAGCTTTAATGTGTGGAGCAATGTAGGGGTCTGCTATTTTGTATGTGCGTTTATTAACTTTTTTTACATTATGTATTTGTTGATGTATTTGTTAATGTGAGTGATTTATGCATTTTGAATTATTTAATCACAATAATTTATTAATGTTTTCAACTAATGATTGCAGTAGAAGCATTGTTATTTTTTATACAATTTTCCATTTAAATAGAACATAAAAGTTCTTAATTGAAACACATGCCTTTCTTTTATTTGTTTTATTGGTTGGTTGGTCATATTTAATGCAAAACCATATTTTAGGCTATAATATTTTAAAGAAGCAGATTTATAGAGGGGCAAAAAAAAACTCCTTGCATCAAAAAGGTTCTTTATAGCACTACTGAGGTTCTAATATTACTGCATATTAAATGTCTTTATTTTATTCAAAACTCAAATTGTTTTATTTAAGAAAAAAAAAAAATGTAATCCTAAAGCATGCTACGTGTTTGCTACATGATATTTCTCTTGACCTGAACCTATCTGGGCCCAAAGTCACAATTGTTTTATGATAGTTATTAAAATGATTTGACTCATTTCCGTGATTTTCGCGGTTTTACCCTAAGGGTGCGGAAGATATAGAACTCAGAGCAGAAATTTTTTATGAGGATGACATGGCCAGCTGAACAGAAACAAGCATCAAATTGAATGTTTAAACTGATCCATATGCACAATAAACAATGATAACCCAAAAAATTCCAGATTAAATCTAGGATGTTTTTGTTTTTGATAAGCTAGAAATATACAGTAATAATAAAGCAAGGAAGTTTTTAATTTCATTAAAATGAATGTTTGAATCGCACATTAATATATATTTTAATATTAATATTAATATAATAATAATTTCAATAATGGAATTAATTGCATAAAGATAGAGTCTTTATGCCCCCCCGGCCACAACGCTGTATCGAGCCACTGTAACGGCCAAAACTTATTCTCGGCTCCTCAGTGCAAAACCTGAATGGACAGATGCATAATTCCCTCCTTTTATACCCGTATGCCTGGGGAAGGGACATGCAAATTATGTCTACCAATTTCTCATTGGCCTTTTCTCAAGTTCAGCGGTAACCAAGGCCTTCAAGAAAGACCCCTAGTGTTGCTTTATTCTACACAACGTCTCGTTCCTTCCATCAGGGAACGGAGGTTACAATAGTAAGCTAGACAGAAACAAACAACCATTATCTTTGGCATATTTTGAATATTGAGAAGTATTTTTTATTTAGTATTTTATTGATTTAGTTGTCGTTTTTTTTTATGACTGTTAGACTTTGCGAGGGGACATTGCTGTGTTGGTTTTGTGCAGGTAATAGGTCTTATTTGATTTAATTTTCTGTATTCTGCATTTAATCTCACCACCTTAATAAGTAATTTTTTTTTACCAAGGGAGCAATTTAAGCTTGAAGTACCAACATCATGTTTTTGCGAGTCTCAGTCAGCATATCATGTAATTAATTAAATTACAAAATCTATTCCAGTGACAGTGCAAATTAATTTATATTTTAACATTTCTTTTAAGCTTATCACGATTTATAAACACATTTTTACTTTGGCTGTAGTTCATTTTAAATGGTCCTTTGGTGTGACAAATATTCCATGTCGTTTTTCAATAAATAAAAGGTCACAAATATACAACAATTAAAGATGAATATATATATATATATATATATATATATATATATATATATATATATATATATATATATTATGTAGAACGGTTTAGATGGAGTATAGCATGAAATGTAATCTTCCCTAAAGCATTTCATGTGAACTACTGGTGTAGATTCTGGTCAATGTACCCAAGGCCATAGCAAGATAATCTGGGTCCCCTGGCTGTATCTTGCTCTGGGCCCCTTTCCTATTAAAAAATACAGTTTAAAATTTGTTGTGGGAACCCCTGGACCTTTGGGCCCCTAAAATCGTTACCACCTTTCACCCCGCTACCTACGGCCCTGAATGTTTGTTCCATATTAAAAATAGAGTCATTAAAGCAGAAATGAGTGAAACCACATGAATAAGATTTGTAAAATTCCTCAGTCATATCTTAGAGGTCAATGTCTAATTTTTAAGCAATGTTTTTCCCCCATTCCATGCATTTTCAAAGAGGTAAAAAGGTTGTTCTGCTTTGGAATTTGTGGTATTTGTGTGGGCCCCCTAATTTGTTAAATTGGCAAATGCAATAGAATGCTTTTGCTTTCCAGGAAAGGAGGCATGTCCTTAAAATGTTTCAGATATTAATATGTGGGTCTTTGTCAGCACGTGTACTCAACCGTCCAGACTCACATTGAGATGTGATTCTCCAGATAAAATCTTGAAGGGATGTGATTTGTCTGGCTACATGAGACAGACAGGAAACATTGTTCACTTGATCAGTACTTACGCGCAACTACCACATGCAGCCATATGGTGGTGAAAGTGAGCTTGTCTCCAAGGGGCTTTGGGGTGGTCCTCTACAGATGTGCCAGAAGGTGTGAGGTTCAGTCCTTATTAACCTTGTGCACACAAACATACATAAATTGCAAGGGTACCTCCAAAATTCCCAAGTCACAGACAAAGCCTGCATCCTTCATTTAACATGGGTTCTGTTCCTGTTTATCTATTTTTGAAAATGAAAGCCAAAGCGCTCTTAGATTAATGATGAGTATATAAATACTCACTAATGGCCGGGCTATTCTTACAAGACCATCTGTTATGAGAGACAGGGCAGTGCTCACTCACATACATTTGTTACCAGCATGCTAGCATAAACATGAAAATGTTTAGTGACTTTGCCCAAGAGATGTGTGAAAGCCCAGAAATCACTATTACTAAAATACTGTGATTTCACAGTTTGGGAAACTCTGTGTATTGCAGTTACTATGTGTAGTAGAGCTGAATAATTCCAAGACTGTAGCAAATTCGTAGCATCTGTCCATCACCAACGCTCTTCTAGCGTGTGCACTTTTGAGACATGTTCCAACTAGTTGCAGATACTACATTACATTTCAAACTTGTTTGAAAAAAAGCTGACAAGTCTTCAAAGGTACACAACTCTCTTACAAGCAAGAGAACAGCAATAAACAACAGCCAATTAAATGTCGAAATGAAAGCGTCGAGCAGTGAATTTGAAATAACTGATATGAAGTGGGAGCCTATCAATGTAGCAAGATTTGAAAAAGTTGGTGGATTTGTTTACCTCCATCTTCGTCTGCAGAACAGATTGCAGCCAGAGTCTGTCCCGCTACTCTGCAATCCATATTTTTTTGTTGGTGTCAACTATGACATATATATGTGTCTGAGTTTGTTTGAGAAATAAAGTCTGTGTTCAGACTGATCTCACTGTAAGTTCGGAAATGTCTGTTGAGCTAAATTCGATCTGTGTTTACAAACATTCTACGTACTGCCCCCAGTGGCCAAAGTTGGAAGTGTTTTGAACTTAAGTGCATGTGTGAGCTCCAGTTTGTAAAGCGAGTTGTTTTTAGGTGTACATTATGTACATTATATATTATAGAGTAAAAAATAATGTATTTTTTATTAAGTGTACCCCAAAACCCCAACCCTAAACCTAACTGTGAGTTGAGTAAAAATGCAATATTAGAGTGAAAATTAAACTTCTAAATCGAACTTATCACTAATTATCCGATTGCGATTATTACCTGGTTTCAATGTGGGATGAGAACTCGAGTCTTACAAACTGCGGTGGTCAGTAACTCGGTAGAATGGGGACAATGTCAGGGTACTGGGACATTCGGTAGCAACATACCGACTTCCCGTGTGATCATGTTGTTGCGTTTGTGTGAGAATTTTGGGATCAGTTGGGGAGTAGAATGGTCTTAAAATTGATGCAAATAGCCGTGATATGTTGTGCAAAGTGCATACCATATTGCAACATAGTTATTTTGTGCACATTTTACGAGATGCCGATCTTTGATAAATGCACATGTTCGAGATGTAGAAAATATTTTGTCATCTTTTAGAAGTATACTTGGATTTAGAGCTTCAAAAGCTAATAAACATGGACTAAATGGCCACAAAACTCTATTTGCATGGCATTTTACTTTATTAGGTTTTAAAATGATGTTTACGTACAACAGAAATGTTTGAATGCTTCCCCCCAAATCTATTACATGGTGTGCACTGTCCATGTTTGCGCTATGTAATGTACAAGTTCACAAATACAAGACCTGTCTTGCAGTAATAATGAGCTAATGTAATTCTGCTGCAGATGCAGGGTAGCTTTTGCACCCTGCTGGGTATGATGATCATCAGTTTGCATATTCAAGTTTTTTTCATACAGCAATTTAGCCCCCTCAGTAATTTGAGTGTGATATTGTTTGTATTCAAGAGTCCTATAATATGATCAATCATATTAAAGGACTGGAACTACCTGTTGTACAATCAATACATATTCTTAGTCTTGAGAGAAAGAATATGCAGTTTTGCTTATCAAGTAAATGTATCTTGTTATAATGATATTTAGATATTTTACAGGAAAACAAAACGAAAATAAAGATGCTCAGAATTTTTTTTTTTTGCAGTGTGCTCTAAAATTCTCTATTGTGTTTGCATTTTAAGTGTCACATTGTGTGGGTCATCTTCCTTTTTCACTGCTCTCTCTCAGTCTACTTCTGTCTCTGGTTCATTATCATTCCATACAGACTGACTTATCCTCAGACTTTGGCTGCTTGTCTTGATTAAGCACTGCTGTATCACTCTGCACCACCTCACTCTCTCTGTCTCTTCTCTGTTCATACAGCATTCACACACATAGAAACACACACTTTTGTCTCAGCTTATTAGTCTACACCATCACTGCAAGACACAACTGATCAAGCAATATTTACATTTTATCAAGCCCCATCAGGAATAATGGCACTCATTTATTAACCCTTTAAGCTTGGGGCCCATGTGCGGGCCAGCCGAGATTTTTATTTTGTATCTAACTAATGACCAATACAAAATGGGTATCATTTTTAAGCTTAAAAGCTGTACTTTGCAATGCATGTAGGCATTATGACCAAAACTGAACAAGTGCTTTGAAATTTTAAAGTGTTCTGTTTTGATAATTTATTCATAATTGAAAATAATCAATTTGCATGGTACATATTATTGTAATTGGTAAAAAAAAAAACATCAAATTGGTCATATAACCATGTGTCATTGTCTTTGGAAAGCTCTCAAAGAGAAGAATAAAAACAACCTTTTTTACTCACACACAAAAATAGTATATTTTAGTAAAAATAGTAATAATATACAGACTAATAGCTAAGTACATGCCTTTGACATACATGTTACATGTAAACAGGTGTGTTCAATGCAAAATTGCCGCAAACTAATTTTCACATGCAAATGAGCTTTGTGTCAAATTTTGCGCAAATTGTCCATTGTTGTATTTATTGCATTGATATTACATTTTTGAACTGTAATTCTTGAACTGTAGTTGATTTTAATCCAAGGAAGTGGGCTCTCTCGCAATATTAAGGGATATAGATCGTTGCTTCTTCAATAGTGTAATAGTTCTTTATTTGGCTGTGTTAACAGAGCAGCAGAATATGGATGCCAGTCCTGTTTTAGAGAGCTTAATAAGGTTATTGTTGGACTAAAATGAAGAGAACTGCTTACATTTTTTGACTCAAAACTGAATTTTGAGAGAGAGTTTGGTATACCTGTGTGAACAAGTCCGCAGTGGACCACTAGTTATCTGTCACTGTCTTCGCATGTTTTTTTTTTCATGAGGTGACTCAAAGAGGTAGGAGCTAACTCACATAGAGATAGAAGCTGTGTGTAATGTAAAGGTTTTAGATCCAGTCACTGTCTTGTACAAAGAAGCAGCTCCCACCAGTTTTGTGGTCTTGGTGCAACCCTAAAGCTGCACTCAACACAAAGCATTCAAAGCTGCTGTCAGTTAATAAAGATTTGACTAATCTCGAATGGTTGGACTTTGATTAATTAAATAACTGCATGTCAGTTGTAACAAGACTTTCTGGTGTTATGGAAGTCACCATCTTTGATATTTACTTCAGTCACTGTCACTGTGGTTACGGGTATAAATTATTGTGAGAATAAAAAAGGGACTTGACTTTGATTATTCGTTGATACAAGCATCATTCGTTACTATGGGAATCATAAGGAATTTAACAATTCAGGCTCCTCTTAATGATTTAGACTCCTAAAAGGTTCACGATTCGTACTTTTTAAAAAATATTTGGAAAACAAAATGTATAATTTTTAATGCATTTATCCCCTCAGCAGTCTTTTGCCAAATTATGAAATAATTTCAGATTTCAACAGAGCCCAGCAAAGCTGGACATAACGTAAGTCCAAACATAAATGTCAGTGAGGTTTATTGCACCTGTTGAAGTATTTTTGATTCACTAAATAGAACCAGCTGTGTTTCGTGCTGTACAGTGAATTTGAAAGAACTGGCTCATAAGAGTAATTTGCATGGGAATCGGACAACAATGGATGTGCTGTGTGTTTCACGCTGTAGAATCAGTACTAGGCAGTGCCGTCGCTAAATAGTGCAGTAGGAAACAGAGACAGAGCAGGGACGTGCACAGACAGGTGGCCACAGTGGCCCAAGCCACTGCCCCTATGCTCTCTTGGGCTGAGTTCTCCCTCTGGAGAAAGTAGTTTTATTTGCATATATTAATTTTATAATAATTAATCAATAATGACTTTCCAATTACTACAATTGCTGCACTACTAAATCATACAATTATATTATAAATTATATAGATTAAGTGAGCCCTTGAACTGTTGCTGAACTGAATATATCAAGCAATCTATCTGCTACAATTTGTCTGCTACAATTTTTACAAAAATATATACACTACATATAAAGCCAAGACTATTTGAAAGTCACATCTGTAAGTAAATATGGTTTCAATCCCAAACACCAACTGTGTGAATGATGCCTTAGTGTGGTTGTTGTCAACTGTCTGTCAACTTGAACTTGCCATTCTTAGAGAAAACCTCAGTCCATTAAAAGAAATCCTGCCCTCAATCTCAACAGATGTCTTTAAGCTTCATACCCCTATCTGTTATGATTCCAAACCAGTGACACAATCTACATTTCAAAGCTGCTTTTGTAACAGAGTAGCTGTTGTTTGCTGCTGCAGTCATGATATTCTTTAGCTTTTATATCCTCTATCCAGAGCTTGGAACCAAAAGACCTTTTGCCCTGAGGAAGTAATTCTGTGAGACTGTTTCACACTGATGATGTGTTTATTCATTTTTAATGAAACAGAGTGGCTTATCTGACCACTGGTGCACTGAAGGAAAAGATTGCTTGAAATGTTGACCCCATGGCATAATATAGTGAGACTTTTTTGATAATGAGACCAAAACTGAAATTTCGTGCCTAAAGCGAAGTATGTTAACATTTTATTTATGTTTTTGTTTTCATTATTTACAAAACAGAATAAAAGTTTGGTTATTCATGTAAACTGACCTTTTGACATTTTGAATACTATAATCTTGGCTTGTTTCGTGCATGAGTGGTAATTTAATTTTATTTTTTTTTCCCAATGTGCTCTAAATCCTTGTGGTGGCATAGTGACTCGCCTCAATCTGGGTGGCAGAGGACGAATCTCAGTTGCCTCCACATCTGAGACTGTCAACCCGTGCATCTTATCACTTGGTTTGTTGAGCACGTTTCCGCGGAGACGTAGCACGTGTGAAGGCTCACGCTATTCTACGCGGCATCTACGCACAACTCACCACGTGCCCCACCAAGAGGTTAACCCTACCTGACCCTACCCATCCTAGCAACCGGGCCAATTGGTTGCTTAGGAAGCCTGACTGGAGTCACTCAGCACGTCCTGGATTCGAACTTGCGAATCCAGGTGTGGTAGTCAGCGTCTTTACTTGCTGAGCTACCCAGGCTCCCCCATGAGTGGTTCTTAACTGGTGGTCACAGATCTGCTCTGATAGGTTAGTGAACAGTAGTGAAAAACTATAATAAAATGTAAATAATAAAATGCAACTTACTATATAATTGAACATTTAGGATAGTACAATAATAGGCTTATCAACTTTCAAAAGGGTGCAGGGGGGCTCTTTTGTTGTTGACATCAATGGACTTACAAACAAATTCTACAGTAATTTGGTGCATTTTTATTATATTTCACTTGGTAGATGCCTACATGGGAAGGTTGCATGACATGCCATCACTCTTGAAAACAAAACTGCTTAAGGTAAAAGAAAATGGAGTGACGATTTGCACTAGGTTTAAATAGCACCTGCCACACAGTGCAGCTATTTGCACTCAAATAGTCTAGTAGAAACCCACAAATTGAAGACAAACTGCTCCCCAAAATGTTTCTACAATGGCGTGGTGTGCAAAGTGAGGATGTGTTTTTCATGCGGACAACCTGGTTTTGATTCCCAACTTTTCCCCATTCTGTTTCCACTCTTAATATTTCCTTTAATACTACTTGTGATAAAAAGTAAAAATGTATATAATTGTTGGTTGCCTCACAGTGATTTGATCAAGGTGATGGTCGGGGAGTTGAGAGAAAGGATTTATAAGGTTTGGTAAAATGAACCACGGTTTTACAATAGTAATATATTAGTAATCATGTTTCTTGGCCGAAGCCATATTTTTTATGCAAATCACCATGGTGTTTCTGTAGTAATATGGTGTTTATATAATACAAATTTTAGAATTTTGTGATTTCCATGATTTTACTTCAAAACACTTTGGTGATACTAAGCTTACTGTTGTAAAACTATGGTTAATATCTGTAAGGGAAGTTTAGGGTTAGGTTTAGGGCTAGGAGTTGGTGTACTGTTGGGTGTCTGAGGGACTCTTAATAAACACTATGTTAGTATTAAATTAGGAGTGCAAATAGTGTCTGCCGCTATTTGCATTTGTGTCCAAATAGCATCTGACATTATTTGTACAAGGTTGACACTGTGTTGGGTAACCACTTGATGTGCAATGTAAATTCTAGGTCCTGAAGCAAACCCATTTGATAACCACTGCTGTACAATATCCTTTCATAATCTATAATCTATATTTATGTTTCATGACAGGGTTTGAAGAGCAGGACACGGATCTTTTTCTTTGCGACACGAACACGTGCAAGTTTGACGGAGAGTGTCTGCGAATCGGGGACACGGTGACGTGCATCTGTGATTTCAAGGTATGAATCAGTGCAACTCCAATATTGACATTTTATTTATTAGCATCAAATGTTGAATGTGTGATGGTGACAGAGGCAGAAAACAGACTCTCATTCTCTCACTTGATCAGTGTTCACTTTTTTTTTTTGTTTCTCCCCACAAAAGATTTAAAGTGCTGGTTCTTGCAAAAACAAATATTCTGTCATCATTTACTCACACTCGTGTTGTTTAAACCATATTACTTTCTTACTTCCAACTCTGTCACCATTCACTTTTATTGCATCTTTTCTATACAAGGCAAATGGGGTTTTAACAACATGAGGGTGTGATATTGGATCTTTGAGACATTTGTTATCACTATGTTAAAATATATCTGGCTTTTGATTACAAACTTTGGTATCTTGGCAAAGAGATCTTGTAGAGCTCTCTTCTGAAGGTCTGAAGCAGGGAGATATAAACAAAAATCTCATTGCTGTCTTGGATAAACAATTGAGATTTTAAGCCAATCTCATTTGTGATTATCCTGTCCTATGGGGTACACCTCCACATGCCTTCTTACAGAAAACACACACACATTCTCTCACTTGTTCAGAGTGCTTCACTCCACTTAGACATCGTGCATCTGTGTCTTGTTGCTGGCCAAGCTGCATCACTCAGATAAATAGCATTATCTGTCTACTTGCGTCGTGCAGGGGGGGTTTGCCTTTGATGCATCTGCTCGATCGCCCGGCCTCGCTCATCACAAAGCTTCCTTGTGCACTTAAGAAGGGTCATGCTGCTTTCATTTCTGCTCTTAATACAATTGAGCGGCACTAACGCTAGTCTGGGGCCATGTGAGAGCCTCTAGCTGTGGTGGGGAGGGTTATTGGGTAAGTATCATGTGCAATGAGATCCGCTGCCCGTCGCTGGAAGGGCGTGTATGGGGATGCCCTTCTCCTGTGGTCTGATGCTGCTGCCCAGAGCCCTGCAGCCAGCCTCCATTCCCAGATGGAGAACAGGATTGATGGAAAGAGTGTGTGTGTGTAAGAAAGGGAGAGAGATGAATGGATGTGATTCGTACAAGTTCACTTACTGAGATGCTATTGATCCAACTTTCATACTCAGACGGACTGCCTTCCATTTCTGTCCTTCTCTCTTGCTCTTTTCTTATTCTAGACAGACAGTTTGAATTATTTCTAAGCAGAAACAGTCACATGGTTACAAGGTGCCAGAGGCCACAATTAAAGTGCCTCATTAATGAAACTTTCATAAATATATGAGAAAAAAGGTAGTCATTTACACGTAAAATGGAGCTTCACAAAAACGTTCCTCTAGATTCACAAACACTTCATACCCCCCAAACGCCAATGAAAATGCCATTTAAGAAAGGCTTAAGACTCGCTAGTATATGAGAATAGAAAGCTTTCAACATCTATGCAAACAGTAATAAAAGTTTTTTTCTGTTGTATTGTGTGCCACTAGTGACACAAAACAGAATTGGAATCTGTTAGTGTGTCCTTACTGGGCTGAACATAACTAGTTTGGCCCAACCAATGGCATAATTTAGAGGTGGGACTATCTGTTTACCCAAACAATGGATATGGGGAGATGGGGAGAAAGTTTAAAACTTGTTTTAACTGCTATTAAGTTGGCTTGACAAAACCAAAACATTGTTATTCTACAGACTTGGTTAAGGTTTTTTCAAAATCCCTAAATCAAGACCAAAATCTCTTAATCAAGACTGTAACTCATTTTAGAGAGACAGACAAACAGACAGATAGATAGATAGATAGATAGATAGATAGATAGATAGATAGATAGATAGATAGATAGATAGATAGATAGATAGATAGATAGATAGATAGATAGATAGATAGATAATTATCTCCTTTATAAATGTGTGTGCTAATATGTAGGTATATGTGTATTGATTCAGTCTTTGTTTATGGTTTTTATACATCTTTATCTTATACGTGAAATAATGATTCTTGTTTTCTTGTTGTCATCATTTATGATCATTAATTTTCTAAATATCAGTATCGGAAGGCTTGATATTTCAAGATCGATCCACGTTTGTTATGTAACCACAGACACAAGAGGGAGTTTTGAACCTGAGCAGGGTTGTTTATTTACAAATTGTGAACAAAAGTGAAGGCAGACTTGTGAAGTACCGTTCATGGTGGAGATGGAGGGTGAATGGTAAGACTAAGCCAGATACGCAGAGGTGAGCTGATGTCAAGGGAGGTGTTCACTTGGTGAAGGTGAATCCACAGAATCCACAGGTATCACAGGTGAGCACCGGAGCTTTGGTAACCCACAGAAGAAGGCTCCAGTTCGTTGGAGACTGGGTGAGTAATCCACAGGAGATGATTGGAGAAAGGGTTAGTATTCTGCAAGAGATCGTTTAGAGCACAGATAGGTAATCGCTGGAACATGGGTTTGAGTCTGTGAACACGTTGGTGACAAGACAAAAAGTATGTGTTTTTTGTGCTTCTTATAGTGGTGTTGATTAGTCTCTTGAATTGGCTGCAGGTGTGAGTGATTAGTACTCTGGTGAGTTCAAGGGCTATGTTTGGATGACTGGGGAGCCTGGTGTATTTGTGACATTACTCCCATCTCCACGGGCCGTTCCTGCGAACCAAGACTCCAATGCCAACTGGATGCTGTGGGTGAGATGTGTGGAACTCGGTAAGTAGGGTCGGATCCAGGATGTCATTCTGAGGTACCCAGGATCTTTCTTCAGGTCCATAGCCCACCCAGTCTACTAGATTCTCAAGATGACCCCTGCAGTGCTCGGAGCTCTGGATCTCTCTCATATCATAGATGGGTCCATCCTCGAGGAGAAGCAGGAGAGGGGGGTTCTTCCATGGGGCCAGACTCTGTGGGTAAGAGAAAGAGGGGGATGGTGCGATAGAGAGACATGAAATGTGGGGTGGATCCGGTACTGAGGAGGAACTCGAAGCTGGTAGGTGATGGGGTTGATCTGTTTTGCGTGAAAGGTGAAGTTAAAGGTGAAGGGACCAATGTACCGGGGACTTAGCTTCTTACAGGGCAGGGGTATCCTGATGTCCTTTGTGGAGAGCCAAACCTTTTGCCTGGGTTGGAATGTGGGGGCCTCTGACCTTCGGGCATTGGCTTGTTTTTTTTTTTTGTTGCACACTGCTCTCTGGAGATGATGGTGAGCTAAATCCCAGACCCTCTCACTTTCTCTGAATCAGTGATCGACTGCAGGAACATCTGAAGGCTCTCCAGACCATGGGAATAGTGGGGGTTGTAAGCCAAGTATTAGAAAAGGTTAGGTTGGTGGAGGCTTAGTTGCTCATGACAGTCTTTGGGAGAGAGGGCATCAGCCTTGACATTTTTCATCCCTGGACGATAGGAAATGTTGAAGTCGAACCTGGTGAAGAATAGAGGGAATAGCATGAGGGGATGTCAGTGGAGGTGAGATTTACTGGGCTTTATATAGTGGTTGTGGTTATAGGCAATGGGTAGGGCTTACTGGAGTGAGTGACACATTTTACAATAGGTAAAGAGAGAGTTAAATTAGCCATGGGTGCCCCAGGATTATATCAGATGTTGTACACTCAAGAACCAGCAGCGTGACGTCTTCCACATGTAAGGAACCCACTTGAAGTCTGATCCTTGGAAAAGAGGTTTGCCTGTTATGGAGTGGATCCGGTATGCTGAGTCATTATCATTATCATTAGTAGTATTAAAGGAAATATTAAGAATGGAGACAGGAAACAAGATGGGTAAAAGTGGGACAAAAGAGTGAATCAAGCCAGGGTCGTCCGCACAAAAAAAGGCGACCAAGACCATCTCAACACACCACACCATTACAGCAACACATAAGGGTGCAGTTTGTCTTCAATTTCTGTGTTTCCACTAGACTGTTTGAGTGCAAATAGCCGCATTGTGTGGCAGGTGCTATTTACACCTAGTGCAAATAGTCACTTTTTTATAACTGTTGGCCATTGTTAAAGTAAAAACACTTTATTTTCTGTATAAAGCACCAGCTCTTTTATGCAGTAGAACCACTGCAAGCCTGCTGTTTCAGTTACACTGCTTCCGTGCTGCTTATGTATGCGGTGTGAAACTGGAAGAAAACACGCACACATACATTCATCGTAAAGCATGGAAGGAGGTCATCACCCTTACTGAGTCCTAATAAAGCGAGATGAAGGACTGAGTGCTTTAGCTCAATAGCGCCGGCGAAAGCCTCCATTAGAAGCCACTAACACAGTAACATAAACTACACACAAACACATGCTAACCAATGTTTGCCCATACCCTTTCCTTCCCTGCTCTCTTTTTCTCTGCCTTTCTCCCTGTCTCTCTTTTTCTACCCTTCGTTTACTGTAAGTAAACAGCTCTGATTAATTCAAGCGTCCTCTTCAAATGCATTTCTCACCGCATGTCAGTATTCAGTCAGTTAGTGTGTGTGTGTGTGATTTGGGTTTGTATAGTGCTATTTCTCTGGAGGTGTGTGGACACAGATAATTTCTCATACTCTTTTCAAATCTAATAAAGACAGAATTGTTTAATGGCACAAGGGAGTTTTCTTCCTGTTTTATTTAGGAGGTATATTGACCCCTTTAGGTAATCGTTGGAATTGCATTTGTTTAAAATTTTGAGTCTCCATAAAACTCTCTTTGTAAAACTTTAATTGTTAATGAACCTGAGTGTCATTTGTATTATGAATGTATTATTACAGCAGGAGGTCGACAGCACCATGATGTCAGACTGATAATAATGATTTCAGATGGTAATTAAATAAAAAGACCGTAGCCAGGGCTGGACTGAGAAGAGAAATCGGCCCAGGATTTTACATGGCAACAGGCCCAAAACTTGTAGGGGGGGGGGGGGATTGGGGGTCCGCTGTCCTTTTCTGCATATCGCGGCGCAGTTTTGTGGTCTGTTCTGCGTAACACGGTTGCTCATTTTGGCTTATCGCGACCCATTCGGCACATTTTGCGACCGGCCCGCACGGTACTCCCGATGGCCAGTCCACCCCTGATCGGCCCCAAAGTGCGTCGGCCCACTGGGAAAATGCCCGTTATGCCAGATTACCAGTCCAGCCCTTACCATAGTGGACACCAGCAATTCAGCTACAAAATAAGAGTAGATGCCTGTGTAGTGACATGTTTATAGCAGACTTTGTATTGCAGATTTTATTACAGGTAAAAAAAAATAAGTAATTCAATATATATTGATAATCATCAGCGAACTGTTCCCACAGCTAAAATATGAGGAATTATGTTAATAATATAACACACAAGGAGAATACACGATACCTGACAAATCTTAAACGATTGGATTGCAGTGTTCTGCTGTATTACATTTTTGCTGTTATTACTTAAAATAATGATAGGCTATTTCACTGTGTTTATTGTACATAGTTTTGTTATGTGCAAATTAGGAGTGGTAACTAGTTTAGTTGTTTAGTACCAGTTTGAAAGTCGTAGCTGTTCAAATCCTTGTTGTAGTTGTTTAAAATTTTCCTTTAAGACCTGTCTAAACTTTTTTAATGAGTTATAAAAAATTTAAACTGACTAATTTAACACCAAAAACTTCAGAGACTTCAACACCCCTAGGCTAACTTTGTTTACATTCTATGCACATGCAGAGCTGATGTGATTGCATACTTATACATTCTCAAAAATCAAGTTGTTTTTAATATAATTTAAAATAATTGATTAGAGAAAGTGCAAAAGCTCAGACTCCCACTGTATATTTAATTAATGTGAATTAACCCTTTAAGCTTGGATCAGAAGACAAATCAGAAGTGTTCCATTTTTATATATAAAAGTGGCATTTATTTTAAAGAAAGATAGCACAAACACACTTCTTATATAAGAAGTTAGTCCAAATAAAGCAAAAATAACCATGTTAGTCTTATTACATTAAAAAGTATTTTTTATACATATACTTTTCAAAATTAAGCCAAAAAGTATAGTGATACATTATGACCGAAATGACACCACTTGGTGAAAAGTAATTGCAAAAAATGTAATAAAATAAAAGTATCAAGAAAACGTCGTTCCCTGATGGAGGGAACGAGACGTTGTGTCGGAGAAGCGACACTAGGGGTCTCTCTTGAGCACCGAATGTACCTCTGATTCATTGAAAAAAAGCCAATGAGAAGTTGGCAGTCAGTATTTGCATACCCCGCCCCCGGACATACGGGTATAAAGGCGAGGCAAATACTACAGTTCATTCAGGATTTTTCCGAGGAGCCGGAAATGGTTCTGGCCACTACAGCGGTTCGGCTCAGCGACGTGGCCGGGAAGACACAACGTCTCGTTCCCTCCATCAGGGAACGGAGGTTACATCCGTAACCTAGACGTTCCCCATCCACGTTGTGTCGGAGAAGCGACACTAGGGGTCCAATTTAAATCCACCATGCGCTGAGCCGTGTACGTGTTCTGCTGACACAGGAGCGGGCAGGTATTTGTTACGTGCCAAACGACCAGCTGTGTCAGACTGCACGTACCCTTCCCCAATGCCCCAAAAAAGTTGTCGGAATCCTTCTGGTTACCCTAGGCAGGGGAACAAGGTGACGCTTGCCAACCTGGGAACGGGCCAAGCCTGGCTGGGCCTCTTTTCTCTCTATGTTTCTCGCATAGAGCAATAGACAGCCGGGGCCCTTACACACACTGAGGGAAGGGGGTCTTACCCAATTTCCCATTCTTTCAGGGGGGAAAAGACCCTGCGGAGACCACCCCGGCCCAACTGGGGAGGTACGGTGGTGAATACATCACATGTGTTTTTAGGAACACGACACGAGGAAGTGGCGCGGTGACAGATCCAGCCTCAGCGAGGGTGGATTTGCTACACACGGCGACTGGGGGGCAGCCGAAATTTACCCAAGGAGAACGCGGGTCTGCTCGTAAGGGGACCGTATCGCGGAAAATACACACAGGGGGAGTCCGCATAGAAGTCCCTACTCTGTGGAGCACCTATTCCAGTACAGGGTAGATCTGAGTACCCGCAGTGGATTGGGTCGGCAAGTTCCTCCGCCAAACTGCGGACCCATGAGGGCTAGGGAGGAATCGACCAGAGATTCGAGTTGAGTGAATTCTCCTGGGAAAAAAGACTCACTGTTTTACCTCAAGTGAGGGAAAGGCGTATATGCAAGCGATTCACCCGGCCAGCCCATCAGCGTGTTACCGAGTTCTACTGGCTCGGACCTGAGAAAACACGGGATGAAACTGACTCAACCCTGAGATTGTAGTCTCTCGTAAAGGTGTTGGGTGTCGCCCAACCCGCTGCTCTACAAATGTCTGCCAGGGAGGTATCCTTGGCCAGTGCCCACGAGGACGCAACGCTCCTTGTCAAGTGAGCTCGGACCCGCAAGTGGGGGGCACAGCCTGAGTGTGATAAGCCAGTGAAAAATGGCATTTACTACCCAGTACGCAAAGCACGTAATGGACACAGCAACGAAAGGGTTGGGTCTGCCTCCTCCCAGGGCAGCGCTTGCAGGTTCACTACCTGGTCTCTGAAGGGCGTGGTAGGAACCTTGGGCACATAGCCCGGTTGCGGGCTTAGGATCACGTCAGTGTCTACCGGACTGAACTCCAGGCAAGTGTCGCTAACAGAGAATGCTTGCAGGTCCCCGACCCTCTTGATGGAAGCGAGCGCGATCAGCAGGGCAGTCTTAAGAGAGAGGGTCCTGAGTCCAACCGATTGTAGCGGCTCGAAGAGAGGTCTCCGGAGGCCCTGCCCCTGAGAAAGAAGGTCCTCCCTCAGGGGAATTCGCCAGGGAGGGGCTGTCACGAGGAGCACGAGGTCCGAGAACCAGGTCCGGTTGGGCCAGTAGGGAGCCACTAGTGTCACGTGTTCCTCGTCCTCCCTGACCTTGCACAGCACCTACATTTACATTTACATTTACATTTATTCATTTAGCAGACGCTTTTATCCAAAGCGACTTACAAAAGAGGAGGAACATCAGCGAATCATCTTAGGGAGACAGTGGTACAAAAAGTGCCATATTACAAAGTTTCACTATCATCATAATAGTATACAAAACAGATTTAAGTGCAACAAGAAATGTAAATAATTTTTTTTTTTTTTTTTTTTTTTAGTGACCGGTTAAGTGCTTTTGGAAAAGATGTGTTTTTAGCCGTTTTTTGAAGATAGAGAGTGAGTTAGCTTCCCGGATTGAGTTAGGAAGGTCATTCCACCACCGTGGTATGATGAAACTGAAAGTCCGGGAAAGTGTTTTGGTGCCTCTTTGTTTTGGTACGACAAGGCGACGTTCCTTAGCCGACCGCAGGCTTCTGGTGGGAACGTAGCTCTGCATAAAGGTTTTTAGGTATGCTGGAGCAGACCCAGTGACTGTTTTATATGCCAGCATTAGGGCCTTGAATTTAATACGTGCATGAACCGGCAGCCAGTGGAGAGAGACAAAGAGTGGTGTAACGTGCTCTCTTAGGTTCATTAAAGACCAGACGTGCTGCTGCATTCTGGATCATTTGGAGAGGTCTAATAGCACATGCAGGAAGGCCTGCAATGAGAGCGTTACAGTAGTCCAGTCTAGTTATGACAAGGGACTGAACGAGCAGTTGTGTGGCATGTACAGAGAGGAAGGGTCTTATCTTCCTGATATTGTAGAGTGTAAATCTACAAGATCTTGCAGTTTTTGAAATGTGGTCTGTGAAATTTAGCTCATCATCAATGGTTACCCCTACATTTCTGACCGTTTTGGAAGGTGAAACTGTAGTTGGATCCAGCTGCACGGTGATGTTGTGTTCAACAGCCGGGTTGGCTGGAAAGACAAGGAGTTCGGTCTTGGCAGGGTTGAGTTGAAGGTGGTGTTCCTTCATCCAGGCTGAGATGTCTGCCAGACAGGCAGCGATTCGAGCGGTCACTGTGGTGTCATTGGGCTGGAAAGACAAGTAGAGTTGCGTGTCATCAGCGTAGCAGTGGTAAGAGAAACCATGTGACTGGATGATGGGTCCCAGTGATGTTGTGTATATGGAGAAGAGAAGTGGCCCAAGCACTGATCCCTGAGGTACCCCAGTAAGTAACTGGTGTGGCTTGGATACTTCCCCTCTCCATGCTACCTCAAAGGACCTTTCTGAGAGATAAGAGTTGAACCAGTCAAACCCAGTTTAGAGAGGGTGGAGAGAAGGAGCTGATTTTTGACTGTGTCAAAGGCAGCAGAAAGGTCCAGCAGAATCAGAACGGATGATTTCGATTCAGCTTTCACCTGTCTCAGCGACTCGATGACAGACAGCAGGGCAGTCTCAGTGGAGTGTCCACTTTTGAAGCCTGACTGATTGTCATCCAACAGCTTGTTCTGTGAGAGATAGGCGGAGATCTGATTGAAAACTGCCCTTTCAAGTGTTTTTGCCATGAACGGGATGAGAGAGACTGGTCTGTAGTGTTCTATCTGTGTGGGGTTAAGTGCAGGTTTTTTCAGCAGTGGGGTTACTCGAGCCTGCTTAAATGTAGTGGGAAAAGTTAATTATGTGTGTAAGTGCCGGTAGGATGGACGGAGAGATGGCCTGGAGAAGGTGTGATGGAATGGGGTCAAGGGAACAGGTTGTGGGGTGATTGGAGAGGAGGAGTTTAGAGACCTCAGTGTCAGTTAAAGAAGAGAACATAGGGAAAGAAGGGTTGCATACAGGAGCCAGGTGTTTGACAGGGTGTGGTGCTGTGAATGTATTGCTGATGGCTGTAACCTTATCAGTAAAAAATGTGGCGAATATATCTGTGTGGCAGGGCGGAGGGCGGGGCCGGGTCGTGATCCTACACACCCGGTCCCGTATTAGGCTAATTATGCCTCCGTGAGGTTTAAAGGCTGACTTCAGAGGGCCGTGCGGGAGAGAGAGATCGTTAGCGGACATGTCCGTCATGTGTGTTTGTGTTGTCTTTTAAGTTTTCCATTAAACTATGATTTATATTGACAAGCCGGTTCTCGCCGCCTCCTTTCCCATCCTTTAACTGTTTTACATTGGTGCCGAAGCCCGGGAAGGAGGAGGGATACGCCTAAGTAGAGTTCTCGCCACTACCGCCCACCCCAACGGAGCAGCCGCGGCCATCTGCCGGGGGACGAAGAGCCCAGCCACCTGAACGAGGACAATGGCCGCCGACCGTGAGGGGAGGAGGGGCTCCTAGCCGACCGCCTGGAGCGGTCAGGGCCGCTGCCAGGGGCGGAGGAGTCGCCTACCGGCCGCTGAAACACGGCGGGGTTTAAGACCGCCGACCGCGAGCGGGGAGGGGCTCACTGCCGACCACCTGGAGCGAGAGAACCGCTGCCAGGGGCGGGGGAGACCCCTTCTAGTCCCCAAGAACGCGCCGGGGTGTTCCGTCCGCCAGGGGCTGGAGGACTGCCTCAGATCCGCCCGGAGAGGCGCGGCTGTCGTCCGATAAAGGGTGGAGGAGTGGCCGAGGAACAAGCTGCGGCGTATCGGAGAACTGGCGAGTAAGTTTTTTTTTCATCTCTCTCTCCTCTCTCTCTCTCACTGTCGCTCTGCGTTGGCTTTTATCCTCTTTTAAATTGTACAGTTTTTTGGGGGGGTAATACACTGTTACAGGAGTACCCTCCCATTTTAATCATTTCGGTTTCCCTCCCCTTGTCCCCTCCCTCGTCCAGGTAGATGGGGATGACCTGCCGGCAGTCAGCTGAAGGCGCCCTCCCCAGGGAAAGGGGGATGTACGTCAGGCCGGGGGCTCCCCAGCCTGAGAGAACGAGGGAGGAATGTGGCAGGGCGGAGGGCAGGGCCGGGTCGTGATCCTACACACCCGGTCCCGTATTAGGCTAATTATGCCTCCGTGAGGTTTAAAGGCTGACTGCAGAGGGCCGTGCGGGAGAGAGAGATCGTTAGCGGACATGTCCGTCATGTGTGTTTGTGTTGTCTTTTAAGTTTTCCATTAAACTATGATTTATATTGACAAGCCGGTTCTCGCCTCCTCCTTTCCCATCCTTTAACTGTTTTACAATCTGCTGTCAGTGATGTGTCAGGTGGTGGAGGGGGAGGGCAGAGAAGTGTGTTACATGTTCTAAACAAGCTACGAGTGTCAGTGGTGCTATTGATCTTGGTCTGGTAATATGACGTTTTTGCAGTTTTAACATTATTTGAAAAATTTGCGAGCAGAAGCTGATATTTACCTAGATCAGCTGAATCTTTAGATTTCCGCCATCTCCTCTCAGCTGCCCTGAGATCAGTCCGATGTTCACGAAGGACATCAGACAGCCAGGGGCTGGGTGGTGTAGTCCGTGCTGGTCTAGAGGAGAGAGGACAGATGTTGTCTAGACAGGTTGTTAAAGTAGAGCTAAGTGTGTCTGTGGCAGTGTTTACATCAAGCATGGAAAATACATTTATTGTGGGAAGAGAGGCAGAGACATCAGTGGAAAGGCGAGAGGGTGAGAGGGAACGGAGGTTACGGCGAAAGGAAACCAAAGGTGGGGTCGGTTTTACAATGGATGGGAGAATCATGTTGAATTGAACAAAGTAGTGATCAGAGACATGTAAAGGTGTAACAAGAATATTAGAGGTGGTACAGTTACGTGGAAAAATGAGGTCCAGCTGGTTGCCCGACCTGTGAGTTGCTGTGGTGTGTAGTCTTTCCAAGTCAAATGAGGCCAGAAGAGTATTCAGTTCAATGGCCTGGGGTTTGTCTTGGTGTATGTTGAAATCACCAAGAACCACAAGTGGCCTGCCATCGTCTGGCAAGGAGGACAGCAGGGCATCCAATTCCTCAAGAAAGCTTGTCAGCTGACCTGGGGGGCGATAGATGACAACAACATGTAATTTTGTGGGTTGCATTGTAGTAATGGCATGGAATTCAAAAGATGTATTGTTACATAGTGAAGCCTGTGGTGAAAAAGTCCAGTTATTATGGATGAGCAAACCTGTTCCCCCACCCCTACCAGTATGTCTAGGGGTGTGGGAGAAGGAGAAGTAGTTGGAGAGAGCAGCAGGTGTTGCTGTATCCTCAGGACGTATCCATGTCTCTGTCAGTGCCAGGATGCTGAGGGTGGACTGCGTGGCGAAAGCTGGAATGAAGGCAGCTTTGTTCACAGCAGACTGGCAGTTCCAGAGTCCCACTGAGAACGAGAGTGGAGCAGGTGTTGAAGTGCAGAGCGGCCGTAGGTTGTGTGGGTTGCGTTTTGTCTTGCATCTGTATCTTGTGAACGGTCTACAACAGATAACAGGGATGTGCTTGAAGGCATGTGTTATTAGTGAACTAGACATGTTAGTATGTATGTATAAGTAAAATAATAAAAGAGATAGAATAGAAAAATACTTAAGTGCTTTGGTGAGTGGAGCCTTGTCAGTGTCCTTGCTCGGTGGACTCGCACAGGTAGACTCGCAGGTCTTTACCCAAGTAGGTCTTCACACGAGGAGGGCTTCACACGAGGGCCACCACTTCCGCTGCTGCTTCCGCGTCAGCATTAAGTCCAATAAATAACCACTTTTACGAGCCGTTCAGTGGAAAAAAGCAGCCACGCCTTAATGCTACTTATCACAACAAAGCTAGTCACGTGGTCACCGAAACCGAAACTCAGGGTTGCTTGCGGGAACAAAGCGCAACTTCTGTACAAGCGCAAATAAATTATGCTGCACTTTAGCAATAAATAATACTCTAAAACAAGTGACACACTGTTTGCAGACACTAAAACGACGACAGTTTTACACACACACAGGATAACCAACCCGAAGTCTAAGCAAATCTAGCAACGAATCCTACGTGACAAGTTTAAACAAGTCTAACAATTCTATCAGCGAATACTATGGGACAAGTCAACACAAATATAGAGCACATATACCAAACACACGTCTAAGCGACCCGCGTTCAAGACAGTAAACAGACAGCACCTGATCTAGCAATGAATACCAGTATAACAACGTTAAAAACTATGAAATAAACACACTTACATACAACTGCAGACTCCTGTAGATAGATCGCTTCTCCTGAATGACTATGTTTCTAAAAGTTTAAATAGCTTACCTGGCGCTGGCCACGCCTTAATGCTACTTATCACAACAAAGCTAGTCACGTGGTCACCCGAAACCGAAACTCAGGGTTGCGCGGGAACAAACGCAACTTCTGTACAGCGCAAATAAATTATGCTGCACTTTAGCAATATATAATACTCTAAAACAAGTGACGCACTGTTTGCAGACACTAAAACGGCGACAGTTTTACACACACACAGGATAACCAACCCGAAGTCTAAGCAAATCTAGCAACGAATCCTACGTGACAAGTTTAAACAAGTCTAACAATTCTATCAGCGAATACTATGGGACAAGTCAACACAAATATAGCGCACATACACCAAACACATGTCTAAGCGACCCGCGTTCAAGACAGTAAACAGACAGCACCTGATCTAGCAATGAATACCAGTATAACAACGTTAAAAACTATGAAATAAACACACTTACATACAACTGCAGACTCCTGTAGATAGATCGCAATCTAGCACCTGTGCAAGAAGGCTCACTGGGGGAATGCATACTTGCGTAGCCCCGTGGGCCAGCTGTGTGCCAGCGCGTCTGTCCAGCGAGCCTCTGTTCGGCCATACCAGAGCGGGCAGTGGGAGGTCTCTCGGGAGGCAAGCAGGTCTACCTGGGCTCTGCCGAACCATTCCCAAATCAGCTGGACCGACTGGGGGTGGAGCCTCCACTCTCCACTGGGTAAGCTCTGTCGTGACAGTGCGTCCGCTATCACATTGAGCTTGCCGGGAATGTGAGTGGCACGCAGCGACCTGAGTCGCTGCTGGCTTCAAAGGAGGAGACGACGGGCGAGTCGTGACATGTGGCGGGAGCATACGCCGCCTTGGCGATTTATGTACGCTACCGCAGTGGTGCTGTCTGACCTGATTAGGACGTGTTTGTCTCGAATTAACGGGAGAAACCTCTGCAGGGCAAAGAAAACAGTCAACAACTCAAGGCAATTGATATGCCAGCACAGCGGGGCCTCTCTCCAAAGGCCGGTAGTGACCAGGACGCGTGGGGACACCTGCTGCCCGTAGAAAGCAGAGGTCTGTCCAGGGTCTTAAGGCTTTTCGGCAGGCGGGGGTGATTGTCACACGGTGCGTGCCGTGGCACCATGCTCGTCTCGGGACTCGAGTCTGAAGCCAGTGCTGAAGCAGTCTCATATGCATCAAACCCAGAGGCGTGGTTGCGGCGGAGGATGCAATCTGCCCCAGGAGCCTCTGGAAGAGTTTTAGAGGGACCGTTGTGCCTGGCCTGAATTTGGCGAGGGAACTCAGCACCGACTAGGCACGCTCGTTTGTGAGACGTGCGGACATTGAGACTGAGTCTAACTCCATGCCGAGAAAGGAGATGCTCAGAACGGGGGTGAGCTTGCTCTTTTCTCGGTTGACCTGAAGCCCCAAGCGGCTGAGGTGCCTGAGCACCTGGTCTCTGTGAGCGCATAGTAACTCTCGGGAGTGGGCCAGTATGAGCCAGTCGTCGAGGTAATTGAGTACGCGGATGCTGGCTTCTCGGAGTGGGGCAATAGCTGCCTCTGCGACTTTCGTGAAGACGCGAGGGGACAGAGACATGCCGAAGGGGAGGACTTTGTACTGGAATGCCTGGCCGTCGAACGCCAAGCGTAGAAAAGGTTGATGTCGCGTCAAAATTGAGACGTGGAAGTACGCGTTATTCAGGTCTACAGCTGTGAACCAATCTAGGTGCTGGGCGCATGTCAAGATACACTTGTGCGTGAGCATTTTGAATGGGAGTTTGAGCAGCACTCGGTTGAAAACTCGCAGGTCCAAGATTGGTCGTAAGCCGCCGCCTTTCTTGGGTACAATGAAGTAAGGGCTGTAGAAACCCTTCTTCATTTCGGTTGGAGGGACAGACTCTATCGCGTCTTTGAGTAGAAGAGTAGCGATCTCCACGCGCAGGAGTTTGGCATGTTGGCCGAGCACTGCAGTAAAGCGGACGCCCACGAAGGGGGACGGGGGCCTGGCAAACTGAATTGCGTAACCAAGTCGGATGGTCCAGGCCAGCCAGCGAGACAGGTTGAGAAGTGAGAGCCACGCATCCAGTCTCCTTGCTAGGGGCAACAAAGGCTCGGACGGAAGCCAGCAAGCGTACCGGGGAGGCTGGAGGCTCGCGGGGATTTACCCGGCGAACACAGCTCGTCTTTATCCCCAAATCGCCTTCATCGCCCGCAGCGCCTGCCCCAATCCCGTGGGAAAGAGGTGAGGCGCGGGGGGCGGCTGAAGTGGCTTTCTCTCATGACAAAAGAAAGCCCACGACCGCGATGCTGTCATGGCTATGTTCTCGCCCTGAAAACATAGACCATTCATAAAAACGCTGCCTGCGTGTAATTGCAACCCAGGTACGCCAGGCAGCTTTTATGACCGTAGGAGGTGGGGAGAAATCGACCGCATCCACAAACGGTCGATTTCTTTAAAAAGACGCTCAACGCCGCTGTGTATTGCTCTTTTAGAGAAAATCACTCTCTTAAACAACTCTCTTAGGTTTGGGTTTCTGCACTGTCGAAGCGCCCAGGGGCAATTGCACTGCCGTGCAAGAAGGAGAAATCGGCGCTGTAACACGCCCTCAATCCAACAGCATGCAGAGCGTCAGAGGAATACTGGAACTGGTGTGATCTCACGCGAACAGCATGCACAACCATCGGCGCCGAAGAAAATTTCTGAATGAACTCTAGTATTTGCCTCGCCTTTATACCCGTATGCCCGGGGGCGGGGTATGCAAATACTGACTGTCAACTTCTCATTGGCCTTTTTTCAATGGATCAGAGGTATATTCGGTGCTCAAGAGAGACCCCTAGTGTCGCTTCTCCGACACAACGTGGAGAGAGCGACAGACGGGGAAGTGAAGTTATTGTTCTAAGGTGATCTCTAGCATCATTTGTGTGCAGATTACTTTGTTATGTCATATTTTGTTACGTAATGCACTGACAGTGAGACATTTTGAAGTGTGACTTATGCATACTTTTAGGGGTCACTCTATGTTATACAGTTCTGTCAGTTTTACCAGAATATCTGTCTTGTTACCCAATATAGATAATGAATCTTTAACAATAATAATAATAATAAAAAAAGCTTTTGATATTTCTGTTTGAAGAGGTTATATAAATTGACAAGTACCAAGCATTGTGGTTCTCATAATTTTTGTGTAATATGTTAGAAAAAACGTAATTTGTCTCATTTGTGTTGTGTTTTAGTGGTGTTAATCCTTTTCAATGCAATGTATAAATTGTTCATGAAAAATAGTCATTGTTAATAGACATTTTATATTTTCAAATGTTCTCTAACAAGTTAGCCAATTTTTTTTTTTCTCTTTTAATTTTTGTATGCTGATACCTGTTGTAACAGTCTATGGCCACCTCTAGAATCACCCACATGTTGTACACATAAGTGTGCGTGAATGTTAAACCCATATAACATGGATGTCGATATCAATGGGAAGTGCAAATAAATTCAGCTTGTTCTGATTTACATCATCACATTCTTTGTTGCTGGCGGCATTTGTAAGTCGCACTATTACATTCAAACTTTCAAAGAGCCCCTCTCCCATCCCATGTTTCTGTCTTTCTCTATGTGTGTATGCCATTTTCTCTTTGTCCTTCTCACTTTTGCTCTCATTTCCTTTTACGGCCATTTGTCAGCACTTCTGTGTTTGCTGTGTGTGATGTTATAGTGTGTTTGATTATGTCAGTTGTGTGTGTGTATGTGTGTATTACAGATAGATATATGACCTCTTCTCTAATGGCTGATGTAAATAACATCTCTCTGCTTCTGTGGGCTTGATATATGAGTGTGAAACTGGTTCACCTTCTGTGCTCTTGCCTTTGGGTCACCTGTTTCCTCCGGGCACAACACCACAGCTGGCAACAACAACACCAGCGGTTATGTGTTATTCTCCCCTCATCCTGTGTGTGTGTGGATGTATGTGTGTGTGTGTGTGTGTGTGTGTGCAGAAGTCTCATGCCCAGTAAAACTGAGGAGGCATGATTTTTGAGCCAAAGGGTGGCTTCTGCTGAGTCACAAATGTAAAGCAGTTCGATGGAAAGGAGGAGGCGAGAACCGGCTTGACAATATAAATAATAGTTTAATAAAGAAATAAACCAAAAGACACCAACACACACATAGGATGGACAGCTGCCCCTAAACGTTCTCTCTCTGTCGGACCACTGTCCGCAGTCATCCTTTATCCATCTCGGAGGCTTGATTAGCCTGATAAGGGGCCGTGTGTGTAAAATCACTTGTAAAAGGGCCTTCCGCCCTATCACATTCCTCCCTTGTTCTCTCAGGCCGGGGAGCCCCCGGCATGACGTACATCCCCACCCCCCTCTTTCCCTAGGGGAGGGTGTGCCTTATGCCCCGTCTGCCGGCAGGTCATCCCCGCCTTCTTGAATCTGGGAGGGGACATGGGGAGGGAAACAATAATGAAAACAGGGGGGTACTCCCTGTAACAGTGCAGTACACCCCAACAAAAAAAAAACAGTACAATTTAAAAGAGAGGGAAAAGGCCAACGCGGAGTGGCAGTGGAAGAGAGAGAGGAGAGAGAGAGAAAGAAAGAAAAAGAACACTTACTTGCCGGTTCTCCGATACGCAATAGCTTGGTCCTCGGCCACTCCTCCACCCTCTAGTGGATGACAGCCGTGCCTCACCAGGCGTATCGGAGGCAGTCCTCCAGCCCCTGGTGGATGGAACACCCCGCCACGTTCTGGGGGAATAGAAGGGGTCTCCCCTGCCCCTGGCAGCGCTTCTCCCGCTCCAGGCGGTCGATAGTGAGCCCCTCCCTGCTCTCGGTCGGCAGCATTTCAGTGGCTGGTAGGGGTCTCCTCTGCCCCTGGCAGTGGCCCTGACATGAACTCACATTCAGTGAGTCAGTATGGGTTACATGAAAATAAAGAAGCAATCGAGACAGCCTAATTAGATAAAAGAACTTTGTCCGGGTGTACCTAGGAGAATTGGTGCTGTTTTGAAGAGAAAGGTGGTCACACCAAATATTGATTTAGCTTTTTTTCTGTTTACTTGACTTAGTATGACTTTAATTAATAAAGGAAAACTATACAAAAAAAATGTAAGCCTAAATCTTTTGCACAGTAATGTATTTTATATATAAAGTATATAGATATTGATAAAACTAGACAGCTCTGAGAACGTTTGCAGCAATAAACTTATTTAAGCGTTAATGCATTAACCACTGAAACCAGAAATCAACAACAAATTTACGAAACTAAAGCTAACAATCATAGAGTGAAAATGAATTAAAACAAAACTAAATTGAATGGACAAATTGTGTAGGTCCCCAAGTGAGCCAGGATTGCTCCAGGTGCTGCCACAAAAATAGGTGCATGATGCCAGAGAGTGTGTGTGCACACGTGGGTGTGTTTGGGTGGTTTACGAGGATTTTTTTTTTTAAGGTTACAAACTGGTAATTACAAGGATATTATGCCTTAAATGTGGTTTATGAGGATGTTTCTAGTGTCCCCATAATTTAAATCGTTAATGTTTCTAGTGTCCCCATAATTTAAATCAACACCAACACCAACACGTGTGTGTGTGTGCGTGCGTGCGTGCGTGTGTGCGTGTGTGTTCTTCAGGTGTCATGGCCAGGTATAATAATATAGCCACTCTTTCACTCTTCGCTTGGTACATCTGAACCTGTGTCTCGTTTTCCGTAGTGCTGGTGTAGAGTAATTAAAGTTTGTCCTCATCTGATCTCAACTATTAAACATTTACAACAGAAACATGCATCTGTGACACCTGTGCTCTCTCTCTCTCTCTCTCTCTCTCTCTCTCGCTCTCTCTCTCTCTCTCTCTCTCTCTCTCTCTCTTTACAGTGCAGCACTGACTATGCTCCAGTGTGTGGATCTAATGGAGAAAGCTATGAGAACCACTGTCTCCTGCGCAAAGACGCCTGTAAACTTCAGACAGAGGTGCTGGAGGTGTCAGAGGGTGCCTGTCCTGTTGGTATGTCCATGTGTCTTAAGCCAAGTGCACACAAAGACTGAAGCTTCTTGTCCTTTCATGTTATAGAGTCATTGAATATTAAAATGCACATATGTTTATAGATGCAAGTTTAGTATCACCTCAGCAATTAAACATTATATGTGTCGTGTTACTTTCACGTTGATATGTGAGTAAGTTTGTGTGAGAACAGAATTTCAGCATCACTGATACAGTTTGGGTGGGGAGTGAACATACCTGGTTTGTGATAAGTTGTGTAAAGTGTGCAGGGTGACATCCTTCTGTCTTGAAGTGTGTGGTTGACCTAAGCATTCAGCATTAATCTCCCATTGATGACTTTTTAGAATATTGGCTCAAATTAATAAGTTATTTGCCATGAGTTAAATAAATTTGAATTTAAAAAGTGGAATTGTTTCAAAACATTTTAAAGACTGTGTAAATGTTAGTATAAAAAAATGGAAAATTATATTTCCAAACACTTTGGCTAATGAAATGTAAAGGCTGTGTAAATGTTAAAAACATTAGTGTTATATTTGCTGAAAGTTCTCATCATGATAGTGTAACATGTTTTACAAAACTAGCATTTAAAAATACTAGACAAAATGCAATGTAATTGAATTGATGGCACGTTTATAGGCATTATAAACTCCTTAATTATTATCTCAATAGATTTATGAATTTCTATCCCACTTCCAGAGTCATCCGATTGGTCAATTATTTTAAAACTGACTGCTGTGCATTCAAAGTTGAACTATTTTTACACAGGCCAATAAAAAATAAGGTCTGTTCTGATGCTAAATGAAAATTATAGAAATGCAATTAATTACAGGTGAAACTCGAAAAATTAGAATATCGTGCAAAAGTTAATTAATTTCAGTAATTCAACTTAAAAGGTGAAACTAATATATTATGTAGACTCATTACAAGCAAAGTAAGATATTTCAAGCCTTTATTTGATATAATTTTGATGATTATGGCTTACAGCTTATGAAAACCCCAAATTCAGAATCTCAGAAAATTAGAATATTGTGAAAAGGTTCAGTATTGTAGGCTCAAAGTGTCACACTCTAATCAGCTAAACACCTGCAAAGGGTTCCTGGCCCTTTAAATGGTCTCTCAGTCTGGTTCAGTTGAATTCACAATCATGGGGAAGACTGCTGACCTGACAGTTGTGCAGAAAACCATCATTGACACCCTCCACAAGGAGGGAAAGCCTCAAAAGGTAATTGCAAAAAAGTTGGATGTTCTCAAAGTGCTGTATCAAAGCACATTAATAGAAAGTTAAGTGGAAGGGAAAAGTGTGGAAGAAAAAGGTGCACAAGCAGCAGGGATGACCATAGCCTGGAGAGGATTGTCAGGAAAAGGCCATTCAAATGTGTGGGGAGCTTCACAAGGAGTGGACTGAGGCTGGAGTTACTGCATCAAGAGCCACCACACACAGACGGGTCCTGGACATGGGCTTCAAATGTCAAACGTCTTACCTGGGCTAAAGAAAAAAGAATTGGTCTGTTGCTCAGTGGTCCAAAGTCCTCTTTTCTGATGAGAGCAAATTTTGCATCTCATTTGGAAACTAAGGTCCCAGAGTCTGGAGGAAGAATGGAGAGGCACACAATCCAAGATGCTTGAAGTCCAGTGTGAAGTTTCCACAGTCTGTGTTGGTTTGGGGAGCCATGTCATCGGCTGGTGTTGGTCCACTGTGCTTTATTAAGTCCAGAGTCAACGCAGCCGTCTGCTGGGACATTTTAGAGCACTTCATGCTTCCTTCAGCAGACAAGCTTTATGGAGATGCTGACTTCATTTTCCAGCAGGACTTGGCACCTGCCCACACTGCCAAAAGTACCAAAACCTGGTTCAATGACCATGGTATTACTGTGCTTGATTGGCCAGCAAACTCGCCTGACCTGAACCCCATAGAGAATCTATGGGGCATTGCCAAGAGAAAGATGAGAGACATGAGACCAAACAATGCAGAAGAGCTGAAGGCCGCTATTGAAGCATCTTGGTCTTCCATAACACCTCAGCAGTGCCACAGGCTGATAGCATCCATGCCACGCCGCATTGAGGCAGTAATTAATGCAAAAGGGGCCCAAACCAAGTACTGAGTACATATGCATGATTATACTTTTCAGAGGGCCGACATTTCTGTATTTAAAATCCTTTTTTTATTGATTTCATGTAATATTCAAATTTTCTGAGATTCAGAATTTGGGGTTTTCATAAGCTGTAAGCCATAATCATCAAAATTATATCAAATAAAGGCTTGAAATATCTTACTTTGCTTGTAATGAGTCTATATAATATATTAGTTTCACCTTTTAAGTTGAATTACTGAAATTAATGAACTTTTGCACGATATTCTAATTTTTCGAGTTTCACCTGTATATAATCATGCATAGTTAGGATGCACATTTCCCATATCTTTTGTTTATGTAAGGAAGTGTCCAATTAAACTTAACAGTATTTTGCCGCAAATTCACTTGGTAGAAGCCAGCCAAATTACATAGATGCCAACATGACAGATTGCGTGACATACCACACATCTTTGAAAGCCATGAATGAAACATAAAAATACAAAAAATAATGACCCAGACTATTTTAAATACAGGTTCACTTGCAATGAGGATAAACATGTTTTTTGACACAGATTACTTTGTGTTGTGAATTATTTTCTGTCGAGGGCATGAAACCATCAAATTTAGAAATCGGGCATATGCTCTTCATGTACTGAACTGGCCATGGAGACGGTGTTAGGATCCGTGTGCTGGAAGTTTATTAGAACACAATCAAACAATCCAAATCGGCAGACAAATAGAGGTAGTTGTTATGCAGGCGGTATAATCCAATAAACCAAAAAGACAGTCCAACAAGCGAAACAAAACAAAGGGGTTTCCAAAAATCAGTAAATCCAGGAAAACAGGCAATGGTCTTAACAAATAAACAATCAGCAATGGTAATGGAAAACCACAAGGCAGGGTAAGCTGGCAATACTTCGCAATGTGACAGTGGAAACAGCATGGTATTTATATAGTTCAAACAGGAAGTAACCAATGAACAAACGGTAAAGAGTGAGTATTTGGGAGAGGGCTCCTTGTATGGTAGGAGGGGTAACTACCTCGGATGTTACAGTTCATTGTAATATTAATAAATGTTTTATGTTTGATCAAATAATTTTGCGATATTTACAATAAGCAATTTTGGTACTATGATGAGTCGCCACTTAATGTCCAATGTAAAAAAATGGATCCTGTAGCAAACTCAGACAAGCACAAAGAATTTTGTTTTTAAGTGACTCGTCTGGTCAAATAAAAAGAAATTAAAATCAAATGTCCTCCAGTTAACCAGCATTAGACCTGCAATGACCAGTATGGCCAACTAGGACCAGCTTGGAAATTCATCAAGGGTTTTCAGCAACACAACTTGAAACATTACAAATCAACATTCAAAGAATGTTAAGTTGTTAATAGAAATTAAGTTGTAAACTTATGTAAATTGGTAACTTAACATAACTTTTAAACTTAATAACTTTAAAGTCTAGTTCCCTCAAACAAAACTGAATGTTTGGAAAAGGTTTTAATACTTGTATTTTTTAGCTGGGAACACTTTTTGTCGCTTAGCTTTATTGGTCAATAACCAAAATCTGCCGTTCCTCCTTTTTCTTTTTCTTTTCTTTTTTATCAGTGTTCAGGCTCATAATAAAGCCATTCTCATTCATTGGCTTTAAAGCGTTGCCAGAAAGCTGCAAAACATTCAAAGATAAATATAACTTTGAACTCCCATAAGCAGAGAGCAATGATATGCCCATGTGCTCAAACGCCTACAGTCGCAACATTCCACAGCATAACACCCAGCGGTTCTCCAGGACAGCACGTTCAATCTGAATGATGCCGGTGACCTAAGTGCTAACTTGTGATGGTACTCGGGTTTCTAGAGCCACACCATGGAGGCGTTAATGGCGGTTATGAGCTAAAGTAATGATCATTCACTAACGGCTAATGACTATGAGAGTGACAACTGCACCTGGTGCTGGGTGAAATACAGGGTAGACACAGTTGGTTCTGAATGATAACACTGACAGTTGTTGAACTGGTAATGTAGCAAAGATGCATAGCAACATTAGAATGTGAGAATTACAAATTAAAGAATTACGATATTGTTACTGAAAAGTCACAAATGTCCCAACGCGTGTGATCGTGACAGCAAAATTAGTTTTTTTTTTCATTTCCAGCTGTGACTGCCCAATTGCATGAAGCATTGCAAATTAAGAAATCGAGTCGCTCTTCCTACACTTTCAAGTTACTTATTTCGACACATATCTGAATATTCTTGATTAAATTTTTTAATAGGAATACTTTATTATTATTTATTAATTTTCACTTTTTAATTAATTTGAGAAAATTTGCTTCAAAGTTTGTAATGTTGCAAATCATCCTGGAGTTGGTTTGTTTGGTTCATAGTTTATGGAGAAAATTTATGGAAATCTCCCAAAACTAGAAAGCTCGGCCGACAGTGAAATCTCATGTGTCCACAATGTTAAAATATAAATTTTCTTCTGTTTGGATGTGTTAACTTAAATATAATCCATCATACACCAGTGATTTAATCATTGTCTTCTGAAGTGATCCAGTTGGTTTTGGGTGAGAACAGACTGAAAATGTAACTCCTTTTTCACAGTACATCTTCACAGCAGTCTCCTTGGAGCTCATGAGTTCAAGCTCGATTACACTTCCTATAGCGCCATCTAGCACTCTGCTCAAGCTTCAAGAACTAGGAAGTGTAATCGAGCTTGAAATCATGACATGATCATATTCTACTAAAAACCTTTGTTTGTGTTCAGCAGAAGAAAGAAAGTCATACACACCTTATCATCTAAAGCGAATGTTTATTTTTGGGTGAACTAACCATTTAATTGTCAAGCAACAGCAGTAAATGAAGACAGCCCATTCATAAGAAGTTGGCAGTTTAAATGTCCTGTATGCAAGACATTAGAAGGCAGTAGAAATATAGACCATTTGTGTCTTACCTTGTGTAGCAGAGTTACTGTGTCCTTCTTGAATGTCAGAAATACCTCAATGCAATGCTCTTTTTATATGCCTGGAAAAGGCAGTGCTCGTCTTGACAAATAATATTTCGGCTCCTTAATATTATAGAGATGTAAGTATAATTAATCATATTGATCTACTGTTACAGTCTCGCTCACCTGCACCGTGTTTTGTGTTGTCTCCACCGTGTTTCATGGCGTCTGCACCGTGTTTCGTGTCGTCTGCCCCGTGTTTTCTGTTTCACCCGTCTCTAGTCACTTTCCATGTCACACTCCCTTGTTGTCCGCCCCATGTTTTCTGTTTTACCGTTCACGCTCCCTGTCATGTCTTCCTTGTTGTCCGCCCGTGTTCCACTGTCTCCGTGAAAACTACACTTCCCTTCTTCCTGTCGTTTCCAGCCCTGTCTGCGTGTTATTGTCCGCACCTGTCTGTCATTTTGTCATTACCGTGTCTCTTTATTTAAACCCCGCTGTTTCCCCTTCCCTTTGTCGTGCGTCAACGTTTCGTGTTGAATGTTGACATTTCATGTTCTCGTATGCATCTCGTTCCTTGCTCATGTTCCCAGCTGTCTGTTTATTCGTTCGAGGATTTCCCTGCCTCTCGTAGATGTTCGCTGCCTGTTCTCTCGTTGTATGTATCTCGTGTTTAGTTTGTTTTTCCCCTCGTGGATTTTTATTTTGTTCCAGTGTTTGTGTTCTTTTTATTGTTGATCAATAAACCGCATTTGGATCCGAACCACCCGTCTGCCTCTTCCTCACATCATTACATCTACTAACACAGAACAGCATTAACCACAATTGTCAGAGACATAATTTAATCTTCCACTTTAATTCCAGAGTTTAGACATACACCTTAATATCACCTGCTGGTGGAACCCCAAACAGAAAATGCACGGACTGAGTTTGTACTGAAAATAGAGATGGTTTTCAAACGTTTCAAGCACAATGACTCATTTCTCACAAAAATGGCAAATTACACTGTAAATGTTGTGTCACTTCATTATCATCGACCTCCCATATCGGCTACAGATAGTGCAAACACTACTACACAAGCATACAAAATTGGATAATGTGTAGCATACAGTCGTACAGCATAGCACGAAAATAGGGCCTTGTAACTTAAGCAGTTACTTACTTTTAAAATAACGCCTTAGAATATTGCGTTACTCCTTAAAAAGTAACTTAATTAATTTAAAAGTTCATTTTTATGGAAAGTAAAGCATTACGTTACCTTTGCATTATTTTTGCGATACTTTTTTCTCAGCCAATTTCTCTTTTGCTATGCTATGCATTCCATTCTATTGAGCCATACATTGCGTACAACAGAAATTACAGGTCATGCTAGCTACTGTTCAAAACTCATGACAAAACAACATAGTAAGCAAACAGATATTTAGAAAGTAGGTCTTCACACATCATATTTATAATAAAGAATCAATGACATGAATATGCATGATTTGTTTTTCCATCAACATGGTAGCCAATATGAATAATGAAGAATAACCTCTGTCTTAAAGCAGCAAAGTCCAACACTTGAACCTGCATTATATGTTATCATGTTCTGTGCCCATCGACAATGTCAGAGTCAACTTATGATGTTTTTCAAAAGTCAGGATAAAATTCAGTCAGGATAAAAGTAATCTCAGTACATGCTTGTTTTGAGTTGATCCACAGTGTGTATAGACGCCACTTGTTGACCGCATACAACTTCAAAGGCGCATGTTGATACAACTTGAATGGAAACGTTTTTAATGCTACCAAAATGTAATAAAAACGGTTTGTTTCATGAATCAAACTACTTGTTTTTTTTATAAAACAAAATGTCAAATCTTTTTAGAACATTTTAGGACATTTTCTCTGCATACACAATTGATGTAGAAAGTTGCTTGGAGCCACTGATCCAGAGTCAGCTTTTCTCATCCCATTCTCCCAGTTACGGGGAGCTGTTACACGGAGCAATTTGGATACATATGTCAGTGAGTTGAGTAAGTATTTCACCCTGTGTATCATGTCGTGGCCAGTGGAATACTAGTCTTATAACCCCTCTGCCTAAATGCGTTTCCTGATTTTTTAATGCTCTGTGTATTAACACATGAATCAATCGTAGTTCACTCAACCGAATGCTGACCTCATATTACTCTAAAACACACAATTTTCCCGGCTTGTATAGCTAATGTGCATGCATGTTAGTGAGCTGATTGACAGGTGATGTCTGTATCTAAAAGCTGATTGGCTTTTTTACCTGCGAGGTGGAACTTCCTTCTACATCCATTGACTGTGATAGAGCTTCTTCGAGCGTCGGTATTCCAATTTCTCCCATTAATTTAAAAAGAAGTGACTCATCTCTGCTAAACAGTCTCTGGCCTAACACTCTATTGAACTACAATGCCCATCATGCACTACCTCTCCTGCCCAAAGTTTGCACACTTTTACTCCTGATTTCTCACAATACAGGGAAAGTAGAGGTGTACAAAATAAATGTGTTACTTTATTTAAAAAGTAACTTTGACATTATGGTCTAAAATAAAAAATAAGAAATTAAAGTTTCTTTACTCATTACTTGAAAAAGTTATTTGATTACGTAACTTGCGTTACTTATAATGCATTACCCACAACACTGAACATTAGTACAATTAAATGTGGAAACTTTATTACTTTCACGCAAGTATGTTTTATGTTTTTGGATACTTTGACTGTATATGGATACTTTTTTAAGGTGCACTCAAAATATGTCTTATGTATGTGGTCTAGGGCTGACACTGACATATAGGGGCATGGATACAGCATCATTCAATAGTTTTCATTTACCAATGCCAATGTAGAAATTTGATTTATTTAATCTATAATATGAAATGTCCAATGATACGATGGTTACTGAGATTAAGCAAGTAGTATTCTGCTTATCATGTGATCCTAACATTGCAGCTCCCATGTGGTTACCCTGTCCATGTTAAATAAAACAGCTTTTATAAGGTAAATGATATGACTGGGGACTTCATCTCATGTGAGTGGTCATGATTTTAAACATATGTGGCAAAATTACTATTCATTTCTTTAGAACTAAATGTTTTTAATAAGGAAAAATTTACTGAGCGCAACTTGAAATTAGCCTAGTAAAATGTTGACATAATACCCATACTTTAATATAATCATGCTATAATATAATTTATTGGTTGTGTCATGACTGGTTAGGACACAATGTTACTTTTACAAAGACATTTATTGCAAGTTATACTGTAGAATGTTATGCTCAGGGAGACAGACCGTTTTAGATGTAAGATTGACTGACATTTTGACAGTGTGATGCTTCAGGTAATCTTGTGATAGCAGAATGTCAGCCTACTCCAATACCAACCCATTTAATTTGATACTATATTAGAGGGAAAGGAGGATAGAAATAAAGAGAGAGAGAGAGAGAGAGAGAGAGAGAGAGAGAGAGAGAGAGAGAGAGAGATTAGAGTAACAGCAGTTGCCAGGAAAGGAACTTATACACTAATGTTCACAGAAATTTAAATATGTAATAACTAGAGCTGTCAATCGATTAACGTTTTTAGCATTTTTTTTTTAAAGTTTTAATTGAATTAATTGCAATTGATCGCATATATAAATATTTGCTTAGAAAGCCCTTCAAATAAAAATAATTTTATAAATAATAATTAAGTAGTTATAAATAGATATATTTAAATAATTATAAATAAAATATACATTATAACAAATAATAATATAGATAATTAAAATGCATTGCATCATAGTGGCACTCGAGTAAATAATTGAAAATAGATGGCAACATTTTACAATAAGGTTCTATTTGTTAACATTAGTTTACAACATTAGTTAACATCAACAAACAATACACAATACTTTTACAGCTTTTATAAATTTGTGTTAATGTTAATTTCAACATACACTAATATATTTCTCAAATCAAAAGTTGTGTTAGTTTGTTTGCTACAGGTTTAGCTCTACATTATCTGATCAATTATCTGAGGTAAAAAGAGACACAGCTTTAAAAGAACTATTCAGAAAAGCTCAGGGGAATCACAATCTGGGTTGTTTACCACTATAATGGCAAATGACTTTGTGCCACATTCTCCACCTCTCTCTTACACACACACACACACACACACACACACACACACACACACAAAGACACACTTGCTTCTTCTCATTAGAGGTGGCTTTTTGTGAGGACACACAAACTATTTTGGTTCAGTTACTATGTCCTCTTTTAGTCCTCTGTCTCTGGATTAGCCAACATTTGGTCATTTTTTATCAGAAAAAATGAGGAAGAAGACAAATTCAGTCTGGAATGAAGATATATTGGTGTTTCTTCAGCTATGGGAACTTTTATGTCCCTGGGTCAAACTTTTTTCTTTTTTGTTATATGAAGGTCCCTTTAAACCTTTTTTGGAAACTTTTGCCAGGCTTTCATCATGTATTATTTATTGTTTTCAAATGCCCCTAACGTATACATTTTAATGTTTTACATTTGCCCCAGACTTTTTATCTTAACCCTTGAATGCATGGAAATTTCATCAAACACTCTTACATATTCAACAAAATGCCCAGATGGTGTAAAATTTTCAAAATATTTTTAAGACAATTAAAAAATAATAGAATAACAATTCAGGACAGAACAGGATTCATTACTTTCTCACTGAAATTTCATGAGATGCAAGTGTGTGTGTGTGTGTGTGTGTGTGTTGCAGAGATGCAGGGTTATTGAGAGGCAAAGGCAGTAATCAGTGTCAAGTAAAGTGGGCTACATTTCCTCACAGGCCACAAATCATTGCATGTGCTCTAAGTGTTTTGTATGTGTGTGCACAAACCTGTCAGTGTTAGGATACAGAAAAACACAGGTCACACTGTTCTCCAATTGATCTCCTATTAATTATAAAGGGGAGAAAGATATGGGGGAGTAGTTATAAATCAGTGTGTTGTGTTGTGTTGGGGAAGGGGCAAAGCTGGTGGAAGATTGAATCGGAACAGTCATCATTAGGATAATCCATCAGAACATCTAGACGGTCCCCACAGAGCAGTTTGAGAAAGAGAGACAGGCAAAGAGAGAGACAGGGAGAGAAAGAGACTTGGAGAAAGAGAGAGAGAGATGGTTGGAGATAGAGTCAGTCTGATGTAATACCAGCAGGACAGACCCAGACAAATAATTTGTCTAATTATGGAAAAACATGGTGGGAGAGATGAAAAAATTTGACTCTGAATAAACAGCACCACTATAAACGCTTTCTCTCATTCAGTTCCAGACAGCAGAAGACAGAGTCACAGGTAGAGTAATGTGAGCCTGTAATTGAGTCCCTTATTAAAATCACAGCCTCATGAATATGAACGACCTTATCCTAATCTACATATCTCAGACTATTTGTATTACCCCTGACCCAGCAGGGGACACAGAAGTTTGGAAAAGAGAGGGAGAGAAAGTATGAAATTTAAAGGTTGAGGAGGAGATAGGAGCGGTTCGAAATTAAGGGAATAACACATTAAGGCCTTGCCTTCCTGTGGCCATCTCAAACGAAGATTTATATTTATTCTGGGCGGGGAATAATTGGTGGGGAGATTGATGGGAGGGTTTTGAATGAGGGCAGAGAGCTATAAGCTGCTCCTCTCCATCATAACAAATTGATGAATGTCAGACTTTCCCAAAGCTGCCGTTGAGCCAAGTGGTGGCTGGCGAGAAAGTCGGAGAGCAAGAGAGAGAGAGAGAGAGAGAGAGCAAAAGAGCCGCAGTAAAGTCTAGTCATAATGGCTACACCCTTGAACTCTAGCAAGAGAGAGAGAAAGTGGGGCTATCTGGGGCTACTCTTTGTTTTCGCCTCAAATTAAACCACCAGAACTCCATTATTTATATTTTGAGAAGTACAGATGCTGCCAAAGGGCAGATTTATAAGTGTTAAAAATTGGAAATGAGGTGACAGCCAGACTCTTTCTCATTTTTTGTCCCCCTCCTCCCCTCCCTCTCTAATGTATACATTTCCCTCCATAGTTATTTTCATTTTTCGCCCACTAGATCCCTGTGCTATGGATTAAATATGCTTGGGCTCATAAAAGCTCAATTTATGTCCTAATTTTCTTATTTAACTACTCTCATAGGTCATTTCAGTATTACATTTTTTGTCACTACTGAGATGAAAGCTCTCAGCCTTACTCCAGAGTCCGGGAATGTTCTAGAATTAGAAGCCACTGATGTACTTTAGCATTCCAGAAATGCTGCTTTTAAGTAGGGCTAAATAGACCACTCTTTGAAATATACACTGTCACGTTGACTTGTATTGAAGAACTTTCATTTAGCATGATGTCAGGGATGTTTCTATCCATTTTTCCTTGCTGAAATATTGGATAAGACCACAGCAAATATGCCTGATGTTTCAGGTTGGTTTATGCTGGTCAAAAAGGAAAAAAGAAAAAGTAGATAGATACTATTTACACAAGTAAATAGCAACCAAAAGCATCTTCTCTGCACTAAGTACAAATAGTGTTCGATGCTATTTGAACCCCAGTGCAAATAGTGGCAGATACTATTTACACCCCTAATTAAAAACTAAAATAAAGTATAGGGGCATCACTGCAGAATCTTTATTGTATTTATTTAGAGTCCCACATTCACCCTACACCAACCGCTATCCCTTAACCTAATCCTAACCATTCCTTACAAAAATGTACCATGGTTTTACTATAGTAACTATAGTATCACCATTATATTTTGATATATTGAATTTTTTAATATTAAAATATATTATTTTAATATATTTTTTATATTAAAATAATAGCAACCACAAAATTAAAAACATGATTACAATATTAACACCATATCACTGCAGTAATACCATGTATAATTGCATGAAAAATATGGCCAAAAACATGTTTACTACAATTTACTTGTTACGATGTGGGTAATCAGAAGAAGGCAGACTGCAGGTAGGATCCAAACGCGGCTTTTATTGTGACAATAAAAATAACAATACACGGGAACAAAACAAAGGTGCACAATGGGAAAACAGAGACATAACCTTGGAAGGACACGGGGAGATAAACAAGGGGACCAGGAACCACGAACGAGAGGGTAGACACAGGGAGCTCGAGCTGGAAACAGGGAGCTAACAGTAACATCCATACACAAACAACGACTGACAGAGACTGAACAAACAGACAGGGTTTAAATACAAGAATGTGGGACAAAGGGGCCAATGAACAAACAGGACTCAAACAAGATAACAAGGTGATTGACAGAAACCAAAGGCAAACAAATGAGGGCAGGTGCAAACAATGAACGAAAGCTAACAAGGAGACAGTGGAGCTACAAAAGGGCCAAAAGTGAAAACTAAGGAGTACAAAAGTGACAAAAATGGTAAACAAAAGGGCAACGGTGGAACAAGACAGGGTATACATAACATTACTGGATTAAATCTTTGTCTCAATGACTTTCACCGTGACCAAATCACTGAGAAAATCAACCTTTCTATTCATTTTAATGTATTATTATTAGAAGTATTAAAGGAAATATTTAGAGTTAAGACAGGAAACAGGATCGGAAAAAGTGGGACAAAAGGCGAAATTGAACCAGGGTCGTCCACATGAAAAAAAGCATATCTGCTGTCTTTACACCACACGAAACCAGAGCAACAATGGGGGCACAGTTTGTCTTCAATTTGTCTGTTTCTATTAGACTATTGGAATGCAATTTTCACCTACTGCAAATAGTTACTCTAAAAATAAAAAGGTAACACAAAGTAATTTTTATTATAAAAGTATATTGTTCATTGTATGTTTGTGATACATACTGTAAAGCATTTACTATTGTTAACAAATAGAGCCTTATTGTAGTGTTACCAAAGTTTGTAAAAGTCTTTAAAGTCATGGGAATTTCTATAGCAAAAATAAATAAAATATTTTATTGTCTAAATATTACCATTGGTTAGACCTAAATATTACCCATGGTCAACCAGAATAGTCTTTCTGTTGGAGCTTGTTGACCAAAGAAGTCCTGCTGGTTAATTTTATAAGAACATTTCATATGGACTCCAGCATCTCATGCTGGACACCATCATACAAAACACAGCTTTGCTCTAGATGATCTCTGTCTCTGCATGCTTCACTGAATCTGAGGCTGAAAAATCTTTAAAGATTCATATTAGATATGGTTGTATAGGGAAGATGGCAAAACAAGTGAGTATGTATTTTTAATCCAAGCATACAGCAAACAGTGATGAGCACTCACAACAGGCAAAAGGCTGGCTTATTCTGCATTCAAAATAGTTTTGTGTAGCCAGATTTTTGACATGAAGTCTGGTGACCTTGCATTGTATTGTGGTCATGAACAGCCCAAGTAAACAGGAAGGGACCATCTGTCCAACTTTGTCAAAATTTGTTTAAAACATCTTGTTTATTGACGGGCAAATCTGAAATTTAAGAATAAAGAGAAAATACAGATAAATTATTTCAGGGACCGAAAACTATTCAAACAATTAAACAACTCTTTAAAAAATATTCATTACATTGCATTAGATAAAAATATGACATTTGTAAACAAATGGTGCTTGAACTTTTCTCCGAACTTACTTTACATTTTGTTGTTATCTTTGGCTATGAATTTTGGAATGATAGAACCAAACAATTACTTACCACTGGCCGATGCCCTACGCAGAGTTCTGGGGAGGGTGGGGGGTGGTAATGTATAATGTGCGAGTAAGGGCAGCCGGTGGACTTTCTGGTGACCTCCTAGGGAATCAGTGCCCTACGCACACTGCGTAGTATGCGTATAGGGATCGGTGGTGTTGACCAGAATGGCCCTTTTCAGCAGGGAACAGTGTGCTTGTGCTATGTTTCTTTAAAATAAATGTTGCTTGCTGCAGTATCTAATGTAATATCATTTTTAAGATTGATGTAAGTGTTTAAATACTTGTGCCAATTGACATTCCATAAAACCCATTATTATCATTTATTAACAGGGCGATTTTATGAGATGCAATGTTGGAGATGGTGTAGAGGAACATGTCCGTGTAGTCTTACTGATTCTCTGTTTTCCTGATCATCTGTTTTTTCTGCTTTGTAGATGCTGGCTCTGGATCAGGAGATGATGGTGAGTATTTTCATCTCATCTCTAATTAATACGGAGTATTACAGTGATCTCATCGGTCGCTTGACACACACACACACACACACACACACACACACACACACACAGAGATGCTCAGACTGTGTTCAGATGACAGCAGCTTCTGTCTGCCTGGCCTGATAGATGTGAATATGTCAGTGGTGCTTATGAACTGAATCTTGGATGAAGAACACTCTATAGTTGGGCTAATTAAAAAGAGATACAGGATGGGGTGATTTAGGACATCAAGACAGAAAGAATGGTCGAGAGAGAGGAAAGAGAATGGGAGGGAGGGAAAAGAGGAGAGGCTCTAAAGTGAGGGATGAGTGATAAGAAAGATAAGAAAAGATTGTCTGATCAATGGGGAATTATGGAGAAACAAGGAATGGAGAGAGAGAAGAGAGAGACTTAAACAATGAGATAATGCAGGAAGCCAACAGCTCAGATCAGGAGATGTTAAACAATTACAAAAGTAACAGATTAAAAAAAATGTAACAGATATACGCATGTAAAACATCCAGGTTACTTTCTTAACCTCCGTTCTCTGTCGGAGGAAATGAGAACTTGTGTCGATATATTGACACTGGGGGTCGCACTTGGGAGCCCCAAACACCTCTGATCTTTGAGAAAAGGTCAATGGGAATTAGCGAGTGGAATTTTCATGCCACTCCCCAGGACATACGGTATAAAAGGAGCCACTCATTTAGGTTTTGTGTTGAGGAGCCGAGACAGGGTCCCAGCCATTTCAGCGGGTAGTTCAGTGTTGTGGTAGTGTCCAGTAGGGTGCTACTAAGATTCCTCCCTGACCTTGCAGAGTGTCTGTGCAAGTAGGCTCACTGGGGGGGCTCCCCTAGGCACAGATGTGGCAAAGAAGCCCCCAGGGCCAGCTGTGTGCCAGTGCATCTGTGCTGAAGGGAGCCTCAGTCAACACGTAGCAGACCGGACAGTGGGACGGAAGCAAACAGTCCTACCTGTGCTTGACCAAATCGACTCCAAACCAGCTGGACCACCTGGGGTTGGAGTCTCCACTCTCCCCTGAGCATGACCTGCCCGGGATGTGTGTGGATCGCAACTAATTGAGTCGCTGCTGACTCCAGAGGAGGACATACAACGCAAGCGCAAGCCGCCTTTGTGGTTAATGTATACTACCGTTGCCGTGTTGTCCATCCGAACCGCCAGCAAGTTGAGGCAATTGATATGGCAACGCAGTCGTGGCCCTGTCCAGGAGCCCACGGCTGCATGCCCGTTGCACACTGTGCCACGCTCGAAGGCGTCTCTGAGGCACTTGCACTAAGGGGACTACTGCCCGCAGGAATGCAAGGCCTGTCCGAGGGCTGAACAATTGGCGGCAGATCGGTTTGATGCCCATCTTGCATCTTGAGTCTGAAGCCAGTGCTGAAGCGGTCTCATATGCATCGACTTGAGTGGTGTCACCGCCGCCGAGGATGCCATATGCCCCAGGAGCCTCTGAAATTAATTCTGTGGGACCGAAGTTCTCCCCTTGAACGACTTTAGGCTGTGTGTGCTTGCTCGTGAGACTCATGAGACATCACAGAGACTGAGTCTAACTCCAACACGAGAAAAGAGGTGCTCTGTACTGAGGAGAGCTTGATCTTTACCCAGTTGACCCAAAGCCCCAACCAGCTGATGTGCCTGAGCACCAGGTCCCTGTGTGCACACAACAAGTCTCGAGAGTTAGCTAGAGCCAGCCAGTCATCGAGACAGTTGAGATGCAGCAAGGCCTGGTTCAGTACTCGCAGATCCAAGATTGGCTGCAGCCCACTGCCTTTCTTGGGTACGATGAAGTTGGGGCTGTAGAACCCCTTCTTCATCTCGGCTGGAGAGAGAGGCTCTATCTCATCCTTCCACAGAAGGGTCATGATCTCCGCCCTTCACTGAAGGTAAAACGGACGCCGCTGAGATGAGCACATATGTGAATGTGTGTTTGCACACACAAAGTCTTCTGACATGCTCTCTCTCTCTCTCTCTCTCTCTCTCCCTCTCTCTCTGTCTCTCTCTCTCTCTCACACACACACACACACACACACACACACACACAGGCACACAACGTGTGTTTGGCATTCTTTTGTGCATCATCTTTCCATGTACACTCTTTGAGGAATTTTTCAACTATTTTTACTTATCATATTATGTTGTGTTTGGGCTCATTTGAATCGGGATAGTCTGTTGTATGTTACGTTATGTCATTGTCTATGCTATATGTTATATGTGTGTTTCTGGAAAAAATATTACAAAAAGACACTCATGTTTATTATATTTATGTGTGTCAGTGGGAATTTCATGCACTAATGCTCATTTCAGTTTAGCCTCTGTGTGAAACAAATTTGTTCAATGCATCTTACTAATTGAGACCTTTCTAATGATATACTGTATAACAAATATCTATCTCATCTTTTTATGTTTTGACCAACTCTGAATATAACTGTTGTGTTAACAAATTTCCAAATGATGAGAACAATCCAATTCTAATTTGTCAGCATTATTTTAGAATCGGTAGGATCAGCTAGTTTCTAAGCTTTAAAACAACATCTATTTTGTTTAGATCAAGCAAGTGGTTATTAATTTATTTTAGTGGTGATCAATTTATATTATTTTATTTATTTTTTTATCTGCAGGGAGTGCCTCCAGCTAGCTAGGCATAAGCTCAGTTCAATGAATCCTTCTTTCAATTATAATTTTTTTTTACATGTTCAAAAAAGCAATATCTTGGGATAATATATACAATATGAGAAATTTATTAACAATCAAACAAAAGGTCTTAGCACAAACATACACAACACAAGGGTTAAAAGAATCAGTATGAAGGTAAATTTGTCCCTAAAAAATTTGCCTGTATAGAGTAAGACTTGTAAAAATGTCATTGAAGTTACAAGCATGATAGAAAGATTTGCATACAATGTGTGTGTCACGAACCAGTGAGGGCGCCTCCTCAACCGGTCACCGGAGATCTAATTAAACCTGAACTACATTTCCCATAAACCCACATACCTGGTCCGATTACCCCACAGCTGTTCCCGATCACATCCACGCTTTTTAATCACGCTTGTTTGTTGAATCATTGCGAAGTCTTGTTGGTTCCGACTACATCTCTGAGCGTTACTACTGTTACCACTACCGATCTCCTGTGTATTGACCCAGCCTGTATTTACCACTACGTTTGTCTGCCACCTGCTCTTCGTTATATTACATTTACATATATTACATTTACATTTATGCATTTGGCAGACGCTTTTATCCAAAGCGACTTACAGTGCAATTATTACAGGGACAATCCCCCTGGAACAACCTGGAGTTAAGTGCCTTGCTCAAGGACACAATGGTGGTGGCTGTGGGTTTAGAACCCCTGACCTTCTGATTAACAGCCCTGTGCTTTAGCCACTACACCACCACCACTCCACAAACCAACAGCACGAGGTATACATTGGGCTTGTCTGGGATTTGAACCCGGGACCTCTCGCACCCAAAGCGAGAATCATACCCCTAGACCAACAAGCCACCTATTACTATATTAATGCCTGTCAACCTGATTCTGATGTTTGCTGCCTGCCCCGATTCTCTGCCTGTCTGACCATGAACTCTGTTACCTGTGATATTCCTGTCTGCTCATTCTTTGAACCTTGCCTGTATTCACCTGAACCCTGACACCCAATAAAACCACACATGGATCCCAACCAGCCTGAGTCCGCGTTACAGAAGACTTCGCCACTTACCGATCCAGCAGTCATTTCCCGAGTGTCAGAAGAGCTCTCCGCTCAAGCAAATCTGCTGGCCTCCCATCAACATCAGCTTGGTCGTCTCACTTCGTTGATGGAAGAAGTAATGAGGTCCATCCAAGGTCTGCACCAGCCCGCACCGCTGACCGTGCCAGCAGCACCCCCCATCAGCCAAGCGCCCGCGGCACAGCCGTTCCTCGGCGCAACCACCGCCCATCGACTGGCGCTGCCCGAGAAGTTTGACGGTAAGCCCTCTAAATGCAAGGGGTTCGTGATGCAATGTTCGATATTCTTGTCTCAACAACCTGCTCTGTATCCCACTGATGAGAGTAAGATCCTGTTTGTATGCTCCCTGATCACGGGAAGAGCGCTCGAATGGGCAACCGCTGTCTGGACCAATCAGGGCTTAAACCAGACCTCTTTTAACGCCTTCATGCAACGTTTGTCTGAGGTTTTTGACCACCCCGAGAGCGGCAAGAGCGCCAGTGAGCAGCTGCTAACCCTCCGCCAAGGAAGCCGGACAGCGGCGGACTTCGCACTGAGTTATTGGCCATGAAATCGGCCTTCGAGGAGTGGCGACACTGGTTGGAGGTACCAAGACACCCCTTCCTGGTCCTCACGGACCACCGCAAACTGCAATACCTCCGCTCAGCTAAGAGACTCAACCCCAGACAAGCCAGGTGTTTCCGCCACGGTATTTCCGGTATTTCCGCCACGGTACACCTACTGAGAAACCGATTCTGGTGGGAGACGCTGCAGACCGACGCCGCCACCTTCGTGAATGGGTGTCAAACCTGCAACATGGCCAAGACCCCAAGACAACCGCCGGCAGGTCTGCTCCAACCTCTGCCCATACCACAACGATCATGGTCCCACATCGCCATCGACTTCGTAACTGACCTACTGGTCTCCCAGGGGTACACTACCATCATTACTGTCGTCGACCGGTTCTCTAAGGGACGCTGTCTAATTCCACTAACAAAACTCCCGTCAGCACTCGAAACCGCGGAACACCTCTTCCACTACGTCTTCCGCTACTACGGGCTCCCCGAGGACATCGTCTCGGACCAAGGACCCCAATTCACCTCTAGGGTCTGGGCAGCCTTCTCTGGCTTCAGTTGCCAGTGTGTTGTTAAGAGAAATATAATTATGACAGTCCAGTGTGAGATTAATAAAGTGCAGTGCTGATACTTGTTGATCATGAGCGATCAAGTGATCAAATTTACTTCGTGTTGCTATGAAGTTGCAGATTCACAACACATGAATTACACTTATGCAGAGCATTAAAATATTGCAAATCTTTTTTTTTTACACTTGCAATTTGATTTACACTTTCACAAATCTTTCTCTGTGAATACAAATCTTTCTATCACGTTTGTAACTTTATTTAAGCTTTTATCAAATCTTACTTTACATATGCAAATCTTTTTGGCACTAATTTACCTTTAGCTCAAGAGTCATTCATTCCTGAATCAGACTACACTTGATGTACTGTATATGTTTTTGCAAGCAGACAGTAAAGACAACACAACAGAAAGGTGTGTTGTCTTCGCTTTATTTCATGGGTAAACCAAATACAATAATGGAATAACGTTAAAATAAAACTGAATATTTCACTTCTCATGCAAGTTTGAGCTGTCATTATCAGTTTGCACATTCACATCACTCTCTCTATGTAGGACATTTGAAGGATGTTGTGCACATTGATGCAAAATTATTAGAGAACATTGGTTTGTGGGGGTAAATGTTTAATTTTCTTACTCTTTCTTTAATTGTGTATTAATAATTATTCCTGACTATGAAATGAAACTTTGCTTGTCTGTTTGTCTACTAAAATTAACATAATTTGGGACATGCTAGGTACCTGAGAAAGTCATGCAGGGGGAAATATGTAACACTGTGTAATAACTGTACCCATGCCATAAGAAACATGTTAGAAAATTCTCTTTTTAGAGTTTTGTTAGCTTTTATTTAGTCAAAAAGCTTAGATAAGTTAGCCAGACAAATTAATGAATTAATTAATTGGTAGAAAGCCAGACAGACAGACAAATATCATGCATGGGTATAAGATAAATAGATACATGTAGATCAGGGTTGGGAAACTAATTTGATTAAGGGGCCACATCGGGCTTTAAGTGGTGCATAAGTTAATGAGAACTTAATCAAAAAGATACAAACACAAATACACACACGGCAGCTGCGCGTGGCTCTCTCTCCCGAACTGCTGCATCCGGCTCGGCCTTATCCCTCTCCCGACTGACTAGCCCGATCAGGGGCCAGCAGTGTCTATTTTTTTCTGTAAAACAACCATACTGTATGTTGAAAACATGTTTATGGGTAATTCATCCTGAAAAATGAAATGTATTATTAAAAACCACACTTACATTGGAATGGATTTCTTTGAATTTGTTAACTCTACTTCCTTAAATTTTAAATTAGAATTACAATTCTGCATTGAACTGGAATTTAAAAGACATTTGTAACTCAACTCTGTATAGTGCACAACCCTGGTGTAAAAACCATAGGAGAGGGACATGTGAACAAAAGCCATCTCTATGGGAGAGCAGAGACACAGAAAGTCAGAGAGAAGGAGGAACAGTAAAGAAAAAGGCAGGCAGAGAAGGACTGAGAAGAGGTCTCACTTAGAAACAGATCAGCATGGCTTATGAGAGGAGTTTAGCTTAAAGAAAGCTTTGCCCCTCCTCCAGTAGGATCAAACGAGTTGTAATGTCTGAATGTAAATCATGGATGACCTCTGGGCTCATACATTGTAAATCACAAGAACACACACAGATATATTCACACACACACTTAGATCAGATTTGTTGTATTGACATGGAAAAAACACTTCCTTTGCGCTCTCAAAATCTGCAAACATATACACATTTCAAGGTAATGGGAAAACACATCTAATGGAAGGCATCCCAACCCATTTCCCATAAAGCAAATTAATTAATGACAGCTCTTAATATTTAGCATGTGTTATATAACATTTATGTGTGTGTGTGTGTGTGTGTGTGTGTGTGTGTGTGTGTGTGTGTGTGTGTGTGTTTGTGTGTGATTTGACTGAGGACAATTTTGTAAGTTACAAATTAGTAATTACAAGGGTATTATGCTATAAATGTGATTTTTAGGACATTTCTAGTGTCCCCATAATTCAAATCGCTTAAAAATCATACTAAACAATGTTTTATTGAAAATGTAAAAATGCAGAAAGTTTTCTGTTAGGGTTAGGTTTAGGGGTAGGGTTAGGTTTAGAGGATAGAATCTATAGTTTATACAGTATAAAAGTCATTATGTCTATGGAAAGTCCTCATAATGATAGGTAGACCAACGTGTGTGTGTGTGTGTGTGTGTGTGTGTCTACAAGGATAGTAAATCCTGAGATCACCTACCTTGTGGGGTTCAGCCAGCAGTCTCCACGAGGGAGATGGCTCATTAAACATAGTAAAAAGTCCCCTGGTGGACGGCAGCGGTGAGAACTCCACGATAGTACCTCCCTCCTTCTTCCCTGGTTTCGGCACCAATATAATGGGTTAGAATGAGTAAGGAGGAGGCAGGAACCGGGTGAGAAGTCAACGAAACCTGTAATGGCATAAATCAAATTAAATCAACTTAAAAACACACACACATACACACACAACGGCCGTCTCTCTCTCTCTCTCTCTCTCTCTCTCTCTCTCTCTCTCTCTCTCTCTCTCTCTCTCTCTCTCTCTCACTCAAACTGGTTCCTACACACAGGTAGGAACCGCACAAGGTATCTTACACTGTAGTTAGTTCTTCTTGTATAAGGAATAGTAGTAGGCTATCATATGCTCTCCTTACTACTTCACCATGACTGGTCAGATAATTGTTGATGTAGTCATCTGTCTGAAATCAGAAAGTTGTGCATGTACAGAATGAGTGTTTGTTTCTACGTTCTACGTTTTGAGTTCTGAAAGTTACAGTATGTTTTCATAGTTCAATGATCTCTTTACTCAAAAGATTCAGGTAAATGTCATTTTCTTATGATACGACCCCTTTAAGTGCATCTCTCAATATCTCTCATCTAATTTATTTTCTCTCACTTTTTCTAGTTAACGAAGGTTCTGCAGAGGTCAGTCAGAAGGAGACATCGACGTGCGACATTTGTCAGTTCGGGGCCGAGTGTGACGAAGATTCAGAAGATGTTTGGTGAGTCACAAACACATGCAACAGCTTTTCAGGGTCCTGACATTGTGTTATTCAGAGAGCCCAAGGGCCTATGGAATATGGGGTTCCTCAAATTCCTCTGCAGAAATAGTGTGGTCTAGTGTAACTTATCTTTCTCAGGATTTTTCATATGCCCACCTGAAATAAGTGATGATATGTATGGCCACCAGAACAATAAGAAAGCTTTTGACCCGGAATGTTTTCAATCTACTAATGTGACTGTTGAGTGAATTGTGTTATTTTTTTTAATTATTTCTAAATGTGCACAGAGCTGCAGGAGTGCAACTGATAGCACAAGCAAGACAGACAGTCTGACTAAGCTTATCCACCAATCAGAAGGTTAATTTCAGACGTGATTGGATATTTGTTAACTAATCATATTTTCAGTTTCAGTAAGGAGGGACATTTCCAGCATATACTGCTGATGCACAAGCATCCTTGGAGTAACCATGCTTTGTGCTGTAAATTTCCCTGCTATATGTATATATATATATATATATATATATATATATATATATATATATATATATATATATATATATATGTGTGTGTGTGTGTGTGTACTGTATACTGTGTGTACATTTTTCCTTTTGATATCAGATCTCTATTCTATTATCTGTCCCAGGTCCACGCACCTTGTCTCAGTTTCCTCTTCCATCTTGTACCTGGTATTAAGATCAGTTCAGGTGAAAATGTCCTGCTTACTTCCGTAATCTTCATTCCCTGATGGAGGGAACGAGACTTTGTGTCGATGTAGTGACACTAGGTGTCACTCTTGAGAGCCCGAGACACCTCTGATCTTTGATAAAATTGCAGAGTGGTATTTGCATGGCCCTCCCACGGACATACGGGTATAAAAGGAGAGGATGTGCATACCGCTCATTATGTTTTGTGCTCAGGAGCCGAGAATAAGGTCCCGGCCATTTCAGCGGGTAGTTCAGCGTTGTGGCAGGAGGGACACAACGTCTCGTTCCCTCCATCAGGGAACGGAGGTTACGGAAGTAATCAGGACATTCCCTATCTGTCACTCACTCGACATTGTGTCGATGTAGTGACACTAGCGGTCCCCTACAAAAAATGCCACAACTAGCTGAAATGGGTTATGTGGATCGGCGGTGTGAGATGGGCAGACTGCTGTGTGTCACATAGCCAGCACACCGAGTTGGCCCGTAACCTCTTAAGTTCTGCGTGCGATCCAAATAGATGCGTAAAGTGCGCACTGGACACAGCAACGCTAAGGCTGGGTCTGCCTCCTCCTGGGGCAACACTTGCAGGTTTAACACTTGGTCCCTAAAAGGAACCTTGGGCACATAGCCCGGTCGGGGTCTCAGGATCATGTGAGAGTAGCCCGGACCAAACTCCAGGCCTGTTTTGCTGACAGAGAACGCTTGCAGGTCCCCAGCCCTCTTGATGGAGATGAGTGCCGTCAGGAGGGAAGTCTTCAAGGAAAGTGCCTTAAGCTCTACTGACTCTAAGGGCTCAATGGGAGCCCCTCGCAGGCCTTGCAGGACTACGGAGAGGTCCCATGAGGGATTGAGGCATGGTCTATAAGGATTCAACCTCCTAGCGCCTCTCAGGAACTTGATAATCAGGTCATGCTTCCCTGAAGACTTGCCGTCCACTGTGTCTCCCCTGATGCTATTGTGAGTGTTGAACAGCCCTTTTGGGGACGAGTTGACTACCCAAAGGATAGGGACAGGCTTGTCCTAGTCGTGCATCTATTCTCTCTTTTTTCTTTTTTCTCCCTGGAAAAAGAGAGAATTTGCTAACTGACCAGGACACCAGTGTCCACGTCGGGGGGTGTCACTCCCAAGGGGATGATACTGCGGAGACCACACCCCACCCAGAGAGAGGGGGGGAATTTTAAGTGGAAAAACGTCACATGGTCTTGCCGAGTCTACTCGGAAGAATGTCATGTGGAGAAGTCCCATGGTAGGTCCTACCCAATGGGGTAGGAGGCTCTACGAACATGGAGACTGGGGCAGATTGGCCTCTGCCCATGGAAGACACAGTTTGCCAACCAGGAAACATTTTTCAACAGAATATACATCGCAAGGGGTTGCCTATGGGGAACCAGCATTTGTGGAGCACCTGTCCCAGTGCGGGGCGTTGTTAGCACAAGTACTGGGCTGGCAGTGAGTTTCTCCGCAAACTCATCTGCTGCAGGGCTAGGAGGAAATCAACCAGGGAACACATCTGTGAACATTGCTGGGAATCAACAACGCACATCTTCAGCTCAAGGGAGGTGAAATGTGCTAGGTGTAAGCGGTATACATGGCCGGTCGACCTGGACTTCCCGTTTGTTCCTGCTAAGACATGGGACGAGACCGGCTTAACCCGGAGTTTGTAGAATCTCGCAAAGGTGTTGGGTGTAGACCAGCCCGCTGCTCTGTACATTTCAGCTAAAGAGGCACCACTGGCTAGTGACACTAGCGGTCCCCTACAAAAAATGCCACAACTAGCTGAAATGGGTTATGTGGATCGGCGGTGTGAGATGGGCAGACTGCTGTGTGTCACATAGCCAGCACACCGAGTTGGCCCGTAACCTCTTAAGTTCTGCGTGCGATCCAAATAGATGCGTAAAGTGCGCACTGGACACAGCAACGCTAAGGCTGGGTCTGCCTCCTCCTGGGGCAACACTTGCAGGTTTAACACTTGGTCCCTAAAAGGAACCTTGGGCACATAGCCCGGTCGGGGTCTCAGGATCATGTGAGAGTAGCCCGGACCAAACTCCAGGCCTGTTTTGCTGACAGAGAACGCTTGCAGGTCCCCAACCCTCTTGATGGAGATGAGTGCCGTCAGGAGGGAAGTCTTCAAGGAAAGTGCCTTAAGCTCTACTGACTCTAAGGGCTCAATGGGAGCCCCTCGCAGGCCTTGCAGGACTACGGAGAGGTCCCATGAGGGATTGAGGCATGGTCTATAAGGATTCAACCTCCTAGCCTCTCAGGAACTTGATAATCAGGTCATGCTTCCTGAAGACTTGCCGTCCACTGTGTCTCCCCTGATGCTATTGTGAGTGTTGAACAGCCCTTTTGGGGACGAGTTGACTACCCAAAGGATAGGGACAGGCTTGTCCTAGTCGTGCATCTATTCTCTCTTTTTTCTTTTTTCTCCCTGGAAAAAGAGAGAATTTGCTAACTGACCAGGACACCAGTGTCCACGTCGGGGGGTGTCACTCCCAAGGGGATGATACTGCGGAGACCACACCCCACCCAGAGAGAGGGGGGGAATTTTAAGTGGAAAAACGTCACATGGTCTTGCCGAGTCTACTCGGAAGAATGTCATGTGGAGAAGTCCCATGGTAGGTCCTACCCAATGGGGTAGGAGGCTCTACGAACATGGAGACTGGGGCAGATTGGCCTCTACCCATGGAAGACACAGTTTGCCAACCAGGAAACATTTTTCAACAGAATATACATCGCAAGGGGTTGCCTATGGGGAACCAGCATTTGTGGAGCACCTGTCCCAGTGCGGGGCGTTGTTAGCACAAGTACTGGGCTGGCAGTGAGTTTCTCCGAAAACTCATCTGCTGCAGGGCTAGGAGGAAATCAACCAGGGAACACATCTGTGAACATTGCTGGGAATCAACAACGCACATCTTCAGCTCAAGGGAGGTGAAATGTGCTAGGTGTAAGCGGTATACACGGCCGGTCGACCTGGACTTCCCGTTTGTTCCTGCTAAGACATGGGACGAGACCGGCTTAACCCGGAGTTTGTAGAATCTCGCAAAGGTGTTGGGTGTAGACCAGCCCGCTGCTCTGTACATTTCAGCTAAAGAGGCACCACTGGTCAGAGCCCAGGAGGCCACCATACTCTAACAGCTATGGCATCAATGATCCAGTGGGCGATCCTCTGTTTGGAGAAAACGCTTTCTTCCACTGTCCACCAAAGCAGACAAAGAGCTGCTCAGAGATCCTAAAGTTCTGCGTGCGATCCAAATAGATGCGTAAAGTGCGCACTGGACACAGCAACGCTAAGGCTGGGTCTGCCTCCTCCTGGGGCAACACTTGCAGGTTTAACACTTGGTCCCTAAAAGGAACCTTGGGCACATAGCCCGGTCGGGGTTTCAGGATCATGTGAGAGTAGCCCGGACCAAACTCCAGGCCTGTTTTGCTGACAGAGAACGCTTGCAGGTCCCCAACCCTCTTGATGGAGATGAGTGCCGTCAGGAGGGAAGTCTTCAAGGAAAGTGCCTTAAGCTCTACTGACTCTAAGGGCTCAATGGGAGCCCCTCGCAGGCCTTGCAGGACTACGGAGAGGTCCCATGAGGGATTGAGGCATGGTCTATAAGGATTCAACCTCCTAGCACCTCTCAGGAACTTGATAATCAGGTCATGCTTCCCTGAAGACTTGCCGTCCACTGTGTTGTGGTGTGCAGCTATGGCAGCTTCGTCCACCTTCAAGGTGGACGAGGACAGCTGTCCCTCCAACCTCTCCTGCAGAAAGGAAAGCACTGAGCCGACTGTGCATCTCTGGGGGTCCCTAGCCTGAGTGATGGTGTCTACCACGGCAGGTGGTGGGCCACTGAGGTCTTCCACATCCCGTCCAGGGGCCAGATATGGAGGTTCCAGAGGTCTGGTAGCAGGTTTCAGATGGTGCACCGTCCCTGAGAAAGAAGGTCCTTCCTCATGGGAATTTGCCAGGGAGGGGCTGACGCGAGGAGCATGAGGTCCGAGAACCAACTCGGACCTTGCACAGGGTCTGTGCAAGCAGGCTCACTGGTGGGAACGCATATTGCGTAGTCCAGGTGGCCAGCTGTGTGCCAACATGTCTATGCTGAAGGGAGTCTCGGTCATGGCGTACCAGAACGGGCAATGAGAAGATTCCAGGGAGGAGAACAGGTCTACCTATGCCTGCTCGTATTGACTCCAAATTAGATGAACCACCTGAGGATGGAGTTTCCACTCTCCTTTGCGGGTGACCTGTCGTGACAGCTGGTCCGCCGTGGAGTTGAGTTCGCCCGGGATGTGAGTGGCTCACAGTTACTTGAGGTGCTGCTGACTCCAGAGGATGATACAGAGTTCGGGTCAGCCATCGCGACAGGTTAGAAATGCGAGCCACGCGTCGAAACTCTGAGTGAGGGGGTCCAGGGGAACAATTTTGTCAGACGTATCAGCAGGTGGGGCCTTGCAGTGGCCAGAGTGGCGAGGTTTCCATGCGAGACAGGACAAGCCCGCTCTCTGATGCTGCGCGCGAGAGCTCATCGCCTTCACGGGCACCATCGAACTCGCCCTGGGACAAGCCGGCGCACTCATCTGAATACCTAACCGGAGCAAACGAGCATGCCAGGGAATGGGAGGTCTGCAGGGATTTAATCTGTGGAGGTGGTCCCATTGTGGTGCCCAAATCTCCCCCAGTACTCGCTGCACTTGCCTCATACCCGTAGGTAGAAGGACCGGGGCAGGGAGCCACTGGGGTGGCTTGCTTTCTTGTCATGGCCTCAATCGTGGCCATCAGAAGACGAGAGGTATCTACCGCAACCAGGAATAACACACAATTGGAAAGGCATCTTTAAAAGGAAGCGTCTTGAAAAAGACGTTCCGATGTGTGCCGCTCTTTTAGACTATACTCTTTTTGTGAGGGTAAATGCTCTTTTAGAATGTGCAGTGTACCCATGCAGAGAGGGGAGAAAGGCACTGTAATCCGCTGTAAGGATCCAGCAGAGGTGAGGGATGGAAATCGCTTGACTCAGCTTGAACCATCGACCATTCGGCTCCGAAGAGAAAATCTAATGAGCGGTATGCACGTCCCCTCCTTTTATACGGGGGAGGGACATGCAAATACCACTCGCCAATTCCCATTTGCTTTTTATCAAAGTTCAGAGGTGTCTTGGGCTCTCAAGAGTGACCTCCAGAGTCACTACATCGACACAACGTCAAGTGAGTGACAGATAGGGAACAAGGTCCATAACATTTTGGTAAAATCGCATTGGCAGCCCATTTAAAATTACATCTGTAACGTGACATTTCAGAGTGAAACTAGATATTTAATGAGAAAAATATAAAAGAAAGAATGCCAGACTTAAGTTTTTGGATTGTGAAAAGTGGCCATCTATAGTCATCTATAGCCTGGCTTAGGTGATATCAGTAATATCAGTAATTTCAGACTCAGAGTTATTACATTAATTAAATATTATGGAGCCTACATTTTTTTTTCATTGGAATAACATGTACTAATAAATTATGCACAAAAAAGGCCAGAAATGTGTATTAAAGGATACAGATTTCTGGTCTTGTAATGGTCTTGCTTATCTATTATTACTAGGGCTGTCGATTTAACACGTTAATTCAGTGCGATTAATTTGACAAAAAAAGTTTTATATACAGTGAAGAAAACACTTCAGTAGGCAGAACAACACAAACATGTGTTATGTTCTTGCGTTCAAAAAACTTGAAGGAGCGTAAATGCAAACTAAGGGATCTCAAGATGTTTTCTAAGTATTAAACTATATATAACTTGACACATGACCTAAACATTTTATGTTTATGACGCAATGCCTAGCACAGTTTTATATACAGTGAAGAAAACACTTCAGTAGGCAGAACAACACAAACATGTGTTATGTTCTTGCGTTCAAAAAACTTGAAGGAGCTTAAATGCAAACTAAGGGATCTCAAGATGTTTTCTAAGTATTAAACTATATATAACTTGACACATGACCTAAACATTTTATGTTTATGACGCAATGCACCCGAGACACTAAACAAGCATGTATATATCATTTTGAAATATTTAAAGATAGCTATGTATAATTATATATTGATATAAATAAATCATTATATATTTAATTATTGTTATATGAGGGGATTTCTCAGCAAATATTTGTATATGCGATTAAATAAGATTAATTACGATTAATTAATCGGGACGCCATGTAATTAATTTGATTAAGATTTTTATTACATGTAAGCAATATCACTAAAACAAGTGTACTGAATATCAGCACACTGTGATTCAGCCGTAGCAGCCTTGTGCCACAGGTAATCCGATTTTTTTCATTAATGTTTTTATTTTGTGAAGCTCTGTTGTGCAACATTTATTTTACAAAATAATAATAATAATATAAAAATTATATTTGTATTTAATTAAAGCTTTATGTATTAATTTGTTTAAACACAATTTTGATAAAAAATTGTATTAAAACACAACATGGAATCCAGAAAATTCAATGGAAAAGGAAGAATTTGCAACTGCAAGAATTTATGCGGTTCTTTAATCAAGTCCTTTTCTGTTTAATTTCATCAGTAATCTGATGCTATTATAATTGTTGCTGATTTAGTATCGATAAAGTGCTCTACATAAAAAAAAAATAACAGCATACAAGTTTGAAATGAGAAATAATACAATAATACAAAAACAGAATTTACATTTTTGGGTAAATTTGTTTTAGTAATGTCAATTTTGTCAATAAAAACTACAAAACAAATGTATTCTTCCAACTTCCCATTTGGCCACATGTATTGAGTAAGTTGCCAAACCCGATTTAAGGCTCTAACCCTTTGATAATCACTCTGATTTGAATGAGGCTTATGCAGTCTCAAAAATGTGACAACTCATTGACAGGACCCACAATTCCCTTACCTTATTTACTTTCTTTTTCCCTCTTTTCAGTTCTGGTTCAGCCTTGTAATTTATTTAGCCCATTGCCATATTAACATATTGCTCCATGGCATTCAATGGTGTGCCTAGCAGGTTGTAAATGTGTTGTCACTGGACTATATCAGTTCTCTGTCAGTTTGGAAGGATGATGGATTATTTTCTTGTACAAGCACCGCCGTTCAGGACAGTGGACAGATGACCCTATAGATGAGGGGCAAAGGAGAGTAGCTCTCCGCTGCAACTCTGTTTTCATTTAATAGTTCCTCTTCCATAGTAGACAGATTAAAACATCAGGACCAGGGGCGGGCAAATGCTATTTTAATATCCCTCACATGAATACACTAACCAGGCAGACCAGAGGGAGATAGAGCAATGGAGAGTGCTAGACATGTCAAAAGGGACGTAAATGAGGGAGAAAATGTCAACAAAAAAAGACAGATGAAAAGAGAGAGGGAAATGAGACAATCCAAGCAGTTAATGTGAAGGAATGTGTCTATGTTAAGGTTAAAATAAGATTTGCATTTCCTGAAGGATATACCAGTGCTTGCAGAGAAAAAGAATATAGTAAATTTTTTAGGTTTAAGTTTTAGGCTTTGTGTAAAGGAATTTAAGAGACATTGAGCATAAATGAAGTCCACTGTGCATGAGAATCAACACAAGTACAATGGAAAAGATATGCAAATTATGAAATATATGCAAGGAAATAAGACTAATTGCAATTTTATAGGCAAATATTACATCAGCACTGTTGGTTACATTTTGAATGGCGAACATTTTATCAAATGTAAGTCCATGGAAGACTGTCAGACCTTTCAGAAAAAATTATTTGTACCCATTTATCAGGGGTGGATCTAGGCATGGGCGACATGGGCAGTCACCCAGGTCACAGAACAAGGTGTCCACACAAACAAGTGGGTGCCCTGATGTATCACCAACACCCCACCCCACCCCCCACCCCCACATGCACTTCTTATTTGCACGTGATATCTGCATTTTTAAAGTGCCTGATTCAGTAAAGGTATTGTGTAGGGAAAAGTGGGGCACAAACAAACACTTTTTGTTTTTCTTAAGTTTGTGTACATTTTTTAAATCCATTTTAAACGTGTCTGGTACAACATTTCTGGTTTCTACATCTACCGAGAAAGAAGGAGAGTGAAATGTTACTATGTGCACCAAATGCAGGGAATGTTGTAGGTGAGGGGCACATTGTAACATCCCCCTCTTACAAATGTATTTGATCTAATTAAAATACTTGGAAGATAAACAAAAATATTATATCAATAAAAAGCCATTTATTAACTTTTTCATATATTATAAAGCAATAATTTTGACACTTGACAATGAATACACAACAAAGCCACAGCATTGTTTGAAATAATGCATTGATTGATTATACAAACGCACATGCGCATACAAGGGGGAATTAGGTAAATTACATATGTGACTGCATGGAATTGCATATAGTTTATTGTAACTGGGGCATGTTGTAACACAGAGTTACCCCCATCTGAACAACTGGGATTTAAACCTGGCTAGTCACTTCTGCTGGCTAGCTAAGAATTAAAAGACTATGCAAGCTGCTAGCTATCAGATTGGAGATTAAAATGATACCAAGGTTGCCTAGTTTTAAATAAACGTTAAAAACAGAAATTAAAATTAACTTTTGTGTGAATTTGACAAATAACATGAACATGAACCTTTTTTATTAACCAAAATATTGTGTTAAAATTATTTTCACCATTTATTTTTTAATCACATTTTCCCATTTATGGAGTTCACTTAAAGGAAATTGTGTGTGTGTGTGTGTGTGTGTGTGTGTGTGTGTGTGTGTGTGTGTGTGTGTGTGTGTGTGTGTGTGTGTGTATGTGTGAGCGTGTATTTATCACTTTGTGGGGACCAAATGTCCCCATAAGGATAGTAAAACCAGAAATGTTTGACCTTGTGGGGACATTTTGTCGGTCCCCATGAGGAAAACAGCTTATAAATCATACTAAATTATGTTTTTTGAAAATGTAAAAATGCAGAAAGTTTTCTGTGAGGGTTAGGTTTAGGGGTAGGGTTAGGTTTCGGGGATAGAATATAAAGTTTGTACAGTATAAAAACCATTATGTCTATGGAAAGTCCCCATAAAACATGGAAACACAACATGTGTGTGTGTGTGTGTGTGTGTGTGTGTGTGTGTGTGTGTGTGTGTGTGTGTGTGTGTGTGTGTGTGTGTGAGCGTGTATTTATCACTTTGTGGGTACCAAATGTCCCCATAAGGATAGTAAAACCCGAAATTTTTGACCTTGTGGGGACATTTTGTCGGTCCCCATGAGGAAAACAGCTTATAAATCATACTAAATTATGTTTTTTGAAAATGTAAAAATGCAGAATGTTTTCTGTGAGGGTTAGGTTTAGGGGATAGAATATAAAGTTTGTACAGTATAAAAACCATTATGTCTATGGAAAGTCCCCATAAAACATGGAAACACAACATGTGTGTGTGTGTGTGTGTGTGTGTGTGTGTGTGTGTGTGTGTGTGTGTGTGTGTGTGTGTGTGTGTGTGTGTATTTATCACTTTGTGGGGACCAAATGTCCCCATAAGGATAGTAAAACCCGAAATTTTTGACCTTGTGGGGACATTTTGTTGGTCCCCATGAGGAAAACAGCTTATAAATCATACTAAATTGTGTTTTTTGAAAATTTTAAAATGCAGAAAGTTTTCTGTGAGGGTTAGGTTTAGGGGTTGGGTTAGGTTTAGGGGATAGAATATAAAGTTTGTACAGTATAAAAACCATTATGTCTATGGAAAGTCCCCATAAAACATGGAAACACAACAAGTGTGTGTGTGTGTGTGTGTGTGTTTTCTATATATATAGTATATTTGAAATACTTCCTCTAATCCCTAATTAATATGCAGGGAACAATAAGAAAGTATTTTTTTTTAGTTGATTTCCCCACAAACATTGTGGCTTTTTGGCACTATCAAAACATTTCCATGTTTGTATCCTGACCTGCCCTAGACAGCAATATTGGCTCAACCAATGCCAGTTTGAGTTTTGGACAGGACTATCTGTTTTTCTATAGGGGTAGTGTTCGGGAAAACCTGTTTGAATACAATCATGTGTGGAAAATTACACACTTCAGCTATAGAGTTAAAAAGTTAAAAAGGCCCCTTTAAGAGAAGCTGATTGTGTTTGACAGTCTGTAACCTAAGTAGCTCTACATGTGACCCCTCTAACTCCTGGCCAAGACCAAACACATCCTCGTGCTAACAGTTTTATAGTTTAATATGCAGGAACACTTTAAACCAAATATAGCTGCTCCAATTCCAGAAAGATTAAGTATATCTTTGAGAATGAAATCCTTCTTGATCCTTTCTATGTTGTTTTCATCAATTATATTTTTGGAAAGCTTTGAAAAATGCGAAAATATAGTTTTCATCCACAACAACAAAGGACAGTGAGTGTGATAGATTGATTCGCAGAGTTGTAATTATAGTTCCCTATCTGTCACTCACTCGACGTAGTGTCGATGTAGTGACACTAGGGGTTGCTCTTGGGAGCCACAAACACCTCTGATCTTTGAGAAAAGGCAAATGGGAATTGGTGAGTGGAATTTGCATGACATTCCACCGGACATACGGGTATAAAAGGAGCTGGCTCACAACCACTCAGAAATTTGTTCTTCGGAGCTTATTGGTGATGAGCAGTGTGTTCCACTGCCGTTCCATTCACCTCGTAAACGAGAAACGCATGATGTTGGATATATGGCGCATTTCAGTGGCTTTCTCCCCCTCTGCACGATTAATGCAGAGTACGCCCCTGGGCGCTTTGACAGCTAAAAGAGTATATATTCTTGCAGAAAAGAGTATATTTCCTTCTAAAAGAGTGTGCACTGGTGGAGAGCGTCTTTTTAAAGATGCCTTTCTGTCTGTGTGTAATTTCTCGATCACTATCTGTCTGCGGTCACTGTCTCTCCACCTCTGTCTCTGTCTCACTGGGAGAACATGACCATGGCAACTTTGCGGTCGCGGCATTCCTTCTTCCGGGGGAAAGCCACTCCCCCCTCCGGGCCTTCTATCTACGGGTATGAGGCCAGGTCAGTTATCATTGGGGGCGAGTTGGGGACCCCGATGGGAGTGGTTCTGCCGGGTAATCCCCCACGGACCTCCTATTCCCCAGTACGCTCCTTTGCCACAGTCGAGTTCTGGGATGAGACAGGCAGCTCACCTCAGGACAAGTTTAATTTCTCTTTCGGAGCTCATGAGCAGCATCGGAGAGCATCTATCGGCTTCCATCTTTGGGTGTGGCTGCCCAGTTTGAGGCCAACGCGGAGCTGACCGCCATGCTTGCCTGGGCTGTCGCGAGTGTCGGACTGGAGTGGAACCCACCAACCTGCCCTGAGACCTCGCGGTTTGATGATTGGTTCCTGTCCAGAAGTGACACAAGAGCTGATCTCACCTTCCGGGCGACGAAGGTTACGGCGTGGGCACTTTGGCAGGAAATGTCCACCTTGCTGGCCAGGAGCACCACCTATGGCTGAATTTGGTCGAGATGAAGGATGCTGACAAGGTCCACTTCCTCAATGCTCCCATCTCCCAAATCGGCCTATTCAGGGGTCCCCTTACAGCAGGTGTCCAGGTGTGTCATGGTTACGACGGACCCTGTCTCTGCTCCTCAGCGCAAAACCTGAATGAGTGGTTGCGAGCCAGCTCCTTTTATACCCGTATGTCCAGGGGGAGTGGCATGCAAATACCACTTGCCAATTCCCATTGGCATTTTCTCAAAGATTAGAGGTTTTTGGGGCTCCCAAGAGCGACCCCTAGTGTTACTACATAGACCCAACATCTCGTTCCCTCCATCAGGGAACGGAGGTTACAACAGTAACTGAGACGGCATTATAGGAGTTATCTCTCTCTCTCTCTCTCTCTCTCTCTCTTTCCCTTGGAATCTATTTGTATGTGTGAGCTGTGTCTGATATTCAATTAACAGCTACATATGCAAGCATTGATGCAGCCTGGCCCTGTAGCATAGAAATTCAGCTCAAACCAACAGTAATCAATTCATAATCGTCTAATCACATTTACTGCAGCTCAGTGCAAATGGAATTCATCTGCTTCAAAGCATACTGCTTTTATTCTATAACAATCACATCTCTGTGTGCGTACCTTCATACAATATGTGTAAGTGTACATGTGTAAAATGTTTGTGTGAGATTGTGATGTGTGGATTAGTCAGTCAAGTGTGGTCACTATACTGTAGCTTTGTCTATGTCTATACCTTGCCCGGTTATGCATTATCATTATATATTTGATCAAATTACACATTCACCAGCTTTAAAAATGAAATGTAAAAATGTATTAATTGGTTTATCATTAAATCTACATATCTTGCATTTCAATGCTTTTATGCTCTTATTAGCCAATAATTCACAGCACAAAACTTTGTATCCTTATTGCAATAAAGTCTAGGTCATATTTTATTACCTTGTTTAGTTTTGTTCTTAATTTTTGAGAATGAGAGTGTCATGCAACCTGTCCATCTTGGAATCTGCCTTATTGAACTAGCATCTAGGTGCATCAAAATACCTTAGAGTTTGAAATAATTTGTATGTAATTTTATAAAATAACTTACATTAATTATTCTGTTTAAAACTTGTGTTTTATTTGAACTGTTGTTTAAATTGTAATTTTTACAGTAGCTATACAACTGTGTACAGTTTTTACAGCTCCTTTCACACAGAGATCCCGGTATTAACCCCGGGAAAAGTAATTCTGGCAACTTTTCTGGGATTGCTAAATTTGTTTGTTGCAACATACTCTCACAGCAAAATCGACAGGATTCATACAACTACTCTCACGGCGAAAACATCAGGATTCATACGACAATTTTAAATTTGCCTAATTCGTATGATATTGTGCAACTGCACTCTTTTGAATTCCTACGACTTTCACTACGGCCAATTATGTTTCTGGATATTGTTTCCATCTAATGCACGACAATTACTTCCTATCATGTTTACACGCTACTGATTGGTTACGTTTAGATAAGGGCATAATATTAATAAGTATGTACTTAATGCCTTATGTACAGAACTCGTGCTTACTTCCCCATTTACACATCCGGTAATTTGCACGTGATGAAGTTGTACGAGTTTATGCGAACAACATCGTGCGAGACCATATTAAATAACCTTCATAACTTTTCATGAGATCAGGTTGGTTAATTCGCACTGCAAGAGCTTTCCCGTAATCTGTGCTCACATTCACAAACATTGACAATCTTCATGTTGTGATGTCTAATGTAAAACTAAACTGTCAGTTAACTTAACCAACTGCACAGATGGTTAGTATCTCCCTGGTCCCTGTATGAGATTTTCATGATTTTATTTCAATACATTTTATTGATTTTATTCTGGCAGTTAGGCCTACTTCTATAAATAGTTCATAAGATAATTTTTGTTCCCTATCTGTCACTCACTCGACATTGTGTCGATCTAGTGACACTAGGGGTCACCCTTGGGATCCCCAAATCCCTCTGATCCTTGAGAAAAGGCCAATGGGAATTGGCAAGTGGAATTTGCAAGCCACTCCTGTGGACATACGGGTATAAAAGGAGCTGGATTGCAACCACTCATTCAATTTTTTTCTTTGGAGCTGAGCGGTTGTGTTTCGTGAGCTAAATACTTCTGCCGAATCCATTCACCTCTGAAAAAGTGAAGCTGTTGGCTATACGGCACATTACAGCGGTTTCTTCCCACCCAGACTTGGTTCTCGGACCTCACGCTCCTCGCAACAGCCCCCTATGGTGAATTCCCCTGAGGAAGGACCTTTTTTCTCAGGGAGGGTGCACCATCTGACACCCTTGACCAGACCTATGGAATCTCCATTTCTGGCCCTTGGATGGGACGTGGAAGACCTAAGTGGCATACCGCCCGCAGTGGTAGGTATGATCATTCAGGCTAGGGATCCCTCTATGAGGCGCCTGTATGCCTTGAAGTGGCATCTGTTTGCTAAGTGGTGTTTTTCCTGACGTGAAGACCCCCAGAGATGCGCAGTCGGGTCAGTGCTTTCCTTCCTGCAAGAGAGGCTGGAGGGGCAGCTGTCCTCCTCCACCTTGAAGGTGTACATGGCCACTATAGCGGCACACCACGATGCAGTCAACGGTAAGTCTCTTGGGAAGCATGACTTGGTCATCAGGTTCCTTAGAGGCGCGAGGAGGTTAAATCCTCCCAGACCATGTCTCATCCCCTCGTGGGACCTCTCCGTGGTCCTTTGGGGCCTACGGGGAGCTCCATTTGGGCCCGTGTAGTCAGTTGAGCTAAAGGCACTCTCCTTGAAGACTGCCCTCCTAACAGTGCTCACTTCCATAAAGAGGGTAGATGACCTGCAGGCTTTCTCTGTCAGCAACACATGTCTGGAGTTCAGTCCAGAATACTCTCACGTAGGCCTGAGACCCTGACCGGGCTATGTGCCCAAGGTTCCCACGACCCCGTTTCGGGATTAGGTGGTGAACCTGCAAGCACTTCCCCAGGAGGAGACAGACCCAGCCTTGGCATGCTGTGTCCAGTGCCTTCTTTACGCATCTAGTTGGATCACACATAGAGCTTTAGATGCTTTGAGAAGCTCTTTGTCTGCTTTGGAGGACAGCGGAAAGGAAGCGCTGTCTCCAAACAGAGGATCGCCCACTGGGTCATTGACACATCGCATTGGCATATCACACCCAGGGCGTGCCGCCCCTTGGGGCTACGATCATGCTCTACTAGGAGTGTGGCAGCCTCCTGGGCTCTGAGCAATGGTGCCTCTTTAGCACACATCTGCAGAGCAGCGGGCTGGGCAACACCCAACACCTTTGCAAGGTTCTACAACCATTTTATTTATTTCTATTGGGGGGAAAAAGAGAAGAGGCTGCAGCAAATAACAAAATTGCAAATAACAAATTGGAAAAAAACAAAAACTTATAATTTGGAACCTAATGTCTTGGAAAATAGCAATAAATAGATTTTCTGTATCGTGTTCTTGCCCCTAGTCACCTAAAAAGCTATATTTGGTCATTTCAAAACTGGTAAAAGTGTATCTTGTTGTGTTTATTATGTAAAGGGGTCTTTAGCCTACCAACCGTATTTTCACTTGGCCCAAATTACTCTTCGCAAATGATGATCACAGAGTTGTAGGGGAGATCTAAAACTTTTTGGTAAAATCAATGTGAAAAAATAAATACTTTGAACCCCAAGTGTATTTGCACAAACTTTACACATGTCTGGTACAAATATGTGGTCTTGTTTTATGAATACAGTACTTTTTCACCTTCTACCTGGAAAAAAGGAAAGTGAAATGTTACAACCTATGGGTTACAACCATCTATGGGGCACGTTGTGACAGGTGCGGGCACATTGTAACATGACCATATTACAATGTAAAATCCTCCTCTAACAACTGTTTCTGATCTAATTAAAATAAATAGAAGATAAACTAAAATACTATGTCAATAAATCACAGCAAATTAAATTTCAACAAATTTAGATGCTTACAAACATAGACAGATATATTACAGCCTAATGCTAATTAGTTTTTGAGACAAAGAAATTGAAAGAGAAATATGGGTTGATTAGTATATGTAGACGCATGCTCCCAACTAGGACATATGTTGATTTGGCTCTTGAGTTTGAAAGACAGATGCATGTATAACGCCTTCAATAATCATATTGGTGAAATCTGCATTTGTTTGCTGAGTAAAAAGACACATTATGTGCCAACCCGGGGATGTTCAATATTATATGGACAATTCGATTCCTCACCTTTTACACTACATGATATTAAATCTAGTTTTATTCTAGCAATATGTGCAGAGTAGCATTGTTCCAACCCTATTATGGGGGTAAAAGGTCCTCTTTACCTGTATTTACTTAGAAAATAATCTGAGATAACATACTAATACTGGCTAAAATGTTGATGACCTTGGAAAAAGAGTTACTAGATTAGCATACAGGGCTTAGTATGACATCACTGCTGCATGTAATTCTATTTATTAGAAATATAGATGAGGCCGAATTACAATATAATAGAAGAAACAATTAAAAATAAATAATTATTAAAATGAAATAGAACCCTATAAGAAGCACATAGATAAAGCATTTTATAGCTTTTTGCTCAATGCAGATTTTTATACCATAATCAATGGAAACATGTAAATGCTTCACACTGTGGCCCCCCAATTTTCAAGCCATATCTATGCCCTTGTTTGATTGTGGTAATGGCTTTCTCTTCTCACTGTATATTTATTTATTTACAGCATTTTTGTCACCCTTAAATCTTGATCTAGTATGGACTGAAATTTCACTCTGTCCTAAGCTCTCTCTCTCTCTCTCTCTCTCTCTCTCTCTCTCTCTCTCTCTCTCTCTCTCTCTCTCTCTCTCTCTCTCTCTCTCTCGCTGTAGGTGTGTGTGCAACATTGATTGCTCCCACATCAGTTTTAATCCAGTTTGTGCATCAGATGGCCGTTCCTATGACAACCCCTGCCAGGTGAAAGAGGTGTCGTGTCAGAAACAGGAGAGGATTGAGGTCAAATACCTCGGACATTGTAAGGGTTAGTCTCAACTCTCAATTTATTCAACCCAAATGTGTTCACCTCTGCTGCTGTCTCTGTGAATCTAATTTCTATAATTCTGTTTAAGATATGAGATTATGTGGATAGTTACCTCTTGCACACCCTGTTCTCTCTGTCTCTCTTTCTCTCACACACAAAAAAGAACAATGTATAAGAATCTTCAAATAAGATTTCCATTTTTGTACAGTTGTGGCCAAAAATATTGGCACCCTTGGTAAATATGGGCAAAGAAGGCTGTGAAAAATATGTCTTTATTGTTTATCCTTTTGATTTTTCATTCAAAATAAATCAAACAATTGCATACACAGCACAAGTTTTAGCAAAAATGTAATATTATTTTATAAAATATGTGTGGCACAATTATTGGCACCCTTTTATTCAATACTCTGTTCAACCTCCCTTTGCCAAGATAACAGCTGTGAGTCTTCTCCTATAATGCTCAATGAGGTTGGAGAACACATGGCAAGGGATCTGAGACCATTCCTCTATACAGAATCTCTCCAGATCCTTCATATTATGAGGTCCACACTGGTGGACTCTCCCCTTCAGTTAGCCCCACAGGTTTTCTATGGGGTTCAGGCCAGGGGACTGGCATGGCCATGGCAGAACCATGATTTTGTGGTCAGTGAACCATTTTTGTGTTGATTTTGATGTGTGATTTGGATCATTGTCTTGCTGGAAGATTAAACCACAGCCCATTTAAAGCTCTCTGGCAGAGGCAGTCAGGTTTTGAATTTTAATCTTTTGGTATTTGAAAAGTCCATGATGCCATATATCTGAACAAGATGTCCTGGACCTTTGGCATAAAAACAGCCCCACAACTTTAAAGATCACCACCATATTTAACCATGGGCATGAGGTACTTTCCATATGGCTAGCGCATGTGGATTACCTACCCCATTACAGGGTCTTTCCTTATGTTGGATGAGAGCAGAGTCTTTTTACTTGAAACCCTCCCAAACAACTTATTGTGATGTAGGTGATTTTTGATTGTAGTTTTGGAGACTTTCTGACCCCAAGACCCTACTAATTTCTGCAATTCTCCAGCTGTGATCCTTGGAGAATTCATCCTCATCACTGTGCATGTAGAAAATATAGACACGTCCTCTTCCAGGTCAATTCATTACACATCCAGTTGATTGGAATTTGTTAATTATTGCCCTGATAGTTGAAATGGGCATTTTGAATGCTTCAGCTATTTTCTTATAGCAACTTCCCATTTGGTGAAGCTCAACAACCTTTTGCCGCACATCATAACTTTATTCTTTGGTCTTACACATTGTGATGGATGACTAAGGGAATTTGGCCTCATATTTATATCCCTGTGAAACAGGAAGTCATCGCTGAACAATTTCATGTAACTAGTCACCCGGGGTACTAAAAAATATAAAATATGAATGGGAATATACTTCAGATATATTTTACTCATAAGAATTTCTAGGGGTGGCAATAATTGTGGCAAATATGTTTTGGAGAAAATTATTTATCTAATTATGAGATCCCCCACCCCCCTTTTAATTAGTTTTCTTCTATAAAGGTTAGATTTTTGTGAATATATTGAATGAACAATTAAAAGGATAAACAATAAAAACATAATTTTCACAGCCTTCTATGCTCATAATAACCAAGGGTACCAATATTTTTGGCCACAACTGTATATAAATGTTGTATATAAACTATATGGAAATATTTGAAAGAGTATTAAGACAAATATAGAAATTATAGTAAGGATGTCAATATATTTAATTACTCACTATTAATCTAATGATTTTGTGCTGTTAATGCAATAAATTTGTTGAAAGTATGAGATATTTAGTAAAGCATTTTGCTAATACAGTTTTATTTGATTACAAATTATACGTTTATTAAAAGCACTTATATAATACTTAATTCTATATGTGTAAAAGGTTTAATTAAATAATACACATTTATTTGACATGTCCCATATTGTTTTAATGACACCATGCATTCAAGCTGGCGTGGACTTCACACGTTTGTGCAAAACCTAGGAATGCATGTTATCCCAGCATGATATGAGAATTTTCCTTGTGTGCTTCACTGGAAGCAAGGAAATCTGAGCTTTTTTAAAAAGTACTGGACCAATTTTGTGTGTTCATGAGCGCTATGAGAAGCTTGTTTACAGTTTAGCACTAAACACAACACAAGTTCCCATGTGAACACGCATCAGACTTTTGTATCCCACTGTATGCATAGGTATTTATTATTATTATTATTTATTTGTACAGTAGACCTTTATTTTAACAGATTGGTCCCATTGAGATTTAAATCTCTATTACAATAGAAACCTGGCCAAGAAAGGCATCTATCCAGAAATGATCAAATATAAAGCCTCATTTAGATATGACTACGTAAGTAATAAATAAAAATTTAGAACAAATACAATAAAATGATTCTAATTTCTTGGATTGAACCATTTTAAACTCACTAAGAGTAATCAGATCTTGAAGTTTCTGTATAGTTTGCCAATTGTTTCAAGATGATGGAAAAACTAAAAGCCTTTCTTCTATAACCAGTTTCAAACCAAGCTTTCAGTGCTTTTCAAAAGCACAATGTCCTAAGACCATATTCCATGACTGCACACCATATTTTTATAACAGATAAATAGCCAGGCGACTTTTCTAAAATAGTCATGTAAATAAATACATATCAATGACTTAGTTGACATATAGGTAGGGGGCCAACCATGTAAATATATTTTATGTTCAGTTTTAAATAATTCAGTTCCTCTTTTAAGGAAAAAAATTATGTGTACTAAATATACTTGCCATTAGAATGCAGCAGTCCTCCAGCAGCCTTCTCATGGTGCATACCACCCCGAAGGTGATGTTTCATAATTGTTGAGCATAATTAAATTCTACCACTCAAAGACTGAAAATAACCATCTGGATTCCATCTATGCCACTGAGCAGGTTTTCAAAACTTTCTCCATCATTTACTGAGCAAGACTACTTTTAAATACTTATAATTTCAAATAAAGCAAATGCATTTCTTTTTTCAACAATTGAAAACAAATTTTCAGAACCTTAAAAATAATGGTCTCTCCACTCAAATACAGAGCAGGGTAAAGAAGCATATTGAAACAACTAAGTGGAGAACTAGCCTCCTTTATGTGTCCTCAACAGGCCACCATACCCTGTACCTCCCAGTGTCTTTGACAGTTTGATTGAGCTGTGTGACCTGCTTCATAGACAGTATCAGGAGAGTATTTGAGTGTGAAAGGAAAGAAAAAAGAAAGAAAGATTGTGATTAATTGAGTAAACAGTGGAGGGTAGGGTGTCACTGTGTTGCATTGATTCTTCCATTCACTCATACAGATACCCTTCAAATGCTCCCTTTCACACACACAAACTCTCACAGATGCACACTTTCTCCTCAATATTTCTTTTTAGAGATGAAATGGCTGCACAATCTTCTGAACAGTTCAAAACAAAATAGAAAATTCTGTGATCATTTGAACATCCTCATATTGTACAAAAGCAATATGACTTTGACATGGTGTCGGGAAAAAAATAATTTAAGTCACTTTTCGCTGAAACTCTCCCAAATTTAATTTGCATTCATGTGAAGATGTTTTGTGTCAAGTTTGACATTAGTGATGCCAAATAATATTAGTTCTCACGTCTCACATGACAGAGTGTGAAATGACAAGGTTGAATATGCAGAAGTGTAAATGAGATATGAGAGCTACGGTGGAGGGAATGGTTTACAGAAAACAACAACCATATGGTAAAAGGCTTAAGTATACAAGTCATATGGACTACTTTATGGTACTTTTTGTCCTTTTCGTTGACTACATTTAAAAAATATACATGTAAAACAGCAAGAAAACAAATCTGATTGTACACAATTTAATTTCTATGGTCCTTTAATATAGTAAAGGTGCTGAATGCAATAATTTTATGAATAAAGGCTTGAAATGCGATAAAGGCCCAAAAATGTTATACTTTTTGTTTTTAAAACAAAAAGAACTTCATACAGTACAAGAGACAAACACTGCATTGTCTGCATTGCTAGCAATTTGACTGTTTTAGTCATCTTTTCTTTCTTTTTTGTGCTGTCACAAAGAAAAGATTAATATATTTGTACTTTCTTTTCATCCTTGATGTATCTGTAAAATGGCATGACTGTCAGCTGGCTAGCAAAAAGAAAATTCACAAATTCTTTACTGCCCTCAAGTTGTCCTTCATTGTTTTTTCCTCCCAGTAGGATCTTAACACAATATTTTCTTCAAGAATCCTAACGCTGCTCTTTTCCATACAAAAACAATTAATATTGACTGCTGTCAAGGTCCAAAGAGAAAAAAAAATAATTATAAACATATCATAAAAGTAGTCCATGCAACACAAAGCTGCTGTATGGCCCAGAAAACTTGGAATATAGTGCACCTGTCATATGGACTACTGTTATGATGTCTTTATACTGAACCTTTAATAGTGCTTTTTAGTATTTGTACTTTTTGAAGCTTGACAGCTCCTACTCACTATAAAATGTTATTCTGTGGAATAGAGCTACTGATTTTTTTGCTCCAAGAAAAAAACCCAGCATATGGGTTTTGAACAACATAAAGGTGAGTGTAAAGGAATATAAGGGAAAGGAGGAGGCAAGAACCGGATTGACAATGTAAATAATATTTTAATGGAAAACTAAACAAAAGACACAAACACACACATGATGGTCCGGAGAACATCAATTTTAAAAAGGGAACAATGAAGGCTTGAATCCGAGCACTGGCATCCCCTGCCAGCCTTTGACACATGAGTATGCAAACCAAACCAAACCAACTCTCTTTGAAATATAACAAAGTTTATTGATGCAGTAATATCAATTAATAATTAATACAATGGAGTCAATAAACTTCTGACTTACAACTACAAACTAAACAGTGACATGTTTATATATAGTAACCAAAAATAAAAAAACACAAGTTGAAACATGGTCAATTCAAGGAATGCAAGAAACTCTTACATCAACAGAAGGTCACCTTTGTCTGATGTTCCCGGCCAAATTGAGAATAGATACTAAGGATGGCTGCAAAATATTTACATGTCCCCAGAAAAATTGTCTTTCATAGAGGCAATGGGGTGAGTAAGCCATTTGATGTTTCTCAAATGGCCCCTGAGTGAGCTTGTCTTACTGTCCGAGGAAACTGAGTGCCTTTTTTGTTTCTTTTTGTGCTGGTTCCACCTAGCGGCTGGAGTTTGTTTTGTGAATAACACTTTTAGGACAGTTGTGGATGAATCTGCTGATTCTTTGTACTTGAGCCTCCTATTGGCTGGAGTTTGTTTTGTGGAGTATTTTTTCAGGACATTGGAAGGATTACATAATTTGCTGCACTCATCAATAGCTGGCTCACTGAACATTCGTTTGACTGCCCAAGGAATTTTTCGCTAGAGGCTGGAGCTTGTTTTGTGGAGGATCACACCTTCGAGACAGTTCTGTGAATTAATCTACACATTCTTTGTGTTTATTCTGCATATTAGCTGGAATTTTACATAGTATTTTCTGTTATGTAATTTTGTCACCGGACTTGAGCAATCCGATGGTAAAGTTGTCGCGGGGACTTTCGTAAGTACATGGAATGTTTGAGTTTAAAGGGATGGACGCCAGTTGGCGCTGTCATGTGCGGGGTTAGTAAGCACGTTTTTCTTTTTTCTGTTTTTTTGGTTCTGGGGTAAGTTTGTGGTTTGATTGTTGCACAAATGGGGAATGTGGTCTTTATAATCTTGTTTTTGACACACAATCTATGTTTTCTAATATGGGAAAATGTCAAAAGTTAATATTATCTTTCTCCACATGGAATGTGAATGGGTTGGGGCACCCCATAAAAAGAAGGAATGCAATCCGGAGCCTCCTCAGCCAGGAGTAAGCTCTGGCCACGACCCTGGACACAGCAGCCCCCATGCCCCCACCCATGCTCATGAAGATGGGGGGTGTATGATGATCCAGGCTCATTCCCTTGTTGTCTGGGGAAGCCCAACATGCAGCTCAACAACTGTCTCCTGGTTTACAACGACCTGAAGAAGACCATCCTGCAGTAGAAACTCATTCGCCACTTATCTTCCTGGCCTCACTCTGCCCAGACACCAAAGTGGTGTCTTCAAGAAATGCATCTTTCCCCACAGGAAGCTTTCTAAAATCTTTTTTTAGATCTTGAAGGGATGTTGCAAGCTGATGGCACCCCTCATGATATAATATTGGGAGGAGACTTTAATGTATTGATGGATTCAGTCCTTGATCATAGTGAAGCAAAAGTGTGTATGCTCCCTAGAGCAAAATTGATGCTTCACAGTATGTCTAAAAACCTTGGTCTTGCAGATATTTAGCAAATTCTGAACCCATCTGGTAGGGACAATTCATTTTAATCACCAGTCCATAAGATTTATTCTAGAATAGATTTTTTATATATTTAAGCCCCTCATTTCATCTGTTTTAGATTGCTCAATTGGAAACATTGGAAACACGGACAGTGAAGCTTTGGTTATTCAGGGCAAGACAGTCATATTTTGAGTCAGGGGACAAAGCAGGAAAATGTTTGGCTAGATATATAAAGCAGAGAGAGTTTTTTCTACTATTCCCTCAGGGAAATCTGCTGGTGGTGGAATATTTACCTCAGCCATTGATATTAATAATCTTGATCTTTATAGTTCCACATCTTCGTCTACTAATGTAGATATTACACATTTTGTGGAACTTCTAGAACTCCTAAAATTGACGACTGAGCAAAAAAAATAATCTTGATTCTGAGATAAACTTGGAGGAGCTTGACGAGGTAATTAAAGCCCTACCTACAGGCAAGACTCCGGGGCCAGTTGGCTTTGCCTCTAAATGTTTTAGATCTTATGCTACAATATTATTTACACAGAATAATTAAAGAATGGAAAGCTTCCGCCAACCATGACCTGGATCAGATCATTATGGATCAGTCTGATACATAAAAAGGACAAAGATCCTGCGAGTGTAAGAGTTACCATCCCATTTCCCTGCTCCAGCAAGAAGTTAAAATATTATCAAACATTTTGGCTAATCTATTAAGTAAAGTTATGACATCTCTTATACATACAAATCAGGTGGGTCTTCTGATAACATTAGGCATTTCATCAATATCATGTGGTCAGTGGTATGTGTGGACTTTCCAGACAGTCCCTTAACACACCCTCCACAGTATTAGCATGTTTCAGCACATTGTGTGAACTTTTCAGATGACACCTGACCCACCATTTGAAAAATATCTAACTTACATCAGTTAAATTAACGATCTGGAACGATTTCAGCGTGATGTCATCCAACCAGCTTACGGGGCAAATCGCATCCCGTATTGATTCGATATGGGACACAGCATTTCATATTTAAATACTGGACGATCCCGTAGTTTATGGGACATGTGGCAACCCTACCTACAGGTCTAATAATTGAGCAAAGTATTGTGAATTTGTGAATTTATCAGGAGAAATTGTAAATCGGGAGTACAGCAGGAGGAGGGGTGGAAAAATGGGAGAAACCCAGTAAAACTGAATTTAGACTTTGCTCTGAAAACGTAGGTGGTTTAGAAACATTTCAACGCAATTACCTATTTCTCAAGAAAATAGCAAACTACATTTTGTGGCACTTCATTACCTTACAATACATCCACAGTTTACGCACATACACCCACAGTTAGTGCAACCAATCCCACCCACTTGCAAGTGGGTGTGCTATGCACTGGCATAAAACTGGATAAGAGCAAAAATAGAGCCCAGACTGATACAATAACAAATCCAACAATAAAGCATTCCATTATTCTTTGATTTGTATATGGATTTCAACAAAGACTGCTTATTTTTACCTTACTATTGTAACTGAAACTCTTGATTATTTATGCATTTCCAGAATATGTTTTTTCTTTAAGCAAATGTAAGTCTTTCAACTGATAAAAAGGCTGACAGTTCTCTTAGCCAATGACTAAGTGAAGGGTGAGAGATAGTTGTCCAATACATGGAAATTGATAATTTAGCATGCAACAGACATAAATCAACCAACTTAGTTTCATATTTCTTTTTCTTTTTGAGGAATATGCCAAAGATACAATGCTTAAGGCACATAGGGACCATTTTCATTATTATTTTGGAGATTGTATAAGTTCTATATATATATATAAAAATTATTAATTTCAAAATGACAGTCTCTCAACTGGGTAGGGTAGCTCAGGGAGTATTGATGCTGACTACCACTCCAGGAGTTGCGAGTTTGAATCCAGGGTGTGCTGAGTGACTTCAGCCAGGTCTCCTAAGCAACCAAATTGGCCCGGTTGCTAGGGAGGTTAGTCACATGGGTTAACCACGTGGGTTAATCTCCTCGTGGTCATGATTAAGGGTTCTCGCTCTCAATGGGGTACGTGGTAAGTTGTGTGTGGATCGCGGAGAGTTGCATGAGACTCCCGTGCTGTGAGTCTCCACGGTGTCATGCACAATGAGCCACGTGATAAGATGCTTAGATTGACTGTCTCAGAAGCGGAGGCAACTGAGACTTGTCCTCTGCCACCCGGATTGAGATAAGTAACCACGACACCACGAGGACCTACTGAGTAGTGGAAATTGGGCATTCCATATTGGGAGAAATGGGATAAAATAGGGGATTTTTTGGTAAATTACAGTCTCTCTCTCTCTCTCTCTCTCTCTCTCTCTCTCTCTCTTTCTCTCTCTGTGTATGTTTTTGTATAGAGGAGAAAGACCAGGTGAGTGAGGTACCATGGGGACTTTACATCCCATGTCCGGAACGTTACAAGAACTACTGTGTCCATGGAGAGTGCGAGTATCCTAGCAACCTTTCGCCCCCCACCTGCAGGTAACCGCAGCACACGACACACACAACATATTAAACTCTTCCTTTTTGCTTAACCATTCACACACATACACTCTGGAGAGGACAGGTGGAGGGAATAAGAGATTGATTTCATACATGTGAGGGAAAAAGTAAGAAGACTAGTGGAGAAGACCAGAAATTAAAAGATGAGAACATGAAAAGTGCCAAAGACAAAGAAAAAATGTGAAGTGTGCGTGTGTGTGTGTGTGTGTGTGTGTGTGTGTGTGTGTGTGGCGTGCGCGCATGAGTGTGTGTGGTTTGAGTGGTTTACTAGGAAAAAATTTTAGATTACAAACGTGAGTACAAGGATATTATGCTATAAACATTGTTTATGAGGACATTTGTGTGTTTGTTGGCTGGCAGGTGTCCCTTTAACTACTTCCTCTGAGAGGTCGAGGCTCTAATTAAACAAGACTATGATTTACCCAGTGTGCACCAACTCCCTGCTGTACACTCACACACACACACACACACACACACACATGTTGGGTTTCCATGTTTTATTTGGACTTTCTATAGACATAATGGTTTTTATACTGTACAAATTATATATTCTATCCCCTAACCCTACTCCTAAACCTAACCCTCAGAGAAAACTTCCTGCATTTTTACATTTTCAAAAACATAATAATTTTGTCTGATTTATAAGCTGTTTTCCTCATGGGGACCAACAAAATGTCTCCACAAAGTAAAACATTTCGGGTTTTACTATACTTTCTTTCGTCTCTTTCTTTCTCTCTTTTTCATTGCATCTTTTTTACTACAATGAAAGTGAATGGTTACTGAAGTTGTCAGTGCCTAACATTCTGCCTAAAATCACCTTTTGTGTCCCACCGAAATTGAAAGTAATATTGGTTTTAAATGACATGAGGTGATTAAATGATGACAACATATTCATTTTTGGGTGAACTAAACATTTAAAATACAGCTGAATATGCAAATTCAACTGTTTGTAGGTTGATTTCCCCAAAAAGTGTAAACTCTGGCTCTGTGGCTCTAACAAAACATTGCTTTGTTTGTTTGAGCATTGTGAGCATCCTGACACAGCAACATTGACTGAATCAATGGCATGAGTTTGGTGCGTGACTATTTGTTTGGCCAATCTATGCCAGATGTGGGAGTGGAGTGTACAGGAAACCTTTTTTTATGTTTGCTTGAGGTGTAGAATTTATACACTTCAGCTTTTACATCCCTATTTCTTCTGTCTCTCTCTCTCGTGTGTGTGTGTGTGTGTGTGTGTGTGTGTGTGTGTGTTTTTTTTTTACAGTTGTCATTCAGGCTTCATTGGGCCGCAGTGTGACACAAAGGACTATAATGTAATGTACGTGGTTCCTGGTTCTGGAAAACTCCGCTATGTTCTGATTGCATCTATCATCGGCGCACTGCAAGTGGCCATCATCTGCATCGTAGTGCTTTGCATCACACGGTGAGCTTTTACGCATTCAGCGCCCACCTACTGAAATAGCATGGTTATGATATCACTTATGCATCCTACACACTACACAACTTTCAAAGACGTCGGATGGTGGTACCGTTCATATTACACAGCTGTCTGTCTTCTCATGGACGAATCAGCGACAGGGGTAACACATTACAAAACATTTCACTGTTGACGAATCCCCGACAACTCTGCATGGACTCCAAATTACGTTTGACAACAGACTATACGCGAGAAGTGATGCGAGATACAAAAACAAATGCATGATCATATGTTATGCATTTCAGAATATGATGTGTATGTTTTTAATTGCCTATAGGCATCATATATTTTATTGGTTACAATATGGTAAAAGTACCTCCTTCTGAAAAATCTACCTATTTGCTTACCTGACTCTCCAAGAGAACTGGCATTTTCTCTCCAACTCTTCTCTTTCTCCACCCGGTTGTGGTACAGTTCAGATGAAACTTCATGTTTTGCATCATGCACTGGTGCTCCTGCCAATGTTCCACAAATTTGTCCTCCATTTCTTCGGTCCAATGAGTCTTTCTTGACACCGCAGCCATGCTAGTTGATGTTCTGTTGCAGGTACATCAGGACTCCTCTCACTGAAACATCCCGTGCCCCGTTTCTTGCTCTCTCATTGGCTGTATGTAAACCCTGAAGTTGTATTCAGTCAAAACACATTTCACATTGCACGATTTGGAATCACAGAAAAGTCCAGATATTTAACATTCTAGATATCTCTCTGACGTCGGCGCTTCTCTCAAATTGCGTCTTTGAAAGTTCATACATTGCCTACGTTTTCAGCAGATTTCATCTTCACAAAACTGTCAGTTAGCAAAAATCGGGCTTAAAATCATGTAGTGTAAACTCGGCATTAGGGTTTAGAGCAGTAACCGCAGCAGTAAAAAGGCCATTCTATACTGGTAGCATCTGTATCTGTTAGTGCTGTCCATATAACATGTTAATTCAGTGCGATTAATTATATTAAAAAATTATGCGTTTAAAATATTAACACAATCAATAATGTCCCCGGACCGTAATAAGGAATATTAATACCATCAGAGCAACTTGAACTTGATGTAGCCAACCAGCAAACATTACAAGATAAGAACACGTTCTTGCTTTGAAACACAGCTTGATGGAGCGCAAAAACAGGGATCTCAAGACGTGTTTTTTAAGTTTCATACTACGTTTAACTTGACACAGCGACCTAAAAATGGTATGATTATGATGCGTAGCAATCAAAGAAAATGCCAGCTCCAAAGGTGTTCGTCTGACACAGGTGTACATTGACGCGTCCTTAGACAAATTTTTATAATAAATCTTGGACTGATTGACGAATTCAGTTGCAAATTGAAATGCTATGAACTGTAGGCTTATGTTCAATAATATGGAAATAAACAATAAATTGGATTCTAAAGTCTTATCAATGTTATTTATCTAAATTGTTATATATATATATATATATATATATATATATATATATATATATATATATATATATATATATATATATATAAAAAATATAAATCAGATAATTAAAATACAATTTGTAATTATTTCATCATTATATATTGAATTATTATTTATTTGTTTGAATTAACTCTTTTAAATTTTTTAATGTACTCCAGCATGATTCAAATTGTATGTTCTTTATTAGAATACAAGGCAACCTGGAACAAAAAGTTATTTTCATTATAGGAAACAAAGGTGTGCAAGAAAAATGTACAAATGTACAACAGAGGGAAGTTGCCAACAGTGTAAATGTTAAATAAATTAAAATATAATAAACCCAGATGTTCAGAAATATTAGTTAAAGAAAACTGCAAAATAATTTTAATTATTAAAGTATAAAAATTCTAATAATTAATTTGATCTAAACCAAGTCTATCTAGAAATGTATCTATAAATCAAGATATATAAATTATTCAAGTTTTATCTAGAAAGTACTCATTGTGTATCAAACAATTTGTGTATATTCATAAACCCCTGCAGACAGAGACGTGCCCTCTAGTGGTTCAGCCTGAGCAGCACAGCAATATGAAATTATTTATGTTTACAATTCAACTAGCAAAGTTTGTCAAAATGATCGCTTGCCAAAAGTTGGCTATCGATGCTGTACACTTGAAACACCTCACAGAACAAAGCAATAATTAGTGATCAATCTAAATCCTCAGGGCAAAAGGAGTAGCAGATGTTTGATTCTCCCATATACAGTATATCCTCTCCATGATTTGAAATGAAGCGCCCATAACTGTCATGTAACTAACACTTTTTATGGGTAAAAAGAAAAGAAAGGAGACCGTTCATCGGTATGCGCATGCAGAGGCCAGTTATGGTCTTAAGCCGGTGTATACCTGTGTCATGGAGTTACAATGACTCAGTGTACAATCGTACTCGGAATATTACCATCTTTTATATAAGTCTCTGTGTTGTTAACCTGTCACATTAATTTGGAGTGCACCACACTCTTGCAGCTGATAAGATCGGGAGTGGCTCTGAGACAAGCACTATGAATACTTTTTCTCTTCCTTATTCAGCCTGTGATGGATTTACAACATATCTAACTTTAGCATTTGCAATATTATTTGCAAAATCTTGATTTCTCAATTAAAAAAAAATAAATCATTAAAATCGTGTCAAAATGCAAATTCAAATTAATCTGAAAAATCAGAAAAACTGTAAAAGTACTGCTACTGAAGAAATAATTAACTTGAGTAGAAGTGAACTAGTAGAACCAAGTAGAAGTACTGAGAAAGATTATGACTCAAGTAAGAGTAAAAATGTAGTTTGCCGAAAAACTACTCAAGTAATTACGGTACTAAGTTACTTAATGAAAATTATTATATATAGTACATATGCTTCCATTTTTAGAACACAGACATTTTTGTTCTTGAAAGAAATGTATGCTTCCTTTCACCAAGGATGCATTCAATTGATAAAAACTGCCAAAATAATGAATTGCAAATTATTATTACAGTTTGAAATAATTGTTTTAAGTGGTATTTATTCAATTTTTTTCTTTACCCATGATGGCAAACATATACTAGGTCACCTATTCCTTACAAAAGCATTCTAAAGTGCTAATTTGGTTCTCCAGAAAATTTTCTTATTATTAGAACAATTGAAAATGGTTGCGCTATCATGCGGAAATCACTTTACATTTGTAAGTCAAATTTTGGTTTGAAATTCTATTTTCTCCTATATTAAGTCAATTGTTTTAGAGAGATGAAGGCTATTCATGCATTACTGTTTAGAAAAAAGAACCTCTAACCAGGATAGAGAGGGAAGTGGATGCCCCATATATATGCCCCATATATAATATTATGTGCAACAAAAACTATGCTATACTTGTGTATATTTTAAGTGATGAAACGAATTGTACTGCGCTATTTTCCCACCATCTGTATTCGCTACTTCCCTGTCCTGATTTTATTTTTTTATCTTTCAACGAGAGTCTCGTGACTCCCATCCAATCAAATCACTCGTAAAAAACTTGAATGGCACCTGCAGATCTTGCGCCAACTGTTATGGATGTGGAGAATGCCTCAAGCATAGTTTACAGCTGAACATCTCTGCCACACCTGGAAGGGCTTTTCACAGTAAAAAGGCCAATTGCATGATCATGTCATGTGAGTTTAACTTGCTCAAGCCAGACATCAGCATTAATCCTGCCTCTAATTTGAAGAAACACATCGAGGTAAATTTCATATTTCTGCTTACTAGATTCTGTGTGTCCATAACATAACCTGTAATTTAACTATTTATCACTGAGATTATTGGGTTGATGTGAGAGATTAATGCAATGTTATCAATAGGGCTGGGCAATAAATTTATCTAGATGTTTATCGGAAAAAAAGAGATGTCCTCGATCAAACTTTTGAGTTGTTATCTATATTTAGCCTATATTCTACATTTAAAACAGGGGTGCTCATTACATCAATCGCAATAGCAAGAGCACCACTGGTTGGTTGATCTAGATGAAACATAAAAGATTTACTTTTTATTTCCTGACGTCTGTAGCTGCGCGCTGTTTGATTGACAGGCGGCTAACGTTTGACCGCTATTGCGCCTAAATGGTCAAATACACTTTATAATTCCGCCAATGCCCGTCTTGATGAGGATTTAATTTAAACGCAGTCATTTATGTTTGAAGTGAATTTAAACAGTGGAACAAAAAGCGTATTTGCATCAAAATGCTGGACTTGAAGTGTTCACGTATCTGAATTGAGCACGGTCTAGTAGGCTATATATCATATAAAGGCCATTAATCAAACAACATTAACAAGGAAATTAGAAAACCACTCACTACTTTTGGCCGAATAACTTTAGTAGCTTTAAAAGTATTAATGCAATAGAATAAAACAGACATTTTTATTAATAATATGTTTTGAATATATTGTTAGTTTTTTTTAATAATACCGACCGCTGATGTAGAGAGTGTGTTAATTGGTATAATAAATTACCGGGAAAGTAGAGATTATAAAATTATTTAGAATAATGCTTAGCCTGTGTAAAGATTGAAAAGTATCTACATTTGCAGAGCAAAACTTCAGCAGAATATTGTACCAGTCACAAACTTCAGAAAATTGTTCCTCATGCATTAGAATGAGAACACAACTATTTCTGGGCTTAAAAAATACAATAACTAAATAATTGTGGAACATTGTATCTCAAAAGGAGGACAATGTGGCCCCCATCTGCTACTTAAAGAAATAATTCACACAAAAATGAAAATTCTCTTATCATTTACTCACCCTAATGCCATCTATCTATGACTTTCTTTCTTCAGACCACAAATTGAGATTTTGTGTGTGAATAGGCCAATCTGGGAGATGGGGGGCATTGAGAAAGCGAACCTTATCGAAGTCCCGCATCTCAGCCATATTCAGCCACAGGTGGCATTCCTGGACCACGAGGGTTGCCATCGCCTGTCCGAGTGCACACGCTGTTCCTGCAGCACTTTAGGATCAGGACTACCCAGGTACAGATCTTTTGCCTTGGGCTGGTGTACTTGCAGGAGGGCCATGGCATGCAGGGCAGAGGCGGCCTATCCAGCAGCACTGTAGGCCTTAGTCGCTAGAGACGACGTCAACCTACAGGCTCTGGAGGGGAGTAACGGTCGATCCTGCCAGGTGGCGGCATTTTGCGAGCACAGGTGCACCACAACTGCATTATCAGTTGCGAGGGCTGAGGGGAGATGGAGGGTTCTAGTCCAGCTCAACACTCGTGGCATCGGAAGGGCATCTTAAAAAAGTTGCATCTTTAATAAGATGTTCAACGTCAAAAGGTTTACTCTTTTTGAGAAATATATATACATACTCTTTTATAGGACTATAGAAGCGCTCAGGGGCATAGTCTGCACTAGTGTGCAGAAGAAGAGAAAAGATGCTGAAACTCTGAACAGCGTATGTTTTTAGAGGTGAGTGGAACAGCAATGGGTTTTACTCAGCTCGCTGAAACACAACCGCTCGGCTCCGAAGAAAGAAATCTGTCTGAACAGATATACGTTTATGTATAGTGTATTTTACGTCACTACATTTTCACAGCGGAAGTTACACATTCTGATTAGCACGTTTGTCAAACGAATTGCTTAGTTCAAGTTCACCTGTGCATTTGCTTCATTATACGTTGACTGTAATATTACATTTAATTTGTATATAGCTGATTAGCTGATTATTCTCATAAATGGCCTTTACTATAGGATGTGTTTTAGTGGGGTAATTAATCTGTTTGGGAAGCAGTTCAGTGTCAGCTCTTTCAGCACATGCAGCTCTGGGAAAATGCACACCATACTCTAACTGGATTATTTGAATCAGCTCTTTCTATAATTTTTAACATATAGATTTTTTTTTTGTCACATTTTTATTTAAAATAGTTTAATTATAACAATGCATTTCATGTCTTCTTCATTTTTCATTGACAAAATTCAAATGTCCTTTGTCATTTTGTGAGTAATTTAATTTATTAGATTTACACTGATTAAAAGATCAGAACATTACTTAAAATCTTAATTTTAGTACTTCAGTCATTTAGGTCAGTGTTGCCCAGGCCTTGTCCTTGAGTACTCCAAGCACTGCACATTTTACATTTGTCTATTATTTGGCACACCCAATTCAGGACATGGAGCCTCTACTAACAATTTGCTGAAAATTAGTTGAAGTGGGTTTTGCCCAGGAAGCCAAACAAGCTAGAACCGCTACTCCATATAATCAGAAGTACCGTCGCTCCATATAATCAGACTACGCAGTCTGCGTAGGGCACCAACTCCCTAGGGGGGCACCATGTTACCCTAGGAAGGCACCAGAAAGTTCACTGGCTGCCCTTACTCGCACGTTATACGTTATTCAAGGACCCGAAAGCAGTTGCGGAACACAGATGATTACTTTGGCATCAATTTGGCCAGCGGCGGTTTTAGTACTTCAGTCATTTAGGTCAGTGTTGCCCAGGCCTTGTCCTTGAGTACCCCAAGCACTGCACATTTTACATTTGTCTATTATTTGGCACACCCAATTCAGGACATGGAGCCTCTACTAACAATTTGCTGAAAATTAGTTGAAGTGGGTTTTGCCCAGGAAGCCAAACAAGCTAGAACCGCTACTCCATATAATCAGAAGTACCGTCGCTCCATATAATCAGACTACGCAGTCTGCGTAGGGCACCAACTCCCTAGGGGGGCACCATGTTACCCTAGGAAGGCACCAGAAAGTTCACTGGCTGCCCTTACTCGCACGTTATACGTTATTCAAGGACCCGAAAGCAGTTGCGGAACACAGATGATTACTTTGGCATCAATTTGGCCAGCGCGGTCCTGGGTGCCAGGGTCTCTTTAAGGGAGGTTGTGCACCATGAAAGAATGCCACTCCGCAGTGCCCTCCTTCACCTTACAGCCCGCAAACCGTTTCTATAGCAACACCTACTGCAGGAGTGACTTAGTAATAGCTCTCTCTTATCTGTCTCGTCTTGCTTTCTTTCTCTTTAATTTTCTCGACTCCTGACTCTCTCTTCTGTCTTACATTAGCTTCTGTCCGTCTGTTTCTCTTTCTCGCTGTCTTTCTGTCAAACTAATCAAAGATGCTCCAACTGAAGCACATGGCTAATCAAACACACTCCTGCAAGGCCAGAGAGCAGCCGTAGTGATTATGTGATTATACTGATTCTCTGTCACTGCATTGCATGCAGAGTGTGAGAGCTGCAGGGAGGGAGGGAGAATAATGGTTAGGAGAGAACGTATTCGTCAGAAAAGAGAGATAGGAAAACCAAGCAGTCTCTGATGAGCGATCATTTACACTCTCTGACCTTTTTAAAAGTTTACAAATCACATTAGCAATCCTCCCCCATTTCCTCTGCTGTGCCTCTGTAGGTTGCACTGCAAATAATAATTATCTGTCACTTTGACAGACTGGGATGTACATTTTCCCCCATGTTCTATCTAGCCATATCTATATAGTCATATCTAGTGACACAAGACACTTGGGAGTGGGCTGTATTCACTTTGGGCCAGTAAGCAAACACCTAGCAAACACTCTGAACATCTTAGCAACTACGACTTCTGCATGGCAAGCATCACTAACATTTTCTTTAGAAAATATAAAGATTTAGTTTGGTAGTAATCATTATCATTTTCTATTACTTTGACAGACTGGGTTGCACATTTTCTGTCATACTCTATTTTTACAGTAGTTTTTTTTTTATTATTTACCCAAAACTTTGGCTACAATGGACGTTTTAAAGGATTTAAAGAACTAAACTCAAGAATAACTGACAAGTGCAAGTTCTGTAAAATTGGTTGTGGTTTTCAGTTACAAGCATTTGATTTAAAAAGTTTAAATCATTCAAAGCTGTCATCAAAGCATCATAAAGCATTCAACTAATCATCATTGTTCAGAAAAATATTGCAGCACTTAGTATTTTTAATATGACATTTAGTGTGACTACACTTGGAATCTCTTGTTTCTCTCTCTAAATCCTCACTCATGTGTCTATCCCTCTCTATTTTATAGTGGTAGCGCTTACAGTAAAAACTTCTAATCCCTTCTAATCCCTTTTAGCATCCTTTACTCTCTGAATGTTTCTATAGGGAAACCAATAGAGCAGATACCTTATTTTTATGTGTTAAAATTAAAGCATTTTTAATTAGCTGTCAATGTTCTAAAAATTCTGTAAATTGTGGACATTTTTTTGTATCTTTCTCTCATTTCAATTCAGATGTGCTTTATTGGCATTACAAACATTACAATGTATTGCCAAAGCATTGCCAAATTTACAATGAATCATGAACAGATGAGAACAAATTATAAAATGGCTAAATAAAGTTAACTGAACATTTCATATTTAATTGCGTGCATGCGTGGGCGTGTATGTGTGTGTGTGTGTGCGTGTGTGTGGATATATTTTTTTCAGAATTTCCGCATAGGGCAAATGGTGAGGAAGATTTACTCTGTCTCCACATCTCCTTGGCTACAGTATGGGCATATCCTGATCTCTGTGGACAGTCAGTTCTGTCGATATCAGAGTGTGATTGCCCAGTCTGTACAGCTCCACACCCCACCTCTAAGCATCCTTTCTATAGCCCCTAATGTGTTATGTTGTGTTTCAATTGCTGCTTTGTCCCATAACGAGGCTCCCAGGTACAAGTGGGCCAGTGGGCCAGTGGGCCAGTGGAATGGACCATGATGTCATAATGGCTCGGTTGCCCTCAGTGTTTCCTCCCCAGGGGAAACTGCCACCTCACGTACAATCAGCACAAATGGCCTTCGATGGCTATCCATTTAATACATTTTTCCAAGAATGGCCCTGTAGGCTCCTAAAGGAGAGATTTTATTGATTAAAAGACAGTGAAAAGATTTGCCAAACAGACACAGCAATGCAGCAAAAGTGTTTTGCTGTGATTTAATGTCACACTTTTTGGGGATAACATATGCCATTACAGTTTCAGAGATTATGTTAGACCGTTGGGGTAAATAAGATCACAGCTGTAATTAGTGGTACTTACTAAGACAGGCATCACTATTACTTTTGCTTATACAAAGAATTGTGTATTTCCAACTTAATGACAGTTTTGGGGGTGGGTCATTATCTGTTCAAGCATGACAATGCCCCTGTGCACAAAGCAAAATCTATAAACATAGTTTATTGAGTCTGGTGAGGTAAAACATAGCCCAAAGCCCAAACCTGAACCCCACTAAAAACCTCTGGGATGAATTGGAACGCTGACTGTGAGCCAAGCCTCATCACCTAACCTCACTGATGCTCTTGTGTCTAAATAATAGCAAATCCCTGCAGATGCTAGCTAGTGGAAAGCCTTTCCAGAAGAGCGGAAGCTGTTAGGGAGATCCACATTCATTTTAATGCCAATAGTTTTTTAATTAATTGTTCTAATTGCCATATAGTGGCCATATAGGGTACCTCAAGTCATATGGCTTGTTTGAGAGACATGCTATTACTTTTCTAAGAGATCGGACTAATGATTTTTGCCAGCCAGATGATAAAGTGTGCATACAAATAGACATAGATGTACCAGTATATACACTATATGGCCAAAAGGTTGTGGACAACACATGTGCTCTGGGCCTTCCCACTATACTGTATGTAGGAACATGGCTGCAGGGTTTTGCTCCCATTCAGACACAAGAGCATCAGTGAGGTCAACATTGATGTTGGCCAAAGGGGTCTGGCCAAAGTCTTTCTAGCAAGTCATTCCACTCTGCGGCCATCTTTCGAATGCTCTGGGCAGCTATTCTATGTAAACAAGCATTATACAAGAGCAGCTCCTATCTGCTTGAATGCGGAAAGACCGAAGATTACGATCAAAGGACACATTTCAAATCAGCAGTCAAATCTGACAACACTGGAAATTGTGCACAATTATCGTGGCTAATCCTGGCTAATACACATGCGTCCTCGAGTTGATTGACATGTGAAACTAAAAGGTGATTGGCACTTTTAGCTGAAAGTTGGCACTTCCTTTCCACATCCATTTGGCATTCCAGTTTCTGACATTCATTTTAATAGAAGTGACCCGTCTCTGCTAAACAGTCTCTGGTCTTGCTCAAAGTTGGCATTCCAATTCACCCTAAAGATGTTCATCAAGTTCTTCCACACCAGACGCAGCAAAATATGTCTTTATGGACCTTGCTCTGTGCACAGAGGCAGTGTCAGTCAGGAATAGAAAGGGCTGTCTCCAAACTATTGCCACAAAGTTGGAAGATTGTCTTCACTGGAATTAATATTGTTACCAAACACATTCATTAGAAGGGGTGTCTACATATTTTTGGCCATATCGTGTAGCAATGCACTAACAGTCACTCGGAAATATCTTTGCAGCTGCGAAGCAACACCCTGCCGGAAATACTTAAAACGTGAGCATCGTAGTGTCAACTTTTGTACGGCTAAGTGCAACTTTGTTTCTTCAAAAGTGTACAATATCTTGTTTGTAGTTAAAATGTATCCACATTGGCGCAACAATGTTTCTTTTTTTTTAAACGTCAAGCCAGAGCATTCGCAGACAGAATTGTAATTGCAGTTAATGAATGTGAGGCTCTAGGAGTCGGTAGGTGATTGGTTTCCATATCCAGTACAGCTTGTAATTTAAAGGTTCTCTTCACTGCATTAAATTTGACGTTTGCAAGTGAGAGGATAAAACTAATTAAAACAGAACCTGCATTTGGTCTGGTTAGGAATCAGTGTCCCCCACGTACCCTGCTGCCTCCGAGTCGATTTAAGAGCCAGGGGTGCACTCTGCCCTATGCAAAAGATGACATTTAATAAAGCAATGAGGAAAATATAATAAAGATACCCTGTAGCGGGAGGTTTCCCCCACCGAGCACTGTGGAAGCGAGAGAAGCTGTTAATGAGACAATTTAAACCACAGCAAGTGCCTGTCTGTCACTATCTGATATCCAGCTATCTGTCTGTCTGTCTGTCTCTCTACCTCCCTATTTCAGACATTCAGATATTTCTGCATTCGTTCTTTGCTTGGTGGAACTGCAAATTAAGTTAGCAGTAGTTAGTCTGAACCAAAGGAGGCACACGCAGTTATAATATCTCGCAGGCATATATTATGTATGGAAATGTACAGGGATATAGGAACCATCCGAAAAGTGGGGGAGACATGATATAAATCTTAGATACACTCATGAGATACCATTTGAAAGCTTAAAAACTTTCCAGTTACTGTAGCATTTTTGTCATAAAGTTTACTGGGCTGTCAATCTATACAAAAATTGTATTGCAATCTTAACTGCATTACTTTTTACTTGCAATAATAACATGCCACTTATTAAATTAACTGCATACTGCTTATCAATATTTGCTAGAAAAAGTCCCTCAAATAAAAATTATTAAATATATAATAATTCCCATTTAAAAGATATTACACATTTACAAATTGTTTTTTAATTTCTCACAGGATGCGTTCTTGCATTCTTGCATCCTGTCTGTACACATGCATCAAGGCAAAAGTACACTTTTGTTATCCATGTTCCTGTTCATCTGTTCGTCACAGTATGCACAATCCAAATTTTGTTATCATTCTGTCTGTGTTTTCTCAAGGCATGGACACGGCACATGTCGGCACATGCACCTGCCATTGACTGTACTAAAGAGTATCACTAAGCAGTCATTATGCACTGAACACTTCCATATGTGTCGAACTTGTCCGTTTGCGATCCCGGTCAAAATAGTATACTTTGAAAGGCTCAGAGCTCAGCCTTCAGACAGACTCTTTAAGTGCATCTCACTGTTGTTGCTTTGATGTCTTTAGCCATAAACAATGCATTTTTAGAAAGTTAAATGTCTTAACCCTTTAAGCTCTGAAGGTGTTTTTAAAGATTTCCTGTTTCAGTGGCATACCCAAAATTAAATGCTTGCTGTATAACTCAAAAAAAAAAAAAAAAAAAATGAAATGTGGGTCAAGTTAAATAAATGTACGATATGCTGTAGATTATGATCAATTCTGTGACCCTCAGCCTAAGAAACTGCTGGGGAAAAAAAAAACATGAGCCAAAAATGTACTTTTTTTATTTGACATAATATACATTGGGGTGTAAATAAGGTAGCTCCAAAAAACTGCTTTTGTTTTGTTCCCAATCATGTCACCTATAAGTGAGTATACATTTTGTGTTGATACGACAAAGCAATCAAAAGTTATAGCATAACAAAATTATTTATCCTAGTGTCCAAAAACTTCTCCAAACAAATAAAACATAATAATTGTGGTTGCAGTTTATTTTACAGCATGTGTACTTTCAGTATACTTACAGTAGTAGTATTAGGTAACTACATGTACTTAATATGGGTTAGGGTTAGGGTTAGGTTTAGGGTAAGTACCAAGTAATTACTATAGTCATCATAATTATATAGTATGCAAATGTAGAACAGTTCTGTGAAATTAAGTGCTTGCCATAATTGTACATAAGAACTTATTACACATGCAAATACAACAATGACTAAAGTTATGCTCTCTCCAAAGCATGCAGGCATAAGTAACGAGATCTCATTTAGTTCAGTTTAGGGCTGCAACTAAATATTATTTTGATAATCTATTAATCTAATGATTATTAGAATGATTATTCGACTATGATTAATCATTAGCTCTTGTGTCACGCACAACAAGCCACGTGATAAGAAAAACAAAATTGGGATTAAAGGGGATGAAAATATATATATATTATATTGAACATTCTCAGATAACAATTTTTCTTCTGCAGTATAGCTGCTAAAGATTATAGTTACTAATATTTTTATAATAAGCCTTTTATTTCGCTTGACAAGGATGGTTTTCTTTCCTATGTTGATGTAATTCTGTTCAAATGGGAAGTTTCTATGGGACATATCGAAGGGCTTTAGCCAATAGGCTTTAGTCATTTCACAGCCATGAACATGATTTTCTTGCTAGTCGTTTGCAGGCGATATCATGGGAAGGTACATTCTATTCTTGAGAGCATTTAATTGGACAAAAATCTGTGTAGCACAAGATGTGTCCAATATTTTTTATCTGTTTTCTCAGAAGAGAAAGACTGAAAATATTAAATGCAAATATTTGCTAATTTTATTTAATTTCCTCAATTTAGGAATATGCCTACACAAGCATATAGACAGCTTCAAAGTTTACAGACATGGATTAAAGTTATTTTATACAGCCAGCTTCGTTTTCCCTTCACACTGCAGCTAAGCAAAATAACCCTACTAAAATATAATGATTATATCCCTAAAAGTGGGGGAGGGTACAAATTTTGTGATTTCAAACACTGGTTATAAATGTTGCTGCATCCCCGGAAATGAGCAATGTAATGTGAGATTGCAATGTATATAAACTACTATCTTCTCTGTGTTTACAGAAGGTGCCCACGTGGGAATCGGACTGCACGGCAAAAACAAAATGTTCCACACTTCAACTCGGAAAACACCCTGCGGGCCTCCACCAGACTCATCTGACAAACCCTGAAAACTTCAGAGTGACATGTGCTGAAGAAAGCAGAGAAAGGCCCCAGGGAATAGGGGAACACACACCCCTCCAGACAGGTGAAGCAGGGTGTATAACAACTGAAGCAGGACTCCAAGCTGTGTGCAAACCTTACCGCCCCTTATTTTCCATAGGGCATAAACAGGGGACAAACCTCATGGGACAGGCCTACTTCCTTTTTTCCACCTAGCCTGCAGGCTTGACTAAGGTTTATTGGGAAAGATAAGAGGCAGTCAACTTAGTTCAAGCATCACAACGTACAGCTAGCAAGGGGATATTAGAAACACCCCATCCCTGGGGCAGCTACAATCTTGATATGAGGAACGGATGGATGGATGGATGGATGGATGGATGGATGGATGGATGGATGGATGGATGGATGGATGGATGGATGGATGGACAGACGGACTGACATTTAAACAA